>NC_080634.1:102538659-102845355 GCF_027579445.1 Ammospiza nelsoni
TCTAATATGCTTCTAGACATGACACTGGAAACAGGATGGTTAATGGTCAAATCCTGCCTCCAGTGATGTGGGCAGATACTTAGTGACTGCAGATATCATATTTTGCTTCAACACATTTCCTTTATCTTTTTACAGTTACCCACACACAAAACTCTCCTTTTCTGTTGACCAATGCTTCTGAAGACAGCCAGAATTTTATCACTTATCCAGATAAGGTGCACCAAACTCAGCAACTGGTGTTTCAAAATCTTTTGAATCCTTTCAAAAGTTGTCTACCTATGACGTGATCATGAAGGTTCATCTGACCCCAGGCTGGCTATGCTGGAAATCTACTCTAGTTTTATTATTAAAAATTGTAAGCAAGGCATTTCCAGAGAGCTGTGAAAGACTATTTACAAGGGCACGTAGTGACATGAAAAGGGGGAATGGCTTCAAACTGAAAGAGGGCATTTTTAGATTAGATATTTGGAAAAAATCCTTTACTGTGAGGTTATTGAGGCATTGGAACAGGTTGCCCAGAGAAGCTGTGGATACCCCACCCCTGAAAGTGCTCAAGGCTGGACTGGATGGGGCTCTGAGTAACTTGGTCTAGTGGAAGGTGTCCCTGCCCATGACAGGGGAATTAGAACAAGATGGTCTTCAAATCCATTCCAACCAGGCTGGCCTGTGATTCTATGGTTTAATGAGAGCTGAGCCACAAAATACTGACTGCACCTGTGGAAAATCTGTCCTTTGTTGCAACTTTTAATTTCAACAAATTTCAGATTTTTGCAAATTTCCAGCTCACATAATCTGTAACCTTGACAGTTAAGTGAAAAACACTTCTAGTAGCAGATTTTTGCTAGCCCCAGAGCTATACAAGATCCAGGTATTTTGACCTGGTCTTACAGAGGCTGTGAAAGCTTTTATGTGTCTCAGTAACTGGAAACTTTCATGCACTGATGACTGTTCCATCTAAAGGCATACTACATAGCAGCAAACAGAAGTAATTTTACAGAGAAACTTTTTCCATATGGCTTGAGAAAAAACCCATCAAGAATTGACAATGACAGATGATCTCCCCAGTGACATTCAGGAATAAAGCAGTTCCACATTTATGTCAGGAAAAACAAACAATGGACATATTTAAATAATCATTAAAAATGAGATGCCTGGCACAAGGCAGGCTCCAACCCTGTTCTGCCACACATCTCCTGGAAATCTTTTCTGGATATTATCTGAGGCCTTCTTATTTGCGTTGCTCACGAAAAAGAACTGTAATGGAGGACGACCCAAGCAAAAGGTTCTCTCAAGGAAAATCACGTGAAAGGACATTTTTCTTGTCTTCATGTTTGACATTCAGGAGTAGTGATGAGAAAAGGCAGGCACAGGAGTCTTTCAGAAAACCACCAGAGAGCAGTGGCAGCATTTCATAGGGATGTGAACCGGTCATCATCTGCTGCAAAGACTCCATTAATGTGGCCTGCTTTTAAATCCAGTGCTTCACAAGGAATCCCATTTTCTAGTGTCACTTCAACTTTCTCTTCTAAATTTTCTCTCTCTGTTGACTCTTTATTCTTTCTAAAAACAAGAAAGAAAAGATCATCTTATTCTGTTGACCTGCAGCACTTCACAATGATTCCATAGAAAGAAAACTGCATATTTAGTTAGAAGCTTGTGCTCCTAAAGGCACAGTCTGGTGTATTTCCTTGCTGTAGTAAATACACCAAATGAGTGTATCTAAATAGCTGGGGAACCCACAGATTGGAAGCCCTAGTTTAGCAGTTTGAGCTCAGAATTGGAGACCAGAAAACCTTAAGTAGGCATGTTCTAAGTATGTTTTAAATACTATTTCACCTTCTTATTCTGCAACATGACTAGAAGGTACAAAAGAAAAGCTGGAGCAAAACAAAATTTGAAAAAATCTCTGAATCTGTGTGGGTTTTTTTACATCAGAAAGGTCTACACTAAGCATGTAATCTGACCCTGCAATGTATGTTATAGATCACACCCCATGATCTGTACAAAATAAAACATATTTTTTAGAAACAGATCAGTCTTAGATTAACTATAGCCTCCAAATGTGGAGACATTAATGACATCCATTATTACTTTCCTCAGAATATTCATGATTACTTCTTTAGGTAATCTCAGTGCTGCAAATCTGCATTTTTTTTCCTTCAAACTTCATTAGCAGCCACCTTCCTACCCAGTATTTTATACTTTTGTTTTCTAGATCAAACAATTGCATGGCTTTCACTTTTCCAGACTCCAGCTCTCCCAAAAATATAACAGTGGTTGAATAAAATTCTTTACATTAAAAAAACCCTAAAAATATTATCTAAAATACAATCATTAAAAGATGTAATAAACAAATATGAGGTCACGATGTTCCTTTAATTCCAGATTTATTCTGACCTTGGGAACAATTAGTTCATAGTTGAAAAACCTGCTGTACTTTATGGCCTGCAGCATCAGCGGTTTCAGAGGACAAGCAACTCAAAGGTCAGGTGCACTGCTTCTTCCTATCTCACAACGTGCACTGTAACAATCTGACTCAGGACAACAGTAAAAGTCTGATTCAGAGTAACTGCTAATGACAGAGATATTAACAATAATAAAATTTTATAGGCCTTTGGGAGATTCTTCACATTACAGACTTGTTAAAATAAACTTGGGGTGTAGTAGCGGAAACCTCTGACCTCTGGCTACTCTCACACGGATAAAAAGGAATGTTCTTTAACATAAAACTGTGGGGGCAGAACATAAAAGTTACTAAGGAGGTTCAAAAGAAATGAGAGGAGTAGAAGATATGTGAAACTCATTATCAGAGGAATTCAGAAAAGCTAAAAATTTCCATGAATCCAAGGGGTGACTCAACACCTTAAGTTAAAGGAAGTTAAGGGAAGAGAAAGTTAAGGGAAGAGAAACTTAAGGGAAAAGAAAACATACAAGAAGACCAAATCCAGCTCAGGATGGCCCACAGCTGCAAATTAATTCCTGAGGGAACTAATAAAGGAAAAGACCTTGTGCTGGCTCTGTTTTCACTCTTCCCAAGGCAATTTTTATGGCCCCTGCTGCAGGGGGATAAGGGGAGACTTTGGGCGAGTTCAGGGTAGACTGAAGAGGATGATTCTGCCCTGGGCAGGTGGCAAATTTATTGCTGTAGGGGGAGATGTCCTATTCCTGCAAGGGTAGAAGAGCAAACACAAGGCTGGGAGACAGTGTGTCTGAGCCAGCTCACTGCAGGCACTGAATTCAGCACATCTCTCACTTCAATAAATGATGCATGAGTCTAACTCAGTACTCAATCTCCTCTGTAAGCCAACTCCCCTTCCCTGACACCCTGAGCATGGACAGCCTGGAGCACGTGCTTTTGGTTTTATCTGAACTGAGGTATTTACATGGCATTTTAAAGGCCTTTAAAGACAAAATGCCAGATTTATGAGAAGATGACACCATCCTAGGGGTCAGATTTCCAACACAGCTTACTAGGCAACAGGGTTCCCATTATGTAAGCTCTGGACAGACTTCTAAGAAAACAAATTATTGAACATGCTAAAGCCTTTGAAAACCTGGTCACTTACTCCACTGTCTGACAAAGAGATCAGTGCTTTTGAAATCCTTTTCTCTGGTTTTTTTTTTCCAAGAAGCCAAATAAGCCAGACCATCCCTTTTACCTTTCCAGTCCTTGCAACCATAGATAGAAAAAATATATGCTTGGTTTACCCTCTCTCTTACTTCCCCACCCTTGCCTGCAGGTGTTATTGATGTGAAAGGAGGGTTACAGTTCAGCCACAGATGAGCCTGCTCTGAGGAAAGATTTTATGTAATGGTAGAGTAGGGAAACAGAGGGAGAAGTGGAAAAAGCATAGCAACTAAAAGAACAAGAGCATGAGACAGAGAGGGTGCACAGGCAGGCAGCAACAAGCCATACTAATGGCAGTGTGATGATAAGAGCCTGCAGCTTGCACCGTATTGAGGGGAACTGCTCAAGCTCAGCTGAATTATTTTGAAAATACAGGGGGAAATCCTATCTTTCAGCATGATATGAAGCACAATTGATTATTTTAGCTAGAAAAATCCCAGCTATTTATCCTAGTTTATTTTATTACACTTACGTGAAATGTTCAAAGACTCCCTTAAATTTAGCCACTATTAAGAAACACAGAGCCAAACTGCATGCTCTTATCACAGAGAGCAGGTATGGGCTTCAGGTAGCAACATCACTCAGTTTTACAGAAGAGGTTGCCTATGTTTAGGGCATGAAATAATTCAGTCCATACAACATGGCTGTGATAGGGCTTTAACAATCTACAGATTCCAAATACCTTCCCAGACTCTTTCCCCAACAGTATCTTTCATCTATTGTTTGCTGAGTTTTGTGGGATTTTTTTAGAAAACAGAAAGGGGTTTTGGAAATTCATGTAACTCCTCTGATTGAAAAATATAACTGAAGGGATTCTGACTGCACTACTAAGGTTCTCTATGAGAAGCACTTAACCTTCCCAAGTGTTGTTCTTCTGAGGTCTTTTAACATTCTTCAAGGTAATAAAAGGCAGGAAGGAGAAGTGGTATGTCTCTGCAACATACCACTTTTTATGTGTTAATTTCTTTTTCTGATATATTTGGGGATACAATCCATTATACAGTCAATAATTTTGATATTATCTGGTTATCAGCAGGAATGTACCCTTTTTCAGTTCTTCTGCTGTTCCTCTATGAATCTATTGCTGAAGTCATAACTTTGTGTAAATCCAAACTCTGTGACAGCCAAAATCATGGTAGAGGCTGAACTTCTATGGCAGAATCTCAACTCAGCTGAGAAATTTCTATTCCTTATGCTCAACTCAGAGCCAGCAGAGGTGTCAGGATCAAAACTCCACCTGCTCTCTGTGTTGCTCCCACATGCTCACACTAGGGAAGCATGAATACCCTTCTCTTTTTCACCAGTGCCACCAGGGCAGAAATAGAGAGGAAAAGAGAGTATCTCTCTCCTACCCTATCACCAGAAAAATTCCTAAGATCGTGGGTAGATCTGCCCAGGAACCTGTGAAGGGCTGCGTATTTTAAGCTCATCAAATCATGGATGTTAAGTGAAACCCTGCTCTGTTCCAGTGAGCAGGCCCCCTTCAGCCATACATTAATCATTACTGTGTGCTCTCCTGAGTCTTCTCAAGCTGCAGCAGCACAGTTTCTTTAGCCCTACCAGCTTTTGACACAACTGCCCTGTAAGGCACACAGTCAATGCCAACCTTCCCCCTCCTATATGAGTGGTCTGTGAAAGGAGACTCATCCCAGGCACAATAAACCTTCCCAAGAATGACATCAATTGTCTTTTCAAAGCTCATCTCTAGTTAGGTGGCCTCCAGGATCATATTCTTACACTCTCCCATTTCCTTGTTACATCATAAAATTACTAAGGTATCTATACCTTACAGTTAAAAATTTTAAGTCTTTTCCTCAGAAAAGGAGAGATGGGTTACCTTTGCCTAGCTAGGGAATGATGCACAGCATTAATCTGTCTGAGGCTGCTCTGAAACACAAAACCAGCTCAGCTGACCTAACTAATCAGTATTCCATTAAACAGAAGAAAGGCTAGGCTGCTTACTTCTTGTGTTTCTGAATCCCTGAAACAATGAGGAAAACAATCCCAGCCACAATGAGACAAAGAACAACACCAAATACAATAAGCCAGACAGGTGTAGAGGGTTCCACAGGAGGTGATAAGGTTGAGGTTATCTTCAGGAACTGCAGCGTTTTGTCACTCAGTAGGAAGGCATTGTTGATTCTGTTCCGGTTCATCCTTCAGGGAAAAAAGAAAAAACAAAAAAAAAAAAATCACAACTCTTTATAAAGGTATTTTACAAGTTAAAAAGATAGTAGAAAATAAAAGGATTTTTCATGAATGTGCTGTAAGTTAGGCAGGGCTGAATGTCATCCAGCATGATGAATAAAAGGAAGTTGTCCACCTTTAGGGGATCAGCCTCTTCTCTCAGCAACAGGACAAGAGGACATAGTCTCAAACTGTACCAGGGGATGATCAGGTTGGACAACAGAAGAATTTTCTTCACTGCAAGGGTGGTTAAGCATTGGAAAAGGCTGCCCAGGGAGTTGTGGAGTCATCATCCCTGGAGGTGTTCAAGACACAACTGCTCATGGCACTTAGTGCCATGGTCTGCTTGACACAGTGGTGGTTTGGTCAAAGGTTGAACTTGATGACCTTGAAGGTCTTTTCCAAGCTAAATGATTCTGTGAGTCTATGATTCTGTGATTCTATGATGTTGGCAAGGTTACACAGACCTTGACTATAACAGAGACCTCAGTAATCCACAGACACCCACACACTTACAACATTTTGAACACCAGACTTTTGTATACATTTATCTGAAAAACTGGGAAATATAGATGAGACCTGAAGTACGATATTATTATTTATTTCTGGTTTGAACCATGTCCTGAAGACATAGCAGGTTGTAAGCTGTAAGGCTGGCACTGTTGCCTTGCTCATGCAGCATTCAAGTTTAGCACAGGAGTGGCAGATCTACCCTTGAATGCTTGCAGGATTTACCCACAGCTGCCCCCTAGTTCCTCAAACTGAACCATCCTCCATGTTATGGGCTGGTACATCTGCTCCTGCTGCTGCAGATTTTCTTAGATCCATGAGGCACAGGACACAATCTGGTCTGGAAGAATCCACACCTATTGCCAACATGTCCTTCTTCCCTGCAGGATGCAGCTAAAGGGATTTGTACTTTCTACGTGTCTTGACATTTGCATATGAGAACCTGTAAGTCTGAGAAATTTGCTTTTTCACAGAAGTGGTACAACTGCTATCCTTTAGTGGATATCTTAACCCATTTTCACTGCCTGTAAGATACTTCTGGATCTAAATCTATGCAGATTTATGAATCTTTAGAAGTATCTTTCATTAGCTTTTTCAAAATGTTAACAATTTTTAAGCAAATGGATTACACATATAGGTCTTAAGAGATTCTTTTTGATAGCAGTTGTATGAATTAATGCAGCTCTTTCTTGTATATAATTAAATTCCTTTACCACAAAGCAATTATTTCCTAAGAAAAGATGTATGGGAAATACGGGTAAGATTTAACAAATTTCTCTTCTTGGAAATGATAATGTTTGGCTGTCCCTTCAACAGGAAGTTCTTAGCCTCAATGGAAAGTCAGCATTCCTGGAAAGGACTGAAAGCCATGGCATGTTTTAAGACTCATAATTCCGTAAGCTGTCTGCCATTTGGAAAAGAATTCCTTACTGATATGAAAGGATCATTGTGAACAGCTGAAATAAGCATTGTTTACCCTCATCTAGTGGCTTGAGTTTCAGAATTATGTGCTGAAACACATGCAGGCAACTACAAGTGCATTTCATGATTGTATATGCATAACTATATCTTGTGTATATTTATGCAAAATCTCAAATATCATACAGAGCTCTGACATGGTTTACCTTCCTCTTTATTCTTACTTTGTAGGAATCTCATACAACAATATTGTAGTCCATGACTAGTGCTATGTGCTACCCTAGCATGAAGAATTATAATAAAGGTTTTGTATGGAAGCCTGCAACCAGAAGCAATTGAACAAAAAAAAAATTTAGTTTTATAGACCATTTTATTTCTTGTTTTTAAATTAGGTAGGAATTAAAACTTTTCATAAATAGCATATTCTTTATCAGGTGACAGACAACAGTTAAAAACCAAACAATAACACCATCCAATTTCTGTGCCAAACAGGGCACATAAAAGACTTTAAAAAATCAGCTTATGCTACTGAATGTATCAAAGAATAACAGAAATGCAAAACCCCCGCATTCCAGCACTCTTACAGAGAGCTTCAGTGAATAAATAATCTGCTTCCTCCACTAATGCTATGAAGCTATTGTTTGGTGTCTCTGTAGGAAATAGTTTAATCTGCTCATAAGCTTAAATTAATCTTTCCAAAAGAATGCATACTCATTCATCAGGAATTAGGCATTACACCTCCATTGCGATAACACGAATTTTCAAGACAGACTAGAATGCCTGAAAACAAAGAGATCCATTTTCCACTCCATGCTTGAGAAATATATTTGTGTTATGCTGCTTGAGGGACTCATCCCTGTAAACCCCTGGTGCAGGTTTTTTTGGACCATTGAAGTCAGATTATCCCATTTTTTCTTTTTCCCTTGTCAGCTCCAAATTCTTCCTTTTACTTGCTCCAGAATGTGACAGTAGAAGGCAAAGTGATTTGTAGTGCACTGTACTTTGTACAAGCAATGCTCAACTGGGATATTGACTGGCATTCTAGAAGGAGCTGGTATGAAAAGAATGTGAGCACAAGATTGCTTAAGCCAAGCTGGGACACAGCCAGCTCTGCTCATGAGGAGTTCACACGAGCTCTTCTCATGTGAAAGCTGACTTCCAAATTAATTCAGATGAATTGTTAGTGAGAAGCACTGAAGGGGAACCTACAGTCATTGGCCCAGGTGTAGATGTGCACGTACCATGCAGTAAAAGCTAAATTGTATTAATCCCACCCAGAAAGTGTTCCCTTCCATCCCCTGTCTCACTGGGAAATGTGATGAGAGCTGGATGAGAGCAGTGTGCCACACGCTGGACAGCACATCACAGGTGGGGCTCTGGAAAGGGATTAGATTTCTTCAGAGTATCCAGCATCAACAGAGACTCTTTCCAAAGTTATAATCCCCAGGCTCAAATTCTTTGCATTCTGTGGGACTGTTAAACATCCTCTAATCTCACATTCATTAAAGAGTACTGTGCCCTCAGTGTTTTAGCAACTTGGATTAGTTCAACCCTAAAGAGGCAGAGTGCTCATTCATAAAAGGCCCAGAGAGAGAAAACATCCTCAGTAGACAGGGAAGAAAACATTGCAAGAGCAGTGACTGTACCTGATGGCTGCCTCTACCTCACTTCCAGGAACAGTTGTCACATTTTTGGAAGAGTCTGTGACCACAAACCAAAAGGACACCCGGTCTGTCACATTGCAGAGCAGCACATTGGAAATTCTGCAGACAGTTAAAACAAAAATCATCACTAAAGAAGCATGGAAGGAATTATTGAAATATTTTAGATTTTCCTAAAATATTGCTCTCAACTAAGGGGGAATTTTTTTTTTATTTTTAAAAAAGCTAACAGTTAATATTCAAGAAAGAAACACCACTCACCCATTTCCCATTTCCCATATGATTTTAAAGAAATCAAGCTTATGAACACCAAATGAGTTTTCAAACAAATTTCTAAATCTATTACAGACTTTCATGGTCTTGGACATACATTTAGTGTAATCAAATGGAAAAATACATATTTGAATAACAATCATCATTGGCTATGACAAAGGCCATATAATGGAGGAAGTGCATTGGTGAACTAAGAATTCTGGTTTTGACAGCAAATACCACAGGAACCAGTCATTGAGAATTGCCCACATGGTTGTTAAGTAAGTGCAGTTCTTCTACAAGATACATTTGTTGGAGGGATCAGTGGAATTGATGTTATAGCTTTTGACATCTTTGTTCACAGAGCCAGGCACAGAGTGCATGGAACAAGCTAAATTTAGTCATTCTAGTGGCACTGGCCTCTTCCTTTTAGCTTATGCTATATCAAATATTTATATTATCTATTTTAAAGGAAGATTGTTCAGTTTTATGTGAAGTTAAATGTGGAGGGGCACAGGCAGGCAGCTACTCATGGCATACTAAGAAATAGTCCGCGAAATGCCTTTTATACGCGATTTTCTTTTTAGATTTCTACTGGTAAATGGTGGAAACGTCAGAAAACCCTTCTGGAATGACACAATCGCGAATATTTAAGCAGAGGAAGTGAAAACCGACCCGTTCCAGGCCGTGACAGGGCCCCGCGCTCTGCTCGGCAGCGCCGCCTGCCGGCCGCGGGCAGCACGGCCCCGGCCCCGCGGGAACCGGGACTGGGACTGGGGGGAATTGGGGAGACGGGGGGGACTGGGGGCACTGGCGGGGGACTGGGAGGACTGGGGAGATTGGGGGCATTGGGGGGACTGGGGGAACTGGGGGGACTGGGGGTGAGAGGAACAGGAGGGAGAGAGAATCTCCATGCCTGGGCATTCCCCATTCAGCCAAGGACCTGCTTGTAAAGCAGATCGCAGTGCCTCACTATTAATATTTTGTAGAAATGTTTTATTTCCTGATGAAAACTTTTTTTGAGTGCCCCAGGTAGTGCAATAGATCATTTTACAGAGGTCTGTCTATCTATCTATCTATCTATCTATCTATCTATCTAATCTATCTCTCTCATTAATCATACAAGAGCTTTGGCTGAAAAAGACCTTAGAGATTTATTCCAACTCTCATGCCATGGGCAGTGAGCCTTCCACTAGACCAAGCTGCTCAGAGCCCCATCTAGTCCAGCTTTGCATAATGCCATGGATGCCATCCACAGCTTCTCTGGGCAACCTGCGTCTGTGAGTCACCACCAGTAAAGAATTTCTCACTAATATCTAATCTAAACCTAATCTATCATTTTGAAGACATTCCCATTTGTCCTGTCATGCCCTTGTCAAAAGTCTCTTTCCATCCTTCTTGTAGGCCCTTATCAAAAGTCTTTTTCCACCCTTCTCATAGGCTCCCTTCAGGTACTGGAAGGTGCTATAAAGTCATGCCAGAAGTCTCTCTTTTCCAGGCTAACGAAACTAAATTGTCTCATTTTTCCTGGAAGGAAAGGTGCTCCAGTCCTCTAATCTGAGAATCACAGAATATTCTGAGCTGAAAGGGACCTACTAGGATCATGAAGTTCAACTCTTATGGGAGTGATCCACACAGGAGTCAAAGTCACAACCTTGGCTTTATTAGCACCATGCTCCAGCCAGCTGAGCTGATTTCATTCTGGCTCTTTGGAGCTTGCTCCAACAGTTCCATATCCTTCCTGTGCTGGGGACCCCAGAGCTGGATGCAGCATTCCATGTGGGGTCTCACCAGAGCAGAGCAGAGCAGAGCAGAGCAGAGGGGCAGAATCCCCTCTCTTGCCCTGATGGCCACACTGCTTTGGCTGCAGCCCAGGATGCAGTTGGCTTTCTGGTCTATAAGCACCCATTCCAGAGAGATATGCAATAAAATGGAAAGCAGTGATTTTGCAGAGCCAAAATGACCACTTTTACCTCTCTGGAACAGTATCAATTTTACAGAGAATTTTCATGGATAAAAGAGGAAAGTCATCCTCTGGAATTTGAAAAGACATTCACATCAGTTGCTGGCAACAGTCAGAAGATGAAAGCAGATTTATTCTTTGCAAAAGAAAAGAAAGCACAAAATTTACAGGAGAGGGGAAAAATGCCTACTTTTGGCTGGTGGCTGACAAACTCTTGCTGACTTCACAGAATATTTAAAATTGTAACTGCAGAGAAAGTTTTCTATCTCAGTGTTTACAACAGTAGGACCCAAAACTTCATGTTGCCAAAGTTCCTAAAGCTGCAGCTTCTGTGGTGCAATCAAAAAACAGGCCAGGTAGAAAATCTGAGGTGGTGTTGCCCTACAGATGTTCTTGAAATGGGATAAGAAAGATTGATCCCCAAAGAGACAGATAAAGGCAGACAAGGACTGGCAGAACACCCAGACTCTTCAAGCCAGGGTCTCCCCTAAAGTGCCACAGTTTTTAGCATGAGACAAGGCATTCATCACCACAGGGATAGCATCCCTCTGTAGAACAATCAGCACTGAAACAAGGGGCAGCAAGGATTGCACTAGGATATGTAAATTTGGCTTCTTTTCTTTTCCCTGTTCTTTCTAAAATCCTTCTCAATTACAAGCATCCAAACTCTGGTTTCACCACCACCTCTTTTTCATCAGCGGAAATCAAATGCCATAAACCCTTCCAGACCCCAAAGAGAATAATCCCACTCATGAGAAGTTCAAAGGGAATGAGTAAACACCAAAACAGACTGGTTCAACAAGCACCAATGTGGCAATTTCTGTGCAGTGGTGCACTCTTTTTCCTCCCATGGGAGGAAAACCAGAGAACCTAGAAAAAACAGAGAACCATTGCAACTATGCCATCACACTGCATAGATCTGAGAAACCTGACTTCAGGCACTAATCAGATGTATTTGTGAATATATATATATGGACATTTTTCCTTTCCTTAGCAGTTGATAGACTTTTGACATGGGATTATAGTAGACTGTTATCATCAAAATGACAAAATCCTGGTTTGGCCTTATGGCACCATGGCAAAAATCCAAAATTGCATTTCCTTTGATACACAGTGAGTAGAATGCAGGAAACCCTGGCAATTCCTTGACCTGAAACACCATCATTGCTCCTTGTGGAGATTTAAATGATTGCTTAGGGGTAAGAAAGAGCTGTCAGAGAGCCAAAGGAGCTGAGTGCCCAGAATGGCTGTTAGCTCATGGAAGAACCACAGTCCCCAAGTCCCAAGTGCCTATCTCCAGCTCTCCCAAAAGCATCACACCTCTTCCAACACAGGCCTCTTCAGCTGCTTCTGCAAAGGAACATTATTTTCCTCTCAGCAGCCATGGGATTACTTTGATTTAACAGCTTTACTCCAGACTCTTTATTTTGTTGTTCTAAATGGTCACAATATTTTTATTATCAAAAAACAGCCTGTCTTAGGAGGATGGATAATGTAGATGAATTTTTTTCCTGATCACTTCATAAGGAAAATTGCAGGGTTTTTTATCTATAAATGGGAGAATGATGTACCAAAAGTAGATTCTGTTATTTGAATGAAAACAAATGTGTTGACATTCTTTCTGCTCTAAAGATTAACTAGTCTCAGGCCCAAAAGAGATGCATATTATTTCAAATGAGTCACAGATTAGAGAAACCAGGGTTGCTAACACAGACTACAACAATAATTTTTTAACACTGAGAGATCAAAGGTTGCCTTATGTAGTTCATGACCATATGAATTGAGAATCAATTGAAAGGCCATCTATAAAGCAGGAAATAATGGGGTATTAATTCTCCACTGAAAAATAAGTATTTATTTGTAACTCTATTAATAGTTATTGAGTAATGTAATTGATTGTACCTTTCTTCTGTTTTGTGCAAACTTGAAAATTTGACAGGCCTTTCAAACATAAAACACTGCTCCATGCTTTATTAAATTTCAGTTTGGAAATTAACTTTAGAGAGCTTGAGATGTAACATGCAATCCTCCCCATTCTGTGCTGGGTCATTCAGTGGTTACACAAGGGCAGCAACAGCATCAGCTGCTCTTTGCAGCCTCACATTGAAATGCTTGTCACCACAGCCTGGCTTTTATCCACCTTCAGAAACCAAACAAGAGGTGACTTCAAATATCAGAAAATATGGGGCAGACTACAACAATGGTTATCCTGATCCACCAGACAAATTATTTTGGGGCTTGATACAGTTTGCTGAAATTAATGGCATTTGTGTCACATGTGGAAGTTAGTTGTGGCTGTGAGTTACTTCAAGGCTGTGGGTGTGTTAGAAATTAATGGGATTTTAAAGCAGAGGTCTGTCACATCCTGGCTATGGCCTCATGCATAATTTACACCCTGGCAGAACCAGTATTTAGTTACATAAAATAATAGTGATCTTTTTCATAGGTTTTATTTTGAAAAAAACTTCAATTAACCAGATGTAAAATTTCCTTAAGTTTAGATGCTACCAGAATGCAATCACAGGCAATTTGTTTGTCCTTATATGACAGAATAATTGGTCATTGGTCTTTTATTACTGCGCCTGAGTGGGTCGCAGCTGGTGAGAGAGAGACGGTGAATCTTGTATCTTGATCAGAAGGCTTGATTTATTAAGATATTATATATATTACATTATGACTATACTAAATAGAGTAAAGAGAGAGGTTTGCAGAGCAGCTAGGCTAGGCTAGGAATCGATAGAAAAGAATCTATAACAAAGTTGTGTCCAAAGACTGAGTCCCTGGCTTACACTTTGTGATTGGCCCTTAATTATAAACAAGAAGCATGAGCCAATCAAGGTGCATCCCATTACATGCCACAGCAGCTGATAATAATTGTTTACCTTCTCTTCGGAGGCCTCTGGCCTCCAGAAGACACAGAAATCCAAAAGAAAGGATTTCTGTGAAGAAATGTCTGTGACAGTCTTTTACATCTCCTGAAGAAAATCTGTTGACATTTTCCTGCAAAAGCTCCTGTAGTGAAATGCAATTTATTTGCCAGCAGTGCAATGTAATTTATTTGCTACAAGCTCCTGCTTGTGGCCTCCCTCTTCACCACAGTGAAGTGTCCTCACCAGCTCTGCCAGGGTGCTGTTCCTGTGCACAGCATCTGCTGTTCTCTCTGGCTGCTCCCGTACCTCCATGCCCACTGCAGAGGGGATGGAGCAGGACTGCACTCCCTCCTTCCAGCTGCCAGCCCCAAGGGTGGGGAAAGGAATCTGTATTTCCATCTAACAGGATGGAGGCTTTCACAGCCTTCCTGCTCCCATGTAACAGGCAGATTATTTGAGGTGTACTGGGAGGTTCATCCAGCCTCTCCATCACTAAACAGGGACTCTGAGGTCCCTTGGGATTTGAGAGAGATCTGTGCATAGGAGACTCTTCAGCCTGTTGCCTAGGAAGTTGTGAGATCTCAGAGCTCTCCTGCAGGTGACATGCTGTCTATAATGACCCCAAACGTGTCTCTAAGTCCTACATGAGTTTTCAGTTATAACTCCAATATACACCCCAGGAGGGGTGCACCCAAGTTTATATCCCATGAGAAAGTCAGATACCATCCTAAAAAGAGGTAAAGATCCCCACAGCTGGCTGATTCCAAATACTATACTGACTTCTCTGACCAAATTAGTAGCAGGGAATTATTGACGTATGCAACACCACCTCCAAACTGGAATAACACTGGCATCATCATATTTGTCCCTAGGAAAAACTCTCTAGATAGGAACTGAATTAATGAGTATAAATTCTATGATTGCCCAGAGTGGGTACAGATAACTGCCATTAAAACTTCTACTCCTTCCATACTGGCGTGATTTTTTCCCATTCCTGCAGCAACCTTACTTTAATCTGCAGAAAACCACAGTGCTTGAAGAGAAAAAAGATCACTTGCTTCTGACACAGGTTTTTGCTGTGTGAAAGCAGCATGACTTTGAAGGAAGACAATAACTTTAAAAAAGGACCCAGGACTAAAATAAGTATACAAAAGAGAATCTTTATGGAGCAGATGCCGAATGAAAACTCTGCTGCCTTGAAAACCTGAGAAAAGTCCTACATAATCATCTGCAATTAGCTTGTATCTTGAACTAATTTTTTTAAGTGCCATTTTAATTAGGTTGAGTAGCACACTTGGCTGTTTTTGTTAAGCTTGATGGTAACAGCTCTTTTGCTCAAAGGAGACCACCTCTGAGGAATAAAAATGAAACAGCAGGAATCAAACACTTCTGTCACATGGAGGGGGAAATCCCCTTTTATTTAAGAGAAAGCAGCAGCCCCAATAATCATCATGAAACTAAAGTTAACTAATCTCTTTTCAAATGTGGAATATGCTTCACCTGATGCAATGACAGCCTGAAGCAGTTTTATTTTTAAGTAAATTGAAAACCTTATCCTTGTTAGCCTACCAGAACTGTCAATCTTTCATTTCAGATTGAAAAACAGTAAAAAAATAATAGGCCTATGGAAATGCACTTACAAGGTTTTTCTTTTACGAAAGATAAGAACATCCTGAAAATACAGCTTGCTAAGTGCTCTGTCTAATCTGGTATCTAATTTCATAGAGTAGCAAGGATCAGAAACCAGCAAAGAACACTCAATACCTCAGGGTAGATTTAATCCCAAAACCAATTAAAGGCTGATTTCTATCTGCACTACAACATCTGAGACTTGGTGATGGTAGGAAACTCCGCTGCTGTGATACCAGGGATAGGAATGCAGAGCACAGCACTGGCACGGCTATCCACCTCCCAGGGCTCTGAGTCAGCTCATCTCCAGCACACTGCTGAAGCTGAGCTCTAAGGAAGGATGCACCAGAGCTGCTCCCTCAGAGATCTGTGCTGCCTTTCCTGACCTCCCAGGGCGTCCCTTCACCTCCTCCCAGCATGGTCTCCAGAAGGTGCCAAATCTTCCTGCTGCATTCTGCTGAAAGTGAACTGGCACCATCCCACTGAGATCCACAGGGACACTGCTTCAAAGACTGAACATTGTTGAAATGGAGGCAGTGTGATGTTGAATATGTAACTGGGTGTCAGAAGCACAGTGGAACAGCCTGCTTTTAGAATCTCTATATAATGATTTCTACAGCTCAGTACAGCAGAGGACAGGTCACTACATGCACCATTGTTAATATGTATAAGGCAAATCCAAGCAGATGCTTACTGAGTTGTGCTCTTGCTGGAATATCTTCTCATTGCAAAAGCCACCATTGCTTTGAAGAGGTACTCTTCATTAGCATCCCAGGCATACTGTAAAGGGAGATGAAAAATAATTAGTTTCAGCACCAGTGCTGGCAGTACACAGAGGGAAAAGAGTCGCTGAACTTGAAATGCTGTATTGATCAAGAAAATGAATAAATTCTCTGGTTGTGCTAAGAAAATGAATGCCCATTATTTAGTGAGGACAAAGGACTTTTTCTAATGGAAAAAAAAAGTGTAATAGAGCCTGTAATATAAATAATATAAATTGCAAATAATGTTTCCAAAAATTGAATTAACTGAATATTTCTGAAAGCTGACCAAACTGGAGATGTAAAGTTTATTCTACCAAAGACTAGACATATTATTAGAATTCTCCCCACACAACTGCACTCGTAGCCTTGTCTCTTTTGCTGGAGAAACTGAGTTAAAGTAAAAGGTTTAAATCCACCCTCTAAGACTATTTGGCTCTGGCTGAAAATAATAATAAAAAACCATTGTTTAAGGTGGTCTCTGAGAGTTGGACATTAGGACACCAGGAAATAAGCTGAGATTGCAGCCTTATTGCTGCACACTGTCCTGATTATAAGAAGACTCAAATATATAAAAGATTATTATACTGCATGTGAGATAAAAGAGAGAAAATAGCATCCTTACTACCTCAATAGGAAGAAGAATATAGGCTCCAAAAACTGTTCTCTGTTGTCTTGATGAAAAATCATGCTTTCATAATTTAAGTTTTCTGGGACAGCTTCACTGGGTTCCCCTGGGCTTTCACTCACATATGCAATTCTAATGACCTGTAAGAACTGCATCTATTACATTCTTATAACAGGAGCCATGACTGAGGCATACTGATTAAATTTCTTCCCCTTTCAGCAGATTACAAAGATTATTAGTTTCTTGGAATTATATTAAGGAAGGTTAGAAACAGCTTTCTTCAGTCAGTCAGAACACAAATCTAATCTTTAACTTTCAGCATTAAAAAAATCTGCTCTGTAATCACCCAAACTAGAAACCCAGTGGTGTGGACACTTAGCTCTGTTCTCAACTTGGACCTACTTTTTATGGTCCTTTATAACACATTCAAAAAAACAGCAATGTACACCAAAAAGCAGTAGATAGCATTAAAAATTCCAAATCTTAATTCTGGTTTTTAAATTCTGATTTTAGGTGCGTGGAGATGCAACCTCTCCATAAAAAAAAAAAAAAAAAAAAGAGAATCCAACTTTCAGGTACCTGCAGCCCTCATCTTGTACTGGCATGCTGGGAAACTGAAGAGGGATGGAGGGAGTAATTTAAATGGCAGAAAGTGATCTTATTTCTCATCCCTAGATGAATGTTGAGTGAAATGGGCTCTCTGAGGTGAGATAGGACAGGGACACCAAAGCTGAGGCAGCAGACAGCTTGAGCAGCACCAAAGTGAAGCTGCACTGCTGAGAACCTGGGCTCTGACTCACCACTCCTGCCTTGTGAATGAAGGGGGTTGTGAGCACACTGTGACAATGCTCGCCAACCTGGGAACTAAAATTGAAAAAAAAAAAAAAAAACAGAGAGAAACTCCTTGGAAAAAAGTTATAAAAGTATGTGTTTTGATCCCACTGCACTGATGAAAATGTGACAGTAATGAGAGCAACTAGTACTGAAAGAGATTGTGTAGTAAAGGAATTAATACAGATTGGAGCTATAGAACTATTTATCATCATTTAAAAGATATCTGTATTTAAACCATGAAGCACAATTTGCATTACTAAAAGGGAAGATCTGGTTTTTCTCTGTGTGGCATTATTGACTAAATCCCCACATGCCATCTGCAGTCTTTGAGAACAGGTCCAAAAGGACAGAAAAGACGTCATTTGTTAGCCAGTGAATTAAACCAGCTGTAGAGATAATTTAATCAGTTGTCTTGAAAATAGATAATGATGAAGCACACTCCATTTCATGCTCATGTGGACACAAATACAATGCAGCACTACCAAGTGCATGGACTCAGTATGTTTATGTTTAGTGCAATGCATATATACATGCACAATTTGTCACAGCTCTCATAAATAATGCATCAGCCTAGCACTTCTTTAAGTCAGAGTAACAAAAAGGGTATCTCAAATCAGGGAAGATAATTTCTAGTGAGGAATTCCAGGCCCAGTTGAAAGAGTAGGCACTCTTAGAGTAGGAAAAGAGACAGAATAAACAGAAAACTGTGAGAAAGAGGGGGAGGAGACTGGCGGAGAAAGATCAGCAGAAATCAAGGGTCTGCCTGAGCCAGGAGAAGATATTGCAGACAGCCTCTTGGGCAGAAGGGCAAGAAGGCCTAAGAAAATGGAGACTAAACAGGAAGTAGGGGAGATGGACATGGCTGTGGGCTCCAAGTGAACAAGAACCCCTGTACATGACTGCATACAGGAATATACAAGGGAGAGGCAACATAATGAGGAGGAAAAGTAAGGCAAGAACAACTTAAAGCTAACAAACTGTATGAACTCAGGACAGGTGGGCATGAATTTCCAGAAAACTGTTTCTAAACAGCAGCTTTCTCTAATCAGAGGTGCAAAGAAACCTTGAATGATTTGGATTGGAAGGGACTCTGAAGATCATCTAGTTCCACCCCCCCCTGCCATGGGCAGGGACACCCTCCACTAGAACTGATTCATTCTACTATGGGGCTTTCTCAGCTTCATCTTTATCCTCCAAATGCAAAGGCCTGGAGCACAGCTGATGACTGAGGATGTCCCTGTGCACTGCAGATATTGATGCACACTTTCTGCTACTCTGGAGGAAACATTAAATATCATTTGCAACCATATTTAAATATAATTTGGAACCACATGCTGTAAACATAACTGTTATCAATGAAACAATATATGATGGTATCAGAACTGTTAAATTTACCATCTTTGTTGTGCTGCAAAGGAACCAACACAAAGATGTTGGCTCAGTTGCACTTGCCATCCTTTATAAGTTAAGGAGGAGCAGAATCGGACACAGCTAACTGTGAAAGGCAGTCTTAAATGTCTCTTACTGAATGAAGATGATGAGATAATGCATGAAAGATGATGAGTGTAGGTTGCTGATGGGGTGAAATGCTGTAATAGTGCTGTAAAAGACCAAATTTAAGATATGAGAATATAATATTACAAGATTGCACTGAGCAACCTGGACTGATTTCAGTGTTGACCCAGCTTTGAGCAGGTGAGGACTAGCGACCATCCAAGATCTCTTCCCTCCTGAATGGTTCTGTGCTTAACTTTTCAGCCATTCAAACTGCAGCGTGGCTACAGACACACACTTCTGGATCCCATCTGGTGGCAAAACACAAGGTGTATGCCAGCCTTCCTCTTTTTCATCCACTACCCTGGAAGCAGCCTGAACACATGAGCCTGAAGGGAAGTGCACAGTCTAGTTCAGCTGGATGCAGCCCCTGAAGTGCAAACTCTTTGACTCTTATGGTGAAAATGAGTGATGACACCAAGTTACACAGACTTGTCAGTGCCCATCACTTCCTCTCACTCTCTAGTTGCCTCTGTCCCTTTTGAATTAACTCTCTACCCCTCTGCTGGCTCCATGAACAGAAAGCAACTACTGAATAGTAGCTATTCCAGAAGCCACTCATAAAGTCAAAACCATCCTCAGAGAGACTCATAAATCACCTTCCATTTAGGCCTACAGGCCCTGTGTTTCCTCCCACAGATCAGCAAACAACACCTCTGTCAAGTACACCCATTATTGGCAAATAAAATGATAACAGGTGAATACCTACTGCATCAGAGCTGGTCTTTCCAGCTCCATTGTGATAAGAACTAAATAAATACACCAAATGGAACTCCCTGCCTCAGAGTACAGCTTACCTGGTGAACAAATCAAAAAATGGTGTCCTGTTTTCATCAGGCTCACACACAGGGGATGGCATGCACTACACCATGAGAAAAGCTGCACCAACCTATTTCCTATGCCCCTAAATGTACACTGGAGTTATCCTGACACTTCTAGAGAAAAATTGCCACAGCATCTTGGCTTTCCATTATCATGGAGCTTGAAGTGACCTAGAAATGAACCAAGCTGACCATGTCCTGCTGTGACACAATGCTCTTTGCTAAACACAAAGAAGTAAAGTGCCCCAAATTCTTTAATGAAATGAATTTCAGTTTCATAGTAGTTTCATTTTTCAATTTCAGTCATTCACAGAGAAGACTTCAATGGCTATGAAAAGGAACTACTACCTCCTGTGTACTTAATAAATTGTTTATTGTTTGTGGATGATTTTCTATAGCATTATTATTGTTCTATATATATATATAGAACAACAGCAAGCTGTTGTTCTAAAATGCTGTTCTTGACTGTCCCATTCTTTGAGCTTTCACACACTTTGTTCTATGACATAAACAACTACAAAAAAACAATAGACTCCTCAGTTATGGCTTTTTTTCCCAGCAATACAAACTGCCTTCAAGGCTAATGATTTGTCTCATACCGTTTTTCAGTGAAAACAAAAAAAAATTATAAATTATCAAAGAACCTCCCCTTATTTTACTACAGCTGGAAAAGAAAAAGGCACTAAAAAAGGATATTACCAGGAACAGCAATTTTTGTTCTTTGTTACTATGTTGAACCAAGATTAAATCAAAATATTAGCACTTATCATCAAGAGGAGCTTTAATAATTATTTTGACATATTTTCAGCCATAGTATTACTCTATTTTTAATAATTTAAAAAAAAAAAAACTAGGCTCACACTACTGTTTAATTAAAGTCTCCCACTCAAGAGACTTGACCTCACTATGAATTTCAAGACATTTACTTTAGCAGGTATCTTGAATATTTGTTTGTACTTTGTCTGTGTTATAAAATTACCAGTGAAATTTTGGTCCCTGCTAATGTTAGTTTAAATTACCTGATCTTTCAGGGTAATTTTAGAACAGCTTTTCCAGTCACAGGGAGTTTCTCATATCACCAGTCTTTTAAAACACGTAACCTACTGCTTTCTGTTTCCTGTGGCTCATAACATGATCAGACACCAGACTTACAGAGGACATGACTGTCCAGGATGTTTCATACCTAATTTCCTGCTGAGCCCTGTTAACATGCTGCAGATTTGCTCTAAGTATTCAAAACTACTAACAAAATACTAGGCTCTGACATATTAAATAGTGCTTTAGATCAGGAAGGACCACTCAGTCATCTAATGTCCCAATCTCTTACACAGCTCTCATTGCTCACACCAGTATTTCTACATTAAGCCCAAAGATCTGAATTAAGCCACAGCATTTCATGAGACAAGCCTGTGCACAACAGGCAGAGAAGAAAGGCCACTATCTGAAGCCCTCCATTAGCAGAGAATTGATAAGACAGACTTGAATGATCTCTACAGTTAATGCTTGTCTGAGAGCCTGATATAAAGTCCCATTTCATAAAGACCTAAAAATCTTTTCCTGCTTCTCTTCAGAGACATGCTTGACTTTACAATTAGCACTCCCGAGCAGTACTTTTCCAAAAATACAGACTTACATTTATGCAGCACTTCTCATGTATAAAGTGTAACATCCCTACTGCTTTTCCACAGGAAAAAAAATCTTTGACCAGAAAATTATCTTTATGAACAAACAAGCTTTATATTTCTCCTAAAGGATGACATTTTAAGGAGTGGGCTAGTCAAATGTCAAGAAATGGAGGCCTGGATCATGACTTGAACAAACTATTACAATTAACATTGCAGAATAAATTGCTTGCATTGCATTCACAAATTTTATAGTATACAGTACTTCTGTTTTGGCAGATATTGAGTTAGGAAGAATATGTGAAAATATTTTACTTACTGCATTATCTCCCAAAGCTGTTTTGATACTAATCCGTACTTTGAAAGCATTCTGTGCATCTGACAAAAGAGAAAAAAGCAAACATATATTGGTAGTCACTCAAAATAGGATTTTAAATCATTTACTTCCCTGATTATTTCACAAATGTCAGTTTCTAAATGCATCTTAAGAAATCACAGGTTTAGGAGAAATTACTTGCATGAAAAAAGTCCAAGAGACTCTTAATGAAGTTTACAATGACCTCTTGAAGTGCAACCAACTTCCATACTTAATTTGCAAACTCATAAAATAAGTGAATGCTCATAGTTTCCATCTTCAAACTGAAGACAACTAGTTAAAATAAAAATCTTAGAGCTGGCAGCTTCGTAGTCTAAACTGATAGCTACTTTACCTAAAGAAAGATGGGAATCAGCTCCAAATCTTACCTGGTTTGCAGAGCTCAGCATGAGCAATGGCAACTACAGAAAGTATAAGCAGCAAAGCCCGTAACATCCCGTCAGCATGGAAAGGTTGAGGCAAAAAGAAGTGAGTCTCCCCTGTAAAGCACTCTTAAACTTTGTGTGACCCAGGATTAAAGCATCAGGAGCCCAAGTGAGCAACCAAGTAAAAGGTTTAATAATTAACCCCCGTTATTTTAGCTAAAAACAGGCACTAGAAACAACTGACGTCTGTTAGTTATTTACTACCTTTCTCTGTAGTAAAAAAAATCAAAAACAACAAAACAAAAAAACTGCAACAAGTATTTAATTTTCCTTATTCCTTTTTAGAAAAATATAACATTTTACAGAGTGTTCCAGGCCAATCTTTTTTTCTCACAGGCGTAGTGTCAGACACACAAAGTGTCTGTGGCACATCACACCCGAGCATCTGGCAACTGCTACCCACAGCAGGCGAATCTGAAGCTTGGCTGCCACTAGATCCCAAAGGAAGCTGCCACCTGTCTTCCAGGGAAACTGTCTGGCCTCATTGAGGGTCCTTGAGGATAAAGGAAGACTGGGCACCCTTTTCACCTCACCAAATGAAATGTGTGATGAATACAGAATACCTGGACCCAAAAAACAGGGCTCAGGCATTGCCCCTCACTTGCCCTGGAACTCACAGCCCTTGGGAAGAGCCAGCCTGATGGGCACAGTGCCGTGTCCCCCTATCCCCACCCCAGCCCCACTACTGTGTCCTTGCTCAAGCCCAGCAGAGTTAATGCCTTGTTCTACACAAAAACACCTTACATCTCAGGCATTGCTTTGCATGAAAAGAACTGTTATATGCAGGGAGAAATCGTTTTTTCCTGTCAGAGGCTTATTATGGTAGCGACTAGAAAAAGCAGAGGTGCAATAAAGGACTTAGTAGGAAGCATGTTGAAAAGGAATGTATTTTTGTTTTATAGACATGAGCCACTGTGTATATGTGTACACATGCATGTGGAAATATTTTAATGCATTCTGCACTATTAATCAAATGTTTACCAAGACAAATAAATAAATGTGGAGGAAAAAGAATTCAGAAACTTAAATGTATTTGCAGGTATTTGTACAGTGTCTGCAATCTAGGCAGTAAGACAGGATTTCTTTATTTCATTATGTTGCTCTATTCCCCCTGTAGCCACTCTGATTAATGGTTTGGTCCTACCTTGAAGATCATTTCAGAATTACTTTCGGTTGATCCTTTAGCACCAAGAAGTGTCTTGAGACTGCAAACCCAAAGAGCTTCACATGAATGACAAACAGTACAAAAATCTGACTGAACTGTGGGCTGAATTTATGAAAAACAATAACCAGTATTTACTGCATTAGATACTCAGACTTTTGGGTAGCAGAGAACTTACTGCTTCACTAATTTAAACTGGTTTTAGAGGCCACTGTTAAAGGACATGATAGCCCATCTTTAAAAGTCATTCGCCAAGCTGATTCCCAGGCACCTCTTTGCTCTCACTAGGCAACCCAGTCTGGATACAAAAGTATTGGATACATTATCTGCTCAGATGTTCAGTCTATGCCTATGAAAACAAAAAAGTGATGCATTCATTTCTAATGACAGCTTAAATTAACATGCTGTGTAAATGCACATCAAAAGGAGCACACTGAAAAATGTACAGATATATGAAGGACTATCAGGTTCCTGTAGCATTTGTAACTTAGAAAAATCTTTAAAGAATGTGAATGCAGTCAGTTTCATGGTGAATTCATGTGCATTGCTTCAATAGCAAACACATGAACTTTTTTCTATCTTTAGGGGAAACACTGAAGAACTCGGGAAGAGCAAAAAAAAGTCGAGCACTCTTTCCCTGCTGCCAGAAGTCAAATGGAACTGAGTGTGATACACAGCATCACCACTTCCCCCTGCTGTAAAACATCACAAATCAGTTCTTCCCCTCAGAATTGCATGGGGCCAGTGTCAAAGTACAGCAAAGGGACATGACACCCAGCAGGAACAAACTCAGAGAACATGACTGGATTCCCTGATCAAAGCTGCTGAATTCCAGCCAGGATGGCTGATTTTCCCCAATTTGTCTTGCTGGCAAGAAGCAAGAAAAATTATTTTTTCCAGCAGAGAGGGGAGGAGGCCAGGAGAAGAAGCCGTGTGATAAACACCCCAGCTCAGAGCTCACAGGGAGAGCATCATGCAGTTGATATATACGTGCACAGCAACGTGGATGTGTGCCAAATGCATCCAGCTGAAGGCCCACGTGCATATCCAATTGTAGATGCACAGAGTGCTGCACATAATCTACCAATTGCTACACATCTATAAATCTTTTCCCAAAGCCAGCACAGTTTGTAAATAAGCCAGGTGGACGTGCAAGAATACACCAGGTGTTAGCAGGAAGATAACTTTGCTTCAAATTAATGGTATTTTTAAATAGTGTCTTAAAAAGCACTGCAACTTTTCAGTTTATAAATGGAGTATATCTGTATAATCTAAAAGGACAGACAGACATTCTGCCACTTTGTATCTTTGTAATAAATCTACATGCATGGATAACTTTCTGCCCAGATTCTGCTTCCATTTTGGCCAGATACACAGCACTGTTTAAGCATGTCTGCATTTGTTTGCCACTGATTAATCAGTCAGGCATCAGTTTGCTTGAATAAATTACAATCTTCAGGCACAAATGCAAGGCATGTTTTTAACTGACTACTTTGTGAGGTGTTAGATTTCTAAGCAGTTCCTCTTTTATATTATTTTTGCTTTTCCTAACTATTGTGGAGCTACAGGTCATAGCCATGAAGAATTTCGTGCACATTTCTGCATTCCAGAAATATCACTGTACTAGTGCAAAGAATTATTTCTCTTATTATACCAAATTAATTTGTCTGCCTGGTTGAAAATAAGAGTATCTCTGTAATTTTTTTTTCAGTGCTTTTTATCTATAGAAGTTCATGTATAATCTGTATGAATTCATTTAAAAATACATCAAAATTTGGACTACTGAACAAATCAGGAGAAATTTGTTGAAAAGTCAAGAAATCATATGACTTGGTAAAACAAACAAACAAATCCCCTCAATCTTCTCCATGTGATTAGCAATGTACTTTTTCTGCTCCTTTCAATGTCTTTGAAATGGAAAATCCCAGGGAAGTAAAATATTGATAGCTATTGTATAAGTTAATTAACAACTATGGCTAAACTTAACCTCAGTTTTCAAATTTGACAAATTAACAGTTTTAAACTCTGAGGAAGTTAATCTTTAGTCTCAAAGAGTTGTGTCCAGTTCTTAGGAGGAAAGAGCTCATGTGTGACTGTCAGCTTTAGTCACTCATGGAAATGTACCTGGAGAACTGCAGACCCGAACTGCAGTGGTGCACAGTGCTGTGCAGTTCCCTGGGTGCAGTGGAAATGACAAACACTGCATTGTCACCTCCAGAAGTCATGGGGGAACAGGGTGTTGAATGAGGACTGCCACAGCCATCACTGTAACAGGGC
The DNA here is from genome assembly GCF_027579445.1 of Ammospiza nelsoni. Taxonomy (NCBI): domain Eukaryota; kingdom Metazoa; phylum Chordata; class Aves; order Passeriformes; family Passerellidae; genus Ammospiza; species Ammospiza nelsoni. The sequence continues at coordinate 102,564,738 of NC_080634.1, forward strand.
AGAAGTGACCTGGCTGTCACCAAGTTTTTATCAGCATTCACAGAAGCAGACAGTGGGTGAGGAACATTTAGCTCTCCCAACAGTAGTGCAGGTGGGGGAAGGATGCACTTGCCAGCACTCCCATCTATCACCTTGGAAAGGGCACTTTGCAGTGGAAAGCACCAAGGACAGCCCACAGTGGGGCTGGCATTGAGACTTTCAGCATGGAAGGGGTGGGAGGATGGTGCTGCTGCCACCACTTCATCTTCACATTTATTACACAAACACACCAAGAAGTATCAATGAAAACTGACCCACCCCAACCCCACACTTCCTGGATGTCTCCCACACAGCACATATCCTCTGGGTCAGACAAATCCAAGCTAGTGATTTGACTGACATTTGACTGCCCCTTGTATTCTCTTATTTCCATTTGCATCACCCAGGAGAAAAAAAAAAAAAAACAAAACCAAAAAAAACCAACAAAAAAAAAAACCAACAAAAAAAAAAAAAACAAAAAAAACCAAACCAAAACAAAAAAAAAACAAACCCAAAAACCAGATGTACAATTCCATGAGGAAAGGTGCCACTCTTCTCCTGGAGCATATGGCAAATATTACAGTGAGGACAATTTTACATAATTTGTATGCTTATCAAATGTATCTTTCTTTTTTCCACAGAGGGCTGGGGCATACAACAAAGAGAGTGAACCCTTCTTATCTGCTTATGTTACTCTACAATGGCAGAAAAGACATGAAATGGAATCCAGAAGAGCCACAGGGAAAGGAAGTTCAAATGTGTGCCAAAGAGAGTCACTGCACTTCAACAGAGGGCTGCTCTACTGTGCATGCACAGCCCTGTGCATACAGCTGGAAAGACACACAGACATTTACAGTGCAAGGTGGGACATGCATGGTAGTTACTATATGCATGTAGTAACTACAATACATAACTACAAGTTGTAAGATAAAAGTTTCTTTTTTCCCACACAGTACAATCTGCATCCAGTACTGACCTTCTCATGAGAGGGTTCATGTGGTACTGGACCATGAAGGAGTATTTCTCTTTAGAAAATATGGAAGAGTGAGTCCCAAAACCTGAAGGTTGCCACAAAAATAAACTATGCTTGTGAAGGCCTGGGGTCTATAATTCCAGTGTAAGGAATAACAGCTACTGACTGGAATGCAGTATCACTTTGGATATGTGAATGACTCTTGCCTGGAATTGCCATATCTTTTTCTTTCTGACACTCTATCAATTAAATTGTATGGAAGTCTACACCTGGACTTGAAAACCAAGCTGCTATATGTGTATAAACTAATCAAAATAAACAAAACAGTGAATAATGCAACTGTGTATCCTTGTTTTGAAAAGAATGACAGCTTTTTCCAGAATCATTCTGGATGTTGGTAATAGCTGTTATGTTTTGTGTTTTCTTAAAATGAGATCTACTTTTAATTGCTGAAATGTAAAAGCTTAAGATGGTGCCTTCCCCAAGAACATTGGGAAAATGCCATGATGAAATCGAGCATACCAAAAGAAATTATAGAATTTCTCAATTTTGACTCATAAATAGCTTAAAGGAAGGTTAATATTATGGCATTTCCGGTTGATGAGAGGATGAAAGCTATAGTTATAATTTCTTAATGAAATAAGATTATGAAACACATTTGGTTGTTTTTTTTTCAATACTTTCATGGGTGCCAATTGTTCATCAGTTGTTAAATGCCCAATACTGCCATCTTCTGTATCCAAGAAACAGCAAATTATGTGTTACTTTACATGTATGTTCTGCACAAGGAGCAGTGCAAGTACTACTGGTGACAACTCCTTAATTTTAAGACAGTCTAGGTTCTGGCACATGGTTCAGTAACAGCAGAGAGGTCACGGTCTGAATATTCATTGGTCAAGTGGCAAATGTAACTGCTGACTGCAGCAGTCACATGCTTGCTTTGAATAACTTCACTGAGCTTCAGAGTAAGAAAGAGGATACTCATTATGCTGTTAATGAACAGCAGTCAATTAGTCAGGTTTTGACAGAGCCTGCTGTGGTGTGCTTCACCATCAGCAGCTCTGGCTGTTTCTGCAGTGCACTACCCCCAGGATGTAGGAAATAAGCTCCTACGTTGTGGTTTAGAAGAATAATTTAGACCTTAATCAACAATGTACTTTATTAATGCCATGCAAAATTTGCCCAAATGAAAGCTACAAGCACACTGCCTCTGAAGGGTGTAATCTATCACTCCTGTCACAGAGGAATTGATTACTGACACCTTGCATATTTCCACCCATCACACCCAGGAGGGTCTGTGTGGAATAGTTTCCTGCCATGAAATGCGTTTATAATCAGGTCAGGTACAATGCCTCAGAGATGATGATGGGAGTACATCAGCAATGTGAGCTAAACTGATCAATGCACTGGAACTGTGGCTTCCCCCAGCTCTGAGAGGCTGTGGGGCAGGGCAGCCATGCTCACAGCAGCCAAGGGACACACTGAAAGCTTCCCTCATGGCAGGCACTGAACACCCTGCTCCCACACACAATTCCCAACACAGCCAAGGCAGCTCCCACACAGAGCACAGGCTGTGGGCAGGCAGGCACTGCCCAGAGTGTCACTCAGTGACTGCCATGTGCAGCAGCACCCCAGGCAAGCTCAGGCACCACTGCACAGGCACACAGGTACCCAACAGGGCTAAGGACATGGCACAGAGTCAGGAAAGGCTCAGAGAATTGGGCCTGTTCAGCCTTGAGGAGACAACCCAGAGAAGACCTCATCATCACATAGTAACATTAAAAAGGAGGTGTCAGAGGATGGGTCCAGGGAGGGACCTTATTCCCGGGGTGCCGACCAATAGGACAAGAGGCAATGGGCATTAACTGGGCACAGCAAATCCCAGTTAAAAACCTGAACATGAGCAAGAAGTTCTTTACTGCGTGTGACTAAGCACTGGAACAGATTGCCCAGAGAAGGTGCAGAGTGTCCCTCACTGGGGATATTCAGGAACTGTCCGGACACAGCCCTGTGCCCCGCGATGGCCCTGTCTGAGCAGGGAGCTTGAAGCACATGATCCACCGTGGTCCCTTCCAACCTGGCCCACTCAGGGATCCCGTGACAACGGAACGTTCTCTGCACTCCCTCGCTTGCGGTCCTTGGGACAGTTCGGTAAATCGGGCTCCCCAGTGCCGTCTTTCCCTGCCCCCCGTGCTGCCTGTCCGTGCCCCGGTGCCGCCTTTCCGTGCCCCCCGGTGCCGCCTGTCCCTGCCCCGCCTGTCCCTGCCCCTCGGTGTCGCCTCTCCCTGCCCCCAGCCCGCACCGGCCCCGCCGCCCTCAGCCCCGGGATCTCGGCGCGCGGCCGCCGGAACCGATTGCGCGCCCTTCCGCCGAGGGATCACGTGACGTCCCGTCGGTCCCGCAAGATGGCGGCGCCCATGTTGGTGCCCGAGCCCCCCCTGGGGAAGCCGAGGTGAGGCCGCGGCCGGGCCGGGGCTGGGACCCCCCGGGGCAAGGGGGAGGGCCCGCGGGTCCCTGCGGAGAGTCACGGCCCTGTCCTGGCCGAGACCGCCCGAGCGCACGACGGCCGCGGCTGAGGCCGCCCCGTGGCCGGGCCCGGCAGTGGCGCAGCTCCGCGCGGCCGTGGCCCGGCGGGACGGGGGGACGGGGGGAACTGGGCTCGGTGATTCTCGGGACGGGTGGTTCTGCGGGCGGCGAGCGGGCCCAGAGCGGCGGAGCCGCGGGCGCTGCCGGTCCCGTTCCCGGCCGGATCCGGGGGGAGCGGGGCTCCGTGCCGGCCCGCCCCAGCTGCGGCGGGGCGGGACAGCGATCCGCGCCCGGGAGAGCGGCGGCTCTGAGAGGTGTGCGGGACAGCGGAGGCCGCGGCGCGGGGAGGCAGCGGCATGTGCGTGCCCGGGCTGAGCCCCGGCCAGCCCCGCCGCCGAGGCCGTGGGCAGGGCAGCCGGGCTCGCCGGGGGATTGCCCGGCCGGGGTCTGCAGGCGTTTGCCCAGGCCTCGCTCCGGTGTCCTGCGGCTGGAGGCAGGGGCGAAGCCCAGCCCTGGAGCGGCTTGGGCAGCGCTGCTCCTTGTCTGCCAGCCGTGTGCCCCCTCTCCTGTGCTGGTACGGGAGTAAGGGGAGTGCCTCCGTCCCTTCCTTCCTTGGGCTTCAAGAAAAAGAAGTTCCCAGGAACTGGGGAGGAAGTTCTCGCTTGTCAGCCCCAGGCACCTGCTGAGGGATGCGATCCATTTCAGGCAGGGACACGAGGTGAGAAGCGGCCAGGCTGGCCGGGGCAGAGGCAGAGGGCCCAGGGGGTGACATTGTTGTGCGGGCAGGAGTTGCTGTCAGGACAAGCACCGCGGTGTCCCCTTGGCACGCACAGGTGTGCAGGTGGTGAGGATGTGAGCAATCCTGAACAGGACTGGAGGTGTGGGTGAAGTTCTGGCTGGTTGAGTTACACGTGTGGAATCTTAAAATTACACACTCCAAAAGGGGAAGGTATTAATCTCCCATCAGCATTTGGTGTGGCACAATGACCAGAGCAGAAGATGATCCCTCCTGTCTATTTCTCCATTATCACCTGGCTAGGAAGAGGAAAGCTAGAATGAAACTTGACAGAAAAGAGCTTGATGTGAAAAGGCTTTTAGACATTAGAGGCATTTTAACCATAGTGAAAACGCGGTGCTGCTTGTAGGCAGCTGGTCAAAGCTGTCAGACAAGCAAGGAGGAGTCTGGCCAAGCTTCTGTAGCAGAAGAGCAGTGCTGACCATTGTCTGTGGGGGCTGTGGAGTGTGTTTTGTTAGCTGTGCATTGAGACTACTGTCTGTGAAAAATAACAAAGGAGAAAAGAAAGAACTTGAAATTTCATGTCCTGTAAAAGAAAGACTAGAATGTGCAGAAAGTTGTACCAAAATTGTAGGGTAGGAGATCCCCAAGTTTTTCTCCTTTATCTAGTGACCAAGTTTCAGGAGCTGAAGGAGATTTCATGGAGTTGGTGATGATGTTGAGTACTGCAGAGCTCAAAGAAGATGAGACCCCATGTCAGGTCTTCTTGCTGCTGCCCCTGTGCAAGTCTGAACAGCACAGCCACAGATTTACAGATTTCATCAGATGTCACATCACATGCTGCTGTGTAGTTACTGTTTCATATAAATGCCTGTTAATTTTGCAGTTTGTGGGATTTTGTATTGCTGAAGGAAATTAAGTGCATGTATACAGTAAAAATTATTTGTTTGTCTGTTTTAACATAAGCAATGTTCTCTCATCCTCAGCCATCAAAAGTACAGAGCTATTCTGAAGAAGGAGAAGAGGAAAAAAAAGCGACAGGCGCTTGCCAAACTAAGGGACTCAGGTACTGAAGTGTTTGGTACTGTCAGTGGGACTAGAAATGATTGGGAATTTTTGTTTGTTTTTTTTTTTTTTTAAGATATTTTGTGTATCTGTGTTGGCCATAGCATGCAGTTATGTAGATGTGTTGAATTGTGCTTTTTTATCAGAAGCTGCAGAAAAAGATGAATCTGTGTCTGAGGAGGAAGAAGAGGAAGTGGAAGAAGAGGAGGAAGAAGAGGAAGAAAAAAAACTTGAGGCAGAAAGGTGAGAAATCTAGAAAATGGCATATATGCAATAAACAGTTTTTAATCAATTCCATTTTAGTACTTTGAAAAGTTCAAATATATTCTGTGAAACACAGTCTTTATTGAATATGTCAGGCTACACAGTCCTTTCCTTTAAAGCCTGAATGATTCCTATGGAAATTTCTCTTTTAAATAAGATTCGGTAAGTTGCAGTTATTACTGTAGTAATAAATACAATATTGAATTGTTTTTATGACAGTTGCATCAATCATGGGTACTCCTTAAGTTGGTGGTCTGAGTGGTATCTGGTTTCTTTGGTAGACAAAAACTACATGAGCAGTGGTTGCTGAGAGAAGAGAAGGCCCAAGAAGAGTTCAAGCTAAAGAAAGAAAAAGAAGAGGCCGCAAGAAAGCGTCAAGAGGAAGAAGAGGTATAAAGATGTAAAACCTTAGAGTTGTGCTAGGCAACAAGGTAGCTGAGTGTAGTAACTTTCATTATTCTTGATGCTGGTTTGAAAGCATAGAGTCTCCACTCTTTTGTATAGAAAAGCAGAATTGAAAAGAGAAAAAAACAACAGCTCTTAAAAGGGCTTTTGTCAGATTTAGTTGCTTCTGACTAGATGAAAACTTAATTGTCAAGAAGTTGTAATGCAACATGATGCTTTTGACTTTGATTGTAAAGCATTGTTCCTTAATTTATTTTTTTTCTGTCATAAAGAGGAAGATCAAAGAAGAATGGGAAGAGCAGCAAAGAAAAGAGAGAGAAGTGGCACAGCAGAAGCAACAGGAGAAGAGAGAGAGAGAGGTGATTGCTGGTGGTGGGAGGATATGTATGTTATATGTCCTGTGACATGATCAGACGCAACAGTTAAGCATGTTGAAAAGGGATTTTTTTATAAATAGCAAATGCATTAGTTAACCCATTCTAAGTTCCTAAACCGTTGTTCAGTGTTAAAGAGCATCCAGGGGCTCCATATACTGAAGTATAACTCCTGTTAACCCATCTGGTTGTTCACAGTATGTAATTGTTTACGTCAGGTAAATACAAAGGTACTGTGCCAGTGCAGGTTCTGATAAGTGCACTTTCTGCATCATGCATTAAACATAATCCTTCCTTAATGTCCCAGTTAAACACAGTCAGTGCTGAAGAAAATGCCCAAAGAGGACATGGAACATGGAAGTACATTGCTGCTGTTCCTTAACACAGTTCTTAATCAAAAGATGTGTTACAGCTCTTCTTTACCTGACTCATCCAACAGGACGTATCTTTTTTCAGAGCTCCTTGGGTGGAATAAAAATGATACTGAAGATACAAATCATTGATAACATTTCTGTTAATGATACATTCATCTTCAGTTTTACAAGTTCAGTGATCTGGATGTAAGGTTTCCTGTACAGTAATTCAGTGTGAGGACATTTCACTGGGAGCTGAGTCTGATAGCCACAGCAGGAGAGGAGCCATGAGCAGACAGCTCTGGCTGTGTGCAGTTAATAGTTGGTTGTGCTGCTGATGATGTAACACTTGAATGAGGGATGCCAAAGAACAGTAGTTATTGTATTTCCTGTCTTGCTTCCTCTGGTGTTCAGGTGTCCATTTCTGTCTTTGCAGAGTAGGGAGAGAAAATTATGCTCATGTCCTTTATTTAGGTTTGAGATGCAGTTTGGAGAGAGTTGAACCATGATAACAGCAGGTTTTCAATCCTCCCCTCTATCCTTGTGTCTGGGTGTGCCCAAGCCCTCAGTGGGATAACTGGTGTCCCTGAACTAGATGGAAGCAGCTTTCTCTTTTATTTGGTAGTTGGATTCTTTGCTTTCTGTTTTTCTGGGTTATTATTTCCAGGGATAGTGAGTTAAATTGGCTCATAGAGGGCAATGACAGGCACCCAGAGGGAAACTGATTACCCAGCTAAAAGCAGAGCCACCCATTTTAGCAGCAGAAAGTTGTTTAATTGGTTTTGCTTGTGTCTTGAAACAGCAGTTTATTCAAGTTCTAACAAGTGATACAATAAAAAAACTAATTTCCCTCTCTAAAATTAAGAAATAGATTTTCTGGTTTGATGGGTGATGGTGATTAGAGGCTTTTTTTGGAGAGGGTGAAGGATTAGTTTTGGGTTTAGTTTTTTTTGTTTGTGTGGTTCAGGGAGTTTTGTTTGTTCTGTTTAATTTTTCTTTATTAGGGTGGGTATTATCTAATATCCTTGGTGATCAGTACCAGGTCCTCATCTTTAATTGCATTTTTTAATTTTTATTTGCTCTTTTTAAATTTAATTAATTCTCTTCCAGTCCTAGCATATTTTCTTGTCCTGATTATATTAAAATATCTTTTTTCTAGGAACTTCATAGAGCAATTTATTAGAAGCAGTGTCCAGCCAGTTTTGGAGAGTTGTATTGTTATGCTCAGCTCACTTAGAAAAATGAAGGGAAAGAATATCCTCATTGCTTTCCTATATTTGGAAGGCTAGATATGGTTAATTTACAGTGTTTAAGTTTCTTACCAGTTACATCTCTTGCTTTAACAGAGGCTCACTAAGCATTGCATTTTTCTGTGTATTCCATAAAATGTGTAAGTTAAAACATTTTCTGCAACTAAACAATTATGGACTTACCTGTAACCAGGCTGTGTGCTAGAGCAGGAGATTTAAGCATCAACAGTTCAATGATAGTTTTAAAAAAGAAAATTAAACTTCTCTGTTGTCTGTCATTTAGTTTAGAAGATTATCTACATGAGGGTCTTGTCTGATGTATCCTTTAACAGCTTTGTAGTACCTGAATTGCTACAGAGCCAAAGTAAATCTCCTGTTTTTAAAGGAAACCCCATCACACTTTCATTATGCATAATCACTGAGCATTGTAAATTAGGTTCTTAACTAAAGAAACCAGATGTTTTGTGTATCCTCAGGGTTTTCACTAGTCCTGTGTTTGCACCATTTATAGGCAGCTGTGCAGAGGATGCTGGATCAAGCTGAAAGCCAGGTATGCTCTGAGACTTTCTGAAAAAAGAACTGAAAAGTAATTTAATTTCCATCCAGTGTTTGCCTTCTAGCATGCTGTCCATCTGCTCTCCAGAACCTAATGGCCTGAATAAATTTAATATATAGTGGCTTGCATGAGCTGTAAACAATTATTTACTGGGTGGAACATAATTAAGCATATTTCTGGCTGGTTGGTGGCAGTGCAGTTGTGCATGCTGATGACTGTTCAGGAGGTTTGAGTCAAAATGAACCTGGAAATACTGCTGTGTGCTGTTAAAAACCACTGTGCATGATGGTTTATTTGTGAATTGTAATTCTAAACAAATCTGTCAGTCCTGGGTGGCAAGATAAACTTGTCTTTTTAAGCAGATGTCAGGCTCTAAATAAGAGGATTGAGTGGTAGAGAAGGGCACAGATCCTTAATGAAAAGAAAAAAAGGTGGGGGAGAGAGAAGCTTGACTGCTTGGATGCCTGGAAGAGCATGGATCTCAAGCTGGCAGTGTGTAGAAAAGAAAACTGCAGTTTTCATGAGGCTCTTAGAGATTGCCTTAAAGAATAATTTGTATTTTTATCCCTGTCATATGGTTCAACTTGTGAAGATTCCTGCTCTGTTTAAACCACTTCATGAATCTGAAAAATAAGTTTTAACCTAGTTATCCATTGTTTATTGACTGCCATAGCTACATTGGAGTTAGGTTTGGTTCCAAATCATGTTTAAACAGCTCTTTAGGCAGGGAATCTGTTTACTAAGATGGGTAGGAAACTGCTCTGAACTACTGCCTGCCCAGAGCTCAAGATGCATTAGCAGTCATGTCTGCAAAGGAATAGTCAGAAATGTGGTATGTTGGAGACTGCATTAGAGTAGCAGTTCAGGGTTCATTTACTGCTGACATAACAGGGCTGTTCTGGTGATAGAAAATTATGGCTGCAAGTCATGAGCAGAATTGGTAGCTGGGTCAAATGCTGCTTGTGAGTAAAAAGAATTTTCAGTTGATTTAAAATGAGAACTTAGGCCAGTCAGCTTTATAGATTGTTTGGTTAGAATGAAAATTCCTTTTAAAATATGTGTCTTGGTTGTAGTCATTCAAGGCTTGCAACTTGGTGAGGCCATTTTGAATTAGAGAATTTTTAATGACCCAGGATGATCAGTATGGACACTTCTACTTCCAGTGCTAACTATGAATTTCATTTTTTAAAATTCTGTCCTTTGACAAGTTACTTTTATTTTAGCCTTTTCTAGATGCACATAACAGTGATAATGATGAGCTTGCTGAGCTTTGGGCTGTTGCAGAGAAAAATAAGTAAATAGTCTTGGCTTTCTCTCTGCCAAGTTGTGGTGGTTTTGGCTGGGGTAGAGTTAATTTTTTTCGTGGTGGCTAGTATGGGGCTTTGTTTTGGATTTACACTTAAAATAGGGTTGAAAATGTGGAGATGTTTTTGTTATTGCTGAGCAGGGCCTACACAGACCTTTTCTTCCAAGGTCTTTTCTGCTTCTCATACTGCCACACTGGTGAAGAGGCAGAGGGTGAATGGTTGGCTGGGAGGAGACAGCCAGACAGGTGACCCCAGCTGACCAAAGGGATATTCCAGACCATCTGACATCATGCTCAGTGTATAAAGTGGGGGAAGAAGAAAGAATGGGGAGACATCTGGCATGATGATGTTTGTCCTCCCACATCACTGTTACATGTGGTGGGGCCTTGCTTTCCTGGAGATGGCTGAACACCTTTCTGCCCCTGGGAAGCAGTGAATTAATTCCTGAGTTTGCTTTGCTTTTTTGCCTGGCTTTTGCTTTCCCTCTTAAACTGTCTTTATTTCAATGCATGAGTTTTATATCTGTTACCTTTCCATTTTTTCCCTGATCTCACTTGGTGGGGCTGTGAGCAAGTGGCTCTCTGGGGCTTGGCTGCTGGCTGGGGTTAAACCATGACACAGATGTATAAAGTGAGACCCAAAGCACAGGGCAGCTTTGAAAAACAATGCTTTAAATAGGTTCAGCTTGCCTTGTAGAAACATAGTGCTCATAACTGCATGTGAATTCAGTTGTTAAGTTTTATTTTTGACACTCCATTTCTTTACTGTTTTCTAACTTTTGTCTATTTTAATGTTTCTTCCACAGCTGGAGAATGGTGTGAGTTGGCATAACCCAGAGCCCCCAGAGAATCTGGGAACAGAGAAGGACAGAGCAAATTGCCCATTTTATATTAAAACAGGTTCCTGCCGATTTGGAGACAGGTAATCCATTGAATATTTACCAGGATAGAAGTGTGTTGGGGAGATAAAACAGAGGCAACTTGAATAGGTCATAAGACAACTGAGGAAAAATTGTTGCATAAAATACTTCTGTGTATTTGGATGTGGACTGAGAGCAGAGCATTTTCTGGCTGGAATTAAGCTGGTTATTGTTATGGCATATCACTGATGGTGCATTCTGGTTACATTGGTTTTTCTTAGCCTAGGCTCCTGCACAGGTTTATTCTGACAGAATGTATATGGTCTGTTATTAGTACAGGTCTGATATGTCAGATGCTAATTTTTTATATTTTCTAATTTGCATATGTTCAGATCCCAAATGGACTAAAGAAATTAAGTTAAGGTAAATCTGCACACTTGGAAAGTTGTCAGGTAGCTTCCAGAGTTCTCACTATTTGAATGTGTGATGCATTCAGTTGTGATTGTGGTACACTGACAGGGTGCCCCTGTCTCAGGAGGGAAGTGTAGTAAAAGGGAAGAACAGAGAAGCTCATCAGGATGATGAGAGATGAAGAGCACCTCTGTGGAAGTGGCTGAGAAGTCCAGACTCTGCTTTCAAAGAGGGAGGTGGAAGAGGACTGTGGTAAACGAACAGCAAACTCAGGAGTAGGATGGGAATGATTATTTGCAACTTAGTCAGGTGTCTCAGAATGTTTACCAGCTTTGACACAGGAAAGACTTTCTCTTATGAAACAAATGGCAAACTTGTTCCCAGAGGATGTAGAGGGAAACAGAAGTATAAATGAGTTTATGGAGTACATGTTCATTGGTGACCAGGAGCAGTGATGACCCAAATGCAGCTTCTGGTTTGAGAATCCCTGATTTTTTTCTCCCTGCTAAGCAGAAACAACAGCTTAGCAGGGCAGGACTCTGATATTTATTACATGAATCCTCAGCAAAAACTTACAAGGTTATTTTACTAACTTGTATCACTGAGACATGTGCAGTCTAGCTATTGTAGTTTTCTTTATCCTGGGAGTAATTTGTTCCAGTGTGATGTATATTGTGGATAATTATAAGATAATTCAACTATATGGAAGCTTCAAGTTCACATCTTTTTTTTCTATCCTGAAATATGTGTTGAATTCCATAATAAAAATTTCACCAGCTATATCACTGCAGACAGCATTTTTTTCAAATGTCTTGGTCTTTGTAGTCTTTGCAGTATTTTTTGTAGTGATCTTTAATGGAGATAACTTCCATGGATTATTTAGGGATTCCATAAAACTCAGTTTTGCTTTGAACTTTGCATTTGAACTATGAATAACCCTTGGAAAATAAATACTGAGAAACATCATATTCTGCCCTTCCTCTTTCACCCCTATTGATCTCAGCTACCTCCCTTTAATCTTCCTTCTTTTTCTTCACATACCTGCTTCCTTCATGATCTGGTCATTTTAACATCTGGTGCTGTCTCTAAGTTGAAGGACTGGTACAGCTAGGATAGGACTGGAAGGATGGGTTGAAAGGAGTTGTGAAAAACTAAGAGCCAGTGTTATCAACAAATAACTACTGAATCTTGTCAAAGCTCATTATGTCCTGAATAAGCTGAAACTGGCTGAGTTTGCTACTACCAATTTCCCCAGTAATTCAAACCTAATATTTTGCAGTAATATTGGATTCTTGGGTCATTCATTTTCCTTGGGGTTCCTTTTTTTCTGTCGTGTGAATATATAATTTTGTGTGCAGACAATATTAGGGGGGTTTCATATTTTCTGTTCTATTATTGAAATTGAACAGCAAAAGAAGGCAGCTTCTAAAATGTAAAAGAACAATAATCATGAAATTAATTGTTTCCTGGTTTAGTTTTGGGTTTGGAGATTGGATTTTTTTGTTGTTGTTGTTTGCTTTTTGAAGTCTAAGGGGCCAACCAGAAGGTGAGAGTCCATTTCTGATTTGACTGGGTACAGAAAAACTGCCTAGCTGAAGTCTGGGTTGTAATTGTCCATTTTGAGACCTGACCTCCCTGCAGTTCTTTTGTGCTGCCCAGTGACATACAGAGACTAGACTAGTCTGAATGTTTTTCTGGTCATGAAAAGGAGAAAATTGTTGGAGAGTGCATGACCCAGTTGCTTGGGGATATATTGAATGGGATTCATAAAGCACAGTGAAATAAGCATGGAGAACATCTGTGTTCTTACTGAATCTAAAGATGTCTAGGGGAGAACTGTATTTCAGCATGTTAGCAAGGTAGCCTGAATATGATGGATGGTGAGGGAGATCTAATACTTTTATGGCTGCCAAGAAGCTGCAGATTAAGATATGACTGATTTAGAAGAAACTTTTTTTTTTTTGTTTGGGTTTTGATTTTTGTACGTTTTTTTTGTTTGTGGATTTATGGTTTTGTGGGTTTTTGTTGTTGTTTTTACCTTTGTGTGTTTTGGTTTGGTTTTTTTTCTGTTGGAAGTGGAAAAATAGCAGTCTTATACTCATTCAGGGGCAGGTCTAAATGTGCTGTTCTTCCCACATTCCCACCTTCCATTCCCATATGATGAAAACAACTACAGTACAAGTTTTTCAGTTTGCAAAAATAAGAGCAGGGACTTGCTTTAAAATCTCTTTCTAGAGAGACTCTTGACAATCTTTTAAGCCCTTCAGAAAATGGGAACACATTAACCCTTGTAGCCTAAAAGAAATTACTTCCCAGCTCTCATTGTGACACTGGTATCTATAACTTTTGTAGTTCTGCCTTCCTAAGCAAGAATGTGTTTGTTAATGGCATTAAGGAACCCCTAAAGTTATGTACAAACTCACTCCAAAATAATTTGGTTTAGTAATTGAAATATCTTGATCTTCCACTAATCGATTTTCTTTTATAATAACTGTAAATGAAAATGACAAATGTTTGAAGCTTCAAGAAGTGTATTTTCTGCTGGAGGTGCCAATCTTTCAACTTTCCTTTTTCACTGCACCTGTGCAGGTGTTCCCGCAAGCACAACTACCCCACATCGAGCAAGACGCTGCTGGTGCGAGGGATGTTCATCACCTTTGGCATGGAGCAGTGCCGCAGGGACGACTATGACACAGATGCCAGTCTGGAGTACAGTGATGAGGAGACCTACCAGCAGTTCCTGGAGTTCTATGAGGATGTGCTCCCCGAATTTCAGAATGTGGGGAAGGTGGTTCAGTTCAAGGTACGTGCGCTTTACGAGCCTTGCGAGGAACTGTCCAGCATGCCCCAGCTAAATCCTGTGGGCACTATGCTGTGTCCTTACAACAAACTGTGCATCTCTCATGGCACCTGTAAACTTGTCACTGCTCTTACAGAGCACCATCTTACTCTGGGTGAATCTTCTCTCCCGTTCATCTCAAGTGTTACAAAAGCCTGGGCTTCTATGTTGCACGTTACTCACGCTACTCAACAGTCCACTTATCTCATACTCCTTTCTTTTCTTATCCTGTGCAAAGTTCCAGCGGGTCCATTAAGACTGTTAGACAATATAAATATATCTGAGCTACTGTATTTGGGCCTAAGGAATGAAATAGTGGGGGTATGAAATGCATTTGGAGTGTACACCAAAACAATGTCATTTTAGGACTGGCTGAATAAAATAAAACCAGATTACAGTGAACTGAAAAGATAGCAGATATTTCAGTAGGAAGAATTACAGAAAGGTAAGTTACATAAATGGTTTTGAGATTTGTCATCCATCCTTAGTTTGTGCATTTGGTTTGCTCAGTGTTTTGCACTGATTTTTTCCCATTTATAATTTGTTTCTTATGGGGACAAAGAGGGATCTCTGAATGGAGACCTCAGAGATGAATGATGTGCGCTAACAATCCCATGCTGCCCCAGAAATATGCAGCTTGGATGGTGCAATCTCCTTGTATCTGAATCTACTGCAGCATCCCTTTCTGCTTGCCATTCCTGAGTGTTTTCCTGCAGTCACCAGGAGGCATATAGTGCCTTTTCTTCTTTTGTGTTCATCTACTGACAGCTGCCTCAGGACTGAGATGGCGTTAGCATTTCAAGCAAGAGCAAAGTAGAAGGAGTGAGTTTTCAGTAGTTGTATAATGAGCTTTATAGGCAAGAAACCTTCACTTGTTTGGAGGAGTGGAGCATCCCCTCCATATTTTGAGTCATGGAATAATAGCCAGTTGTCCTCCACTAGCACACAGGATGCAGATTCATTATGGAGCATGGCCTGAAAAGCCTTATCAGCAAAGTCAGGTCCTTGGCTTTGTACCATGGTTCTGTGCAGGTGTGCTAAGCTGCACCTGCTTGGGTTCCTGTCACTATTAGTGTGCCATTCCTTGGCTTCTAACGCAATTGTACAACAGCAAGATGATTCTCATGCACATTTTCGCTACATTAGAGATGCTTCAGAAAAACATGTTGGCTGCAGGGATCTTCACTGTGAGTGAGCTGAGCCTCTGTGACCATTTAGAATCAGATTAGACACACCCCTCTGTCAGCTTACTTACTTTGCCAAGGTTTTTATTATGGCTGTTTTTTCTAGGAAGCTGCTCCAGAATCTGGAAGGTCCTGATAAAACAGTACCTTAGAACTCTAGGGTTCTTTTCCTACCCAAAAATGTCTGTGGCAAAATCATTCTCACTTGTTCTTATATTGACACTGTGTATCTCAAATACTTTGACTCCTTATCCTGTAATACTTAATTATACAAGTGCTTGTTATTGTGGCTGAAGCCCTTTGCTGATCCAGCACACACAGAGGTATTCCCTGAGGGTCAGTCAGGGTTCAGGGATGAAAGGAGCCGCTAACTTTGTTTGCTGCAAATATTGGAAGAGGCCTGCAGGCAACAGAGGCTGGAATCACAGTTTGTCCTGAAGAACTGGGTTCCACCTGCCTGGACCTGCCTGTTGGAATCTTTTGTAACTAGCAGCAAACTTTTTCAAAGTTAATTTTTGAGAGCTTTAGATCTACTTTGAATGCTAAATTATTACAAAAAAGGTTTTTCAGAACTGTACAGTGAAAAATGGTGTCACCAGCTTTTTGAAACCATTTTAAAGGGATGCTGTGAAGATACATTGCTCTATAGTCTCTTACTGTAATGAATCCCTCATTTCCATGTGAGGATACTAATAATTGTTGTTAGAGCAGGATTTGGCTGTTGCACAGTAGGGTTGGCCCAGACTAGTGCAAGACAATGGAGTACAAGCTTTCCTGTGGACTAAGTGAAGCCAAGGTCTCAGAGTTAATCCAAGCATAATTTAACCATAAGCCAGAAAGGCTTTTTTTGTTTGTTTTGTTCTGTTTTGTTTTTTTTTTTTTTTTTTTATTAACACTTAGTGTTTTGAAAAACATCATCTCTAAGTTGATATGGATGAACTGTCGTAAATGAGAATTGCCCATCTCAGAATGTGTGAGCTGTTGTACAGCATAAACCTTCCACTGGCCTAATTTCATGTTTCCATCCCCTCAGGTCAGTTGCAACTATGAGCCCCACCTGCGAGGAAATGTGTACGTCCAGTACCAGTCGTAAGTACTCACAGTCTTACCAAGGGTTACAGCTAAACTCCAGAGCTGAGTGATGAGTAATAGGGGTTTGTATCATGCATGCAGTGCATTCTCACACTGTAGTGGGAACCCAGAATTGCTAAGGGGTGTCTGAAATGATTGTGTGATGGTCATGCCATCTGTTGTTTTTCCTTTTTAAAGGGAGAAGGACTGTCAGGCAGCTCTGGCTCTGTTCAGTGGACGATGGTATGCAGGCAGACAGCTTCATTGTGAATTCTGTCCTGTGACGAGGTGGAAAACTGCCATATGTGGTGAGTCTTGGAAAAGAGAATATGTGTAACTGAAAGAATACTCACTCATGGAAGTGAAAAAGAGGGATTAGGCTGTAGCTTTCAGATTTGCCTAATGTTGTATTCATTTCTGTTTGGAAGACAAATGTCTTGTGCAGATCCAGGAAAGAAAGGGAGTGTAACACCATGTCACATAAGTGTCTGAATTATTCTAGTGGATTTACCATGGTCTAGGAAAAAAGTTTTGGATTCTTGCTTTTGAAATAATAATCTTAAAGTGAAACTCCAGGAAGTACTGGTTTATCTCTTGAGAAGCAATGGCAGTTTCTGGACTATCAACAGTTATAAGCAGTAAATATAACATGTTCTTTATTTACCTTCTTACATTAAGGTAAATAAAACTTAGTGAAATAAAAAGTTAAGTTTGTTCTAAGCTAAATCCAAATCTTCATAGCTGTTAAAAAGCTAATTCAAAGAAAAGTACGCAACGAAAATTAATCTTTTGTGAGTTAAATTGATAGGTGGTCAGATGCATGTTCTTCTGTTTGGAGAAGCAAAATTCAGTTTATTTAATTTCTTCCAGTTGGTACATAATGAAGAAAGTGATTTAATAGGTCTGGTTAAAAAAAAGCAAACCCTAATCTGTTGCAGGTTTATTTGAAAGGCAGAAGTGTCCAAGAGGGAAACACTGCAACTTTCTTCACGTATTCAAAAATCCAAACAACGAGTTTTGGGAGGCCAACAGAGACATACGTATTTCTCCTGAACGGACTCATCAGTTGTCTAAAAACTCTGAGAGGAGAAACCGCTCGAGCCATCGTGACGACTATTACAGCCGCTCCAGGAGGAGGGGCAGCCCCAGCCCCGACCATTCCCACCGCAGGAACGGAGAATCGGAGAGGAAAAAGAGTCGCCACAAGAACAAGAGGCGGCACCGCTCGGGGCGGTCCAGGAGCCGGGAGAGGAGGAGGTCCCACAGCAGGGGCAGGAAGCGGAGAGGCCGCAGCAGGAGTCGCAGCAGGAGTCACAGTCGGACACGCAGCAGGAGCAGGAGCTCCTCTCGATCCAGGAGCAGGGGTAAAAAGAGATCAAGCAGCAGAGGAAAAAATAGTGAAACTCCCAAAACAAAGTGAGAATTACTTTCAGAAATCACTAATTGACAAAAATAGAGCTGAAAAAGAAATCTTTCCAATAGGGTACCAGATATATATGAATTTCAAATAAAGTGTTCTTGCACATTAAAATGTTTCTTCCTAATAAAGGAACGTAGTTTACTGTGTGCGAAGCTTGAGAAAATTTAAAGTTTTCAGTCCTGTAGAAGGTGTGAATGTCAAGTACTCTAGCTACTCTGTCCCTCTGAGCAGCTGCAACACCTGGATGCACACTGAGTGCAAATAGAGAAGTGAAGCCTCTTTGGTATGTGCTTATTTCTGTTATGTGTATGTTAAGTGTTTACTGTTCCTGTAAGGAGTTAGTACAGAACAGCCAGTGTGCAGTAAATTCACACCCCAGCACACTGCAGATCCAGGTCTGTGTAGATGATTGCCATTTGTATTTTTCATCTGTTTATTGGAAATTGCTTTCCAGACAAAGAAAATATAATTGTTTTATGAGTTGGAGTAAAGGGATCTCAAAGACATCCATGTTTGATTGTACAGCACTGGTCCAGTAGGAGCTTTTTGGTCACGAGTGTTGGATTTTTCTCAGCCCTGACTGAGCTGATGGCTTGTAGGGATTGCAGTAGACTAAAACCAAGCAGAAAGTACACAGAGAAACAATCAGTTTATTCAGTACCTTAATCCCCAAGTAAGACTGGAGACCATGCAGCTGTAATCCTTGAGTGAGGTTAGAACTGCTTTGCATACCTCTTGGTTGCTCACCATTTGTAGGTGAAAAGGACCTGCCAACTTGTGCTGGAGGGGTGCAAAGTGTCCTTCAGGGAACCAAAGATGTGACTGTGAAGGCTCAGTCAAGATGGCTGCAGAGTGGCTGAAGAAGCTGAAGGGTGTATACATGAAAGACTATTTCATGGTTTTGGGAGAGGAGGACTTAGAGCCTTTTGAGGTTTATTTTACCAATAGTTTAAGGCACCCTACTGCTTTGCTTTCCCACAGCCAAGGTGAAGAGTAGGGTACATAAAAATGAAATTATTGGGATAAAACCTCCTTGAAATGACAGCTATATTAGCAAAGTACCTGCAGTTAGAGAAATCCTTACCAATATTTTTTTCACTTTTATTTAAGATTTGTGCTGTTAGATGTACTGTATTTCACATGGTTTACCTTCAGGTTTTAACTTGGGCACCTGTGTCCTCAGACACTTAGAGAGAGCTTGTAGCACTGAAGGTGCAGGTGCTGTAATGGTCTGTAGAGACACCTCCCTGTCTTTAGCCTCCCCAAAGAACTGGGCTCCTGCCTTCAGAGAGCCAATCACACCCCAAGGGTTAGAAGCCTAAAGCAGGCATGAAGTGCTCCCAAATAGGAATTCATTAGAATTCCCAGCAGTGTAACATAAACTCCCTTAGAAAATCTAGGTATCTGAACTTTACCAACAGCATTCCTCTCATCAAGAACGTTTTTCCCCAGGATAGTTAAGATCAAGTGAACATTGCTTCTGGATGTGATATATATATTTTTGCTTTTCTAAATGCATAGTGCACCTTGCATGCTGATTATATATTTTTCCTTCTTTCTTCATGTGTAACTTGTCCAGTATGGAGTAATACAACAAAAGTGATGTTCAGTTCAAACCCAACTTCCATGATATATTGTCATAACTGTAGGCAGAATTGTAGCTTAGTTAATTTGATTAAATGTTTTAGTTATTAACAGATGTAGGAATTGTAATTAGCATAACTTTTGAAATAATAACTTTTTTAAAAGGCGTATTTCAAAGGATAGACAGCACAGAGTTTTTAATTCCATTTGAGAAATTTGTAACTGCCAGTTTCTTGTAACGTACCTTTTTCTCATCACTCCTTAGAGACAAATTTTCCCTGAGGTTTCTACTTTTTTATAGCTGCTCAGTTGTCTCACTGGGTCACTTGCACTGCATGTGCAAACTCTGGTTCAGTTGGCCACCACAGGCTGGTTCCACCCTCCATTCCCTGGGCTGCCCTGCTTGCCAGAGCTCTCAGGTGGGAGAGCTGGCTTGTGCCCCCGCTGTGCACCCCGTGTCACACGGACAGATGTCACAGAGCATTAGCCCAGCAAAATCAGCTGTGCAGCTCAAGGAAATGTGGTGGGAACCTGTGACCAGTCAGGTGAAATAAGCAAACCAAGTCTCCATGGGATTAGAAACTAAGTGCCCAGTAATAACCATGTGAGAATTCCACGGGTGATTAGGCTCCTTGTCCCCACAGTTTTGCAACAGGATTTGAGAAGCTAAGTGGCTGTATTAAAAAACAAAAAAACAAAAAAACAAAAACAAAAAAAAAAAAAACCAAAACAAAAAAACCCACAACCACACCAAAAAACCAAACTTGCTCAGAAATGCATGTAAAAATTTAAATATACTTTATTTCTGTTACTACAATGGCTGAAGCTTCAGCTTGTTTTTCTTGAGGTCTGGACCCAAACGTGCTGGCTGTACCTGTACAGTGTAGGACTGGGAGCTGTGACTGCCCTGCACTTTCACACACCGTCTGTTTATTACACAGAATGTGAGTGCTGTAGATCTGACATTTAGCTTGCATTTATTAGCATGAAACCTGGGATTCCACCAGTTTTCTAACTTTGGAGTTTGTATTTTTCAGTATTGTTTCTCTGCTTCATAATCTTAAGTAGTGTTATATGCATGGTTTTGTGTTTCCTTATTATTTGAGTGAGCTGCTTTATTCTGGAGAGAGAGACTAGAAGTTTTTTTAATGTTAAGCTTAATTATTTTCTTTCTCCAAGGGAAAAAGCCCCAGAAGAACATGGAAAGGATTTAAATTTGTAAATTCCCATTGCGTGTTATTGCGCATATTCCACAGAAAAGGACCTTATAAAGTGAATTAATACGGGCCAAGTTTTGTTTTGTCTTCAACTGCTATTTAAAAGTAGCAGTATTTCAAAATACTTATTTTTAAGTAGTGAATTCTGCAGGGATCATGGAGGTGCTTTGGAGTAATTCTGGCATTTACACAGAGGTTCAGGGTGGCAGTGCCAGGGCCTGCCAGCTGCCCTGCTTCAGTCAGGATGGGGAGCAGGTGCTGCCCTGCCCTTCAGTGGAGGAGGAACAGCCCAGGCAGGCAGCAGCACAGGGGAACCCCTGTAGGCATGGGCACTGTTGCTGTCCAGCAGAATTAAGGCATCAGGGAGCTGGGCTTGCCCCCTCACAGCAGAGAGCCTTCCCTCCAACTGTAGCTGGGGGCCACTTCTGTGGGATTTCATTCCCTGTCTGCCTGTCCAGAGCAGCAAACCGCCATCAGGGGTTGAGGAGGGTGGCACGTGTCGTGTCTGTGTGTTGAATGCAAGGCATTCTGTGTGTTGAATGCAAGGCATTTCTTGTGGACACCCAGCAAGGCCTCCCCTCTCTGGCCCCAGCCCTTGTGTATAGGGCACATTGTCCAAAATGCATCCCAAGTGACTCCTCTCCCATTTTTATGCCCTGTGATGGCAGCATGGCTGTTCTGCATCCAGTTTTGCATTAGCACGTTCAGTGTACTGAAAATGCCCTCTGGTTTACCAGTGACATTCCTGTGCGCTAAATAACTTGGTTTTTTTCTAAAGACATGCAAGAGCCTGCTAAAAGATGCTATTGCTTCCTGTCCTGGATCAGCACTTCTTGCAAAACATGAAAGATGGAAGTTTATGATAGTTAATAACCTAAAAGCCTAATTTACTTTTTACATCATCCAAAGAGTGCAGCTCATTTTGCTTTCACTGTAAGCTTGTAATTAAAATGAACTTCATTTATTCCACATACACTCCTGCTCAGCACTGACGTATCAGGTGAATTGGTATCTATGGCTGAAAACCAAAACTGATGTGGCATGGACAGGTAACACTTTGTTGAGCTGTGGGACAGACTGCAAAGCAAGCTGGACAACTGTAACCCAGTACATGGGAACTTGACAGAGGCAGCCACAGGGTGAGCATCACTGTGGCCTCATTACCCCAAAAGGAACAGCACATGTTCAGGAAGGCCTCATCAAGTAAAAGACTTAAGTCAGTGAAGTTGAAGACATTTAAGACAACAATCAACTTGCCTGAACAATCCAGAAATTCCTACTTCTTCTTTAGCTCTTCCCAGCCCTTCTGCACAAGACAGGAAATTCAAAACCTGGAATTTCATTTCAGATTAATTTCAGAAATGCCCGAAGATGTTAATTTTTCCTCATGCTTTTGCTGATAACATCAAGCAGTTCAGTTCTTTTAGAAAGGTGGAGAACAGATTCATGTGACGTATTTTTGGTCAAGACCAGGATTGTAAACATTGCATTGACTTGTTCAGAATTCTATGAAAAAAACTGAATATTCAGTCTCTATTATCCAGAAATCTCTCTCAACATGTGGTTTAATTTTCAAATGAAGTGGTACTACCCCATCAATTTAACATCCACTTAAATAAATTTCATGTTTAATGTGGCAAGCTTTCAAAAAACTTGCTAATTTATTGCTTTCTCTACAATATAAATGGATGTAAATAACTAAACTCGGACACAGTATTCTCAACATTTTTTAATGAAGTGCTCAAGAACAGGTTAAGCACTGTAATAAAATTTCCCTTTTTTTAAGTCAGCACTGAGTGGCCTCTTCTTTCCTCTGTGAATACAGGCACTAATTACATAGAAACACAGTAATGGTGTAAAAATGGACATTTATTATAACTAAACCAATGTGACAGACAGAGGTCAAACAGTTTGTCACAATCACAACAAAGCTTAATCCAGCCAAGCACATACAAGTGACAGTGTAAACTTTAAAAACATGTTTAATACATATAAAATTGCTTCTGGTTTGACTTAAATCCATTTTACCACTACAATCTCACACACAGGGTCCTTTCACTACCCCTCTACCCTCATCTACCCCTGCCCACTGTGCACTGGGGAAATGCCCTGGGACAAAAAACAGTCTCTGGAATCTGTGTATAAATCCTGGAATGGGCACCCATAGACAAGTTCTAATGGCTTCAGTTCACAGGCACCACGCTGGTACTGCCACAGGAGTGGCACACACAGCCTGGGCCTGGCTGGCCACTCTGCTGGCCCAAGGATTGGTGCTGGGGTCTGGATCAGGGCCTTAGAAGTGGCACCACTGCACCTTTCCTTTGGCTGGTACTACTGAACCCACCCTGCAGCAGCACTGCCAGAGCTGAGCTTTGTGAAAACATGGCACCACTTGGGTGAACAAGTCAAAACTCCCAGGGGAAGGTGTCTGGGTGGAGAGGGAGGGGACAGGAAACAGAACTTGGCTACTCCCAGGTGTAGACTCCCACTGTCTCCCTCAAAATCACACACGCATCACATTTCTGCTAGTGAAACAGGCTCAGTCCCTAATTACTGAGAGTCTGTTCAAAGTGTCAAAATATTCCTGGATATCAGTTCACATGATTTGTAGTGAATATACTATACAAATCTAATGGTTAAGAGCTCTCACTGCCAATTAGTTGGTTCAACTACATCACGCAGGAGTATTGTAAGGGATGTACCACATGTTTAATGTGTTGATCAAGAAAAGCAGTTAAACGACTTTGACACTTAGTGTGTCCTAAAGGTACCTATACACCCAATGAAGCATAACTACAAAACACCAAAAAATACGAATTAGTTGGTAGACTTTAAGAGAAAATAATAAAAGGTCCCTTCTGTAAAGCTTCTTCTTTCCCATCTTTGAAAGTATTCAGTTTTCATTATGCATCTCTCTATTCAGTTAGAAAGCTGATTCCTTGTGTTCATGGTCAAAGCAAGCTAATATCAGACCTAAAAACAGTTTTCTTATTCAGTCTGGGTTGGTTTTCCTTCTCCCCTACATGCATTCCCTTTGAAGTATAGTAACTTGCACAGTTTTGCTCAAGGTAGTTACACTAAAATACACCTTCATGTCTAGTGAGTTGATCAGTTTTCTTAAAAAAGCAGTTTATCACCATAACAGTTTTGTACCAGTTTGATATGCAGATCCTGGCAGGATTCTTTGGTATAATGACAAATTCAGTAGTAAACAGATATTTCCAATCATTATGCAACAACTGAAAGCAGAATAATCACAAGTGGTGACTAAAATGTAGATGAACAAATTCTTTGGTTGCAATAAACACAATTTCTACACCGGAACATTTCAGATTTGGAGTTGTCCATGTAGATTCTTTTCATTTAGGTAGGCTATGCTTATGTCATAGTAATACATTTATTTCCTGAAGTCAAGTTCGCTTATAAAAAACAGTAGGCTTATCGAAGCCAAATGCAATTTTCCTATAAATGCAGTGAAGGGAAACACTGAGTCAATTTAAATCTAATTCCCTTTCATTTATAAATTTTGAACTTAGGTTTCTTGTTCCCTTTTCAAAAAAAAAGTATTTTTGTATTTTTCTTGTAGGCCTGAATGAAGCAGCTTAGCAAAACAGTAATACTGACAAACAGCATCTTACACGATTAGCTAAACATTACAATGAAGGCAGTGAACATTTACAGTATGAAACACTGAGATGGCATCAGCTGAAGAGAAGATTTATGTCAATCCAATTTCTTCAAGTACACTACGTGGGGTCTCTGCTTCCTACGGAGGGAAAATGTGAGACAGTAGTAAATGAACACTGTTTCTACTGAGCAGAGCTGTACATGAGTTAGTAGGGAAGATGCTGAATTGAAAAAGAAAGCTGAAAAGACATGAAAACATGGAAGCACTGCAGTTTGCAAACATGGTATTAGCTGCACTTTTCACAGAGCTGTTAATTAGATTGCCATGGTTCACAAGAATAGCTGGTGGATTGTATTGCCCTTAAGCATAATAAAAATAAAACAATTTAGATCTACCAGCAGGGAACAAATCACAAGTGAATAACAGAGATAGGAACTAGGGAAGGATGGGGAAGGAGCTTGCAATGGAGCCAGTGAATTTTGTGGTAAATTGTTTCGAGGGTCTCAAAAAATCTGTTCAGGAATAACAAATAAGTGGATGAATGAATCTACAGATGCAACTAAGATACAGTATCCCTTAAGATCTTTATAAAAGAGTTTTGGTTTGGTTTTTTATACAGTGATCCCATGTTTTTAATTAACAAAAGCAGGTCACAGTACCTTGGTACGCCTGGTGTCAAATTGATCCCTTTCAAAGAGGGAGGAGTTTTTATGACAGGAATTTTATTATTCCACACCAGCCATAAAGTTTTAAGTTAATTCTCATTTTAGAAAGCTTTCCTTAGATTCAGAGAAAGTTGTTTAATACCAAATTCCAAAAAATTATCATCAGTTTTGTATTAATTACTTCCATAGCATCTGAAAAGAAATTGTTTGAACTAGAAATGTTAGGCTGAGCCTTTTTTAAAATAACTATTAACAATGTCATGATAAATAAAGGGGGATACTGTGTCCGTATCAAAACAAAAGCTTTAACATCAAGAGCATGAATAAACTTACTTTAGCATCCTAAAACAAGACATGTCATGCAGCAGAAAAAAAAGCAGATAACAGTTAAGGCAGCCAACAAATTATTTTTCAACTGCTTTGCAAATATTTATTAGAAAAATAGTGTTGGTAAAACACAAAATTAAACACTTCAAACCTTGCAAATAACATCAGAATATTGTCTCTATCAGCCTTGACCATGTGGCACAAAATGATCAAGTTTACTATGATCATTCAGCTCGTGTATAAGGTGATTCAGCAGTGAAGGAACAAGCTATGATACTTTAAGTCAACTTCATTAGAAATCAGTCAGAGCTTGGAACAGGCATATTGAGATGGCTTCTAAAATCCAGAAGGAAATAAAAAATTGCAATAAAAAGGCAAGTTAAATCTGAAAACAAGATGCTTGGTGTATTAAAGATGTAGTGCTGGCTTGGTTTTTTTTCCCTCACAGATGCAATATTTAAATATTCTTAGAACTGCAGTGACCTAGACAAAGCCAGACAGGATGTCAGGATTAAAGATTTACATGTGTATTTTAACAAAACCCCAAAAGGAGGCACTGACTGAAGAAATGGCTGTGTAGCATTTCTAA
Organism: Ammospiza nelsoni; assembly: GCF_027579445.1. Lineage (NCBI taxonomy): Eukaryota > Metazoa > Chordata > Aves > Passeriformes > Passerellidae > Ammospiza > Ammospiza nelsoni. The sequence goes on from NC_080634.1 coordinate 102,590,359, forward strand.
AATAACTTTTTGTATTATATTCCCAGATTACTTTGTTGCATTCACTCTGGAAGACACACACCTCCCCTATCCACCAAGGTAAGGCATTTTACTCAAGAAATCCTATACTGTTAACTATGACACCAGAACTGAAGAGCATTCTACAAAAATACAACTTCTCAAGCATTTCAGGGTCTTAAAATATTTGAAATAAATTCACTTTTTAATTTTAAATTGATTGGACAGTAGTGGGCACTTATGAGTTACACCGGAGTGCAACAGGATATTTACAAAGTCACCTGAAAACAAGTTCTTTATAGCTGTGAAGAAATGCAGAGCAGTGCTGCCACTGTTTTTAGAGCAGTTTAGTGTTGTTGTTTTCACTGCCATTTCAAAGTCTGGGATGATTTTCAGCAGGCATAAACACTGCATTTCTTCAAGTAAATCAAGGTCACTAGCTAACCATTAAAAGCAACCTATTTCAAGGACACTAGCTACTGGTCCACAGATATATCACCCATAGAACTCAGACTTATTTTAATGTTTTTTATTACTAAAGCAGTAATCTTGAAACAGATGTGCCTTCCTCATCAACAATATAATCTCAAGGAACACCTAAAGGCTAATGTCTTTTGCTAGAAGAATAAATTCATTAAGTATTACCTTTAAGAAACAAATAGAATGAATTATGTTTTGTTCACATTATTTGTTTTACTAAGTGTCAAACATTTTATCCAATTCTTAGGTAAAACATTCTGCAGTGCTATATACTACCTGCAGCTCAGAATCACCCAAGGCAAACAACAAATTTGAAATATCAGAACACAGATGAGGAAAAAAGTCATTCACATGAGACAAAAGTGCATGCAATACTTTATTTCAAACATGCCAGAAAAGCTAATTCATTACCTAGTCATTTAGAAGCAAGCAGCTGTATACAGATAACAAGAAAAACAGCATCTCATTACAGCTCAATGCACAGCATTTTAAGCCAACAGGCATGAAATAATGCAGGCTAAAGCAGCATTAACCAGACATCCAAACACATTGTTAATGTCTTACAGAAAAAAGGCAAACTTGGAAATGGAAAACCACTCCTATGATCTTGTTTTCTAAGATTTCAGAATGCTGCAAATCCAATCCAAATCTTTTGTCTAATCCCCTAAATCTCCCATTTTTTTGTCAGTTTAACATTTGGAAGGTAGTGCATTACCACATATAGTACAGGGAACTAGCTTGTTTGTGGTTTATTTTAGTAACTGCCTCCTTGATAATTCATGGAAACAATTTTCAGAATCAGCCCTGGTTTTAGGTTACAAGCAGGATGCATTACATGCCCTCTCACTGCCCACTTTTCAACTGAATGCATTTATATTTCCCTTTGTGGCAGTTCTCCCATACACAAGGCAGCCTGCATTTAAAACTGGAAATGCCAATTTAAGAAGGCATATTGCAAGAATACTGTTAACGGACTTGGATCTTTCCAACCCTAATCATTAATGGCTGGACTCAATAGGCTAAGAGGTCTTTTCCAACCTTAATGTTTCTATGATTCCATTATTCATTTGTCAAGCAATGGTATTGTACTCTCTTTCAGTGGCAGTAACTTAAATTACTCACAAGAGCATTCTGCACACTTAAATACTAATGTTTTAATTTCAGATTTACCCATCATTCTCTTTGACCTAATCAATTCTGCCCCTCTCCTTTTTGTAAGGTCAGTCACACTTTTTGTACCAGTCTTCAGAAAGGGATAGTGTTATTTGCACCTTTAATTAAGATGCATGGTCTACACAGAATTTAATTCAGCATCATTTAATACTTGTGTGTATACACATGTCACATGATACTTCTCCTTCACTACTTTCTCTGTAAGTCTTAATTTAAGAGTATGTTTAAATACCACCAGAACCTATTTAAAAGATAAATGTGGGTTGAGCAAAGTTACAATATAGGTATTGCAGTATATAGATGTTTAGCTCAGAAAATGCTACAGAACTCTTAAGCATAAGACTTCAACCTTACACACAATAAAAAAGTTAAACCATATGGCAACAAGCACAAGTTTTGTTGAAATGAGACATGTGAAGAGACAACACTGTAAAACAGAGGGGGAAGAGGAAAGTACAACAGCAGAGAATGGTTGTGGCATTCTACTAGATTCAGGATGACTGGATTCAGCAAGCTGATGATAATGTTCTGTCATGAGTAAGTCACAGGTCTATCTCCTCTGAAATTCTGCATGCATGATGAATGAAGCCATTTAGTACACTGGTACATTAAAGTATTCATGACGTGGCTACAAAAGAAATGTACATATTCTTATACATAATAGAAAGGTGGACAGATATGCAAGAAAACAAAAATATTACCTTGCTATTGTATCTCTGACATTAAAAGGACATTTGATACAGAAATACAATATTGTATTTTTGACTACTCTAGATGTCCAGGGGGTGAGGGTAGTGGACAGAATCACTGTTTTACCCCCCCCATACTTGCATACTGTGTCCAACAACAGACAGAAAAACTTTGTATCATAAATACTTTTATTACATAAGCTCAGAGCTTCCTCTTAGCCAAAAAAAGTTTGAAGCTCCAGAGATGGGCCACCCCATCTATTACTTGTCTCTGCATCAGGCATTGACTGTTGGCTTCTGTCAGGGACAGGCACTGAGCTAAGTGGCATCTGACATCACCCACCACATCTGCTCTAATAAAACACACATTCAGAGGTACCAGGCCTCCAGAACATGGCTCTGAACACACCATTCCAGGGTAGTGCAGTGGTGGCATTACTGGTGACAAAAATTCCTTTTTTGAAATTCAGAGAGTCTGTTTAGAAAAATGGAGGCCTCTGATACACCTCTCAAAGCAAGCAAAGTTTTCTTTGCTTTTGGATTATGCTGCTGAACTCAACACACTCTTATATGAATGGCATGAACATTAGTATTCAATTTGCTGAAAGATGAGCTAGAAAGAAAGCAACACTCAATAATGCAGTCACAGTAATTGAGGAGCATCAGTCCCATATATGCAGAATTAACTTTTTCTGGGATGAAAACACACGAAACTCAACTCTCTGCATGTCAGTTTTCATCTTTGATCCTGTAACAATTACAATCTTCAATCTATTTTTGTATCCCACTTCCCAGAATGACAAAAGTTTTAAAACAGAACTGAGAAGAGTTCCCACGGACTTCTAAAACTGTCTCCTCTGTGCCATCTCATTTTATTTGCATGTCCAAGCTTGCATGTTTTAAATTCTATTCTCAAATCACAAAAAAGCACAACAAAAATATTCCAGAAGCTGCACAGTTTTTTATACTGTTTTTCCGTATCAGTAATATGAAGACCATGTCACAGTAGTTTAAATTACTTTGACAAGCTAACTACAAATCCAGAAGTTCACAAAATAATAGCACCTATATAACTCTGTGACAGTTATAAATAGGTTATATGATGCATGCTATAATTTTTAGATTGAAAAGAATTTGGTATATAATAAAAAATTACAAATGCAAATTTCAACACTTAACACCTCTCACGTGGACTAAGTAGAAATCATCAGTCTACATTAAAAACAAAATGCTGAGGCATTTTCCTAACTGGAAAAGGCATTGCATGGTAATAGTGTATGTTATTAGGGAGTTTTGACTAAAAAGAATAAAGTACTAAACTTAGAATTCCCACAGACAAATACTCCCAGAAAGATCCCTAGGGAAAACTTCTGCTTTACTTACACTGGTGACTGTTCATGAGAAGACAACTGAAGAACAGGCATACTGTAATAATCTAAAATGCCCAACTTCAATCTGGGTTATATATGAGTACACGATTCCCCTCTTCCTTGAAAAAAACTCATGTGTTCCAGTGTTTACCATTGGAAATGTGGAGCCATCAAAGTTGGAGTCTTCACTGAAATGTCTTTCAAATCTCCTAACAGATTTCTCCTTAACTTTACATTAGCTCTCTGGACAGAAAGAACAATAGCAGCTCATTCTTTTTTATGAAGCTGACTGCAACCCACTGTTGTATTAAAGGATTTTGTGTGTACACATTCTTAGGCATCCTCTTTGGCCTGGAAACACTGACCATGTCCCATTTTACATATCTGTAAACATCAACAAATAAGGCCGTGGCAGTGCTCACTTCATGTGAGCAAGTCCTTTCCCAATTTGCACAGACCCATAGTCTGGGTTATTCCCCACCCTGATTGTATTTTCAATGGTTTATACCTCGAGGAATTTGCTGTCTTTGATGTTAAAATCGTGGTACACAAAATTAGATGATTGACTCACATTACTATTGTGAGATCAGTGCCTCATCTTCACAGAAACTTATGGTTTACTGATAAACAAGACAGATGGTCAGACAACAATAGGAAGAATGTGTTTATTTCACTCCGATTTGGTTTACAGAATGTGTAAACATCAGCTGCAACTAGACTAGCAATAAACTGACCCTGTAGAAGTGAACCTGAAGGATTCAGTGGAAGACAACAGTAATGGAGACACAAAGTGATAACACAGCAATATTGAGGACAACTGGTGTTCCAGTGAGGCCTCTGTACCCACCAAGGACACCCAGGACCATCCCACACAAGGGTCTGGCACTGTGGGCAGCCTGACAAGCAACCAAAAGGAAAACGAAGTTTTGACAAATTGTTTGCCATCACAGAACTACAGCACCTCACAAGTTTCAACTCTGACTGAACTTTTTTTGTGCCTCCCCACTACACTGTCTCCAGAGCAGCTAGCCTGGTCTGAACACCAGAAAAGACAACATGGGGAAGGGACAGTTGTCAAATTCCACAACCAATATCTACACTACCTTGCTTTCCTTTGGTGGGAATGTACAGACCTCAAGGACATGCTTCACAGGCTCAGATGTTGTTTAAGATAACAATTTAGATCTAATATAAACTTATTGTTATAAGTTTATAACTTAGTTGATCTAGAAGCTAGGGAAGAGACAATAGTATCCTTACAGTACAATGTAAGGGCAAACTAACATGAAATACACCTCTGAAAAATCATCACATAAAACTGGCTGTAAACCATTTATCTGACTTTAACACAAAGGTCTTAGATCCTAGTACTGCCAGAAAAGTAATAACTCTACAACACAATCTGCACATTGTGGAATTGCAGTATTTTAAAAGTTACTAGAATTAATCTTCTTCAAAACGACATCTGTGTTGACAACTCATTTTAAAAAGTTAATAATACTCTCTGAAATTGTCAGCCTGAGTCATTGGAAATTTTTTAAATTAGAAAAATGGTAGAGTTGATCTGAGCAAACAGAACTATTTAGCCAGTCCAACCCAACTGACATTTTCTCAGCCAACTCTGTCATGACCCAAACTAATTAAAAATCATAGCTAAAATAAAATTAGAAAGGACTTAATTTGATCCAGTCCCCCTAACAGTATACCTATAACTTTCCTGAGAGATATTTCATCTATTAAAGGCATCTAGTGATGCCATTTTATTGTGCCTCAGGCAATCTACTTAAATGCTAAATTGTCATCTCCACTGGAAAATTTGCCTAACATCTACCTTGAATTATTTACTTGCTGCAATTTAAGGTATTTTAAGTCTGTAGTGGACAAAAAACCTGTGCTATTTACTCAGGCAAGACAGAGAAAAGAAATTCTTTATGTCTATACCAAACTGTCTCAAGTTCAGCGTGTTGCAGGGCTGCCATTTCACTGATGACATCTCATAGCAGCGACACAGATTTCATCAACACTTTGCTCAACTTCTTTTCCAAGGAAAGTTTGCTTAGGTTATTATTTTAACTTCTTTCCCATCAAACCCAGCACAAAGTCTGTGAAGGCAAGCCATGTTCAACTGCACACAAAAATTACAATTGCCACCATTTGATAAAGACTTGGCTTTCTTCCTCATTTAGCACCTAACAAAACCCTAGCTCAAACAACATACAAGATGGGGGTCCATGGAGTGCATGAAAGTTTGGGAAAAATTCTATAGAAGCAGGCTATGGGGAAATCAAGGGCAGAGGCTGAGGACTTATGTTTAGAAACGTGAAGTTTTTACAGTAGGAAGAAATTCACGTTTAACAAGCACTTCCTCAGCAATGTTTCAAAAGCAATTACTTTTTCACTCTACTTCTGAATCATTATTAGGCAATATTTCTAATGAACGGCTGCTTTAGGAAATTGCTGCTGTTCACTTGCCTTTTCAAGGATTTCAAAACAGGAGAGTACCTGTTTCCCAATCTTTGGTTAGCTAACTGTTCAGAGACTTCTGTTAGAAAAATGGGTTTGGGTTGGAAGGGATATTTTAGATCATTTAGTTCCAACTCTTGTGTCATAGGCAGACACATTCCAATAGGCCAGGTTGCTCAGGGCACATCTAGTCTGGCCTTAGTATTTCCCACTAGGGCATTTTTATTACAAAATTCTAGTTTTATTTTCAAAGAAGACCCAAGTGTTATCTCAGAGAACCTAGAAACACTTACAAACATCTTCAAAGACAAGTATTAACTATAATGCTCTTACAAAAGAAGAACAAAAACCAAAAAAACCTACACGCAAACAAATAAAAAGAATGCTTCATCAACTCCTAGTCAAGATCTTGTCTGCAGCTTTCTATACAGAGAAAACAAAAAATCTTCAAGATTTTTTTCAAACCAGTCAACAGAATTCTCAACTAGAATATGAAACAGCAAGTTGTCCAGCAAATATTATTCAGCAAAACACCCAAGCATATGCACAGACCAGCTCTAAAACATCACCTCAACAGAGCAGAGCAGAAGGGTATGAGAGCAGTGCCTGCCTCTCTCCCAGAAGCACTGCAAAGATCAGCTGAAGCTCTGGGCACTGTAACCCGGTAATAGCAGGTGCTTCCTGCCTCTGAGCTGCTGCTCTGATCTGCCAGCTCAGAGGTGATAATCGCTCTGGGGCTCTCCTCCACATGTGCCAATCAGTTGCTATGCAGCGAGCCAGGAACAATCGAGAGTCAGCCTTCAGCAGGAAGGATGGTTCTGAGAATCCGTCAGAGGCTCCACCTCGCCACCACAAAAACACAAATGCTTTGAGCACATATTACGGCTGAACACTTTGTATTGTGAAGTTAGAGCCAAAATTATTAAAAAAAAAAATCACTGAGCTTCCCATCAGATAATCTGACAGTGTCTGGATGTTTGGCAAACTGTCAAACTAGGCACATAAGGATTCATTAATGCTTTCTTTCAGCACTGCAGATACAGGTTTGCATCACTTATTCTCCTTTGCTCAAGGAAGCATTTCTTAAACTGCAGGACTGCTATCTTTGAAAAGCTGACCAGAATATACTGCTGCAACAAGCCATGTCACGTCCAATACTATTCAGCTTCCATGGCAATGGCATTTAAGCATCTCCCTTCCTGGCACTGCAGCACTCTGCATTCTTACAATTGTTTGGACAAATGTTTGCAGGCACAAGTTGTAAACACAGAAAAGAAAAGCTGCTGACTATATGTTTTTTAAAATAAACAATTTGAATTGGATCAGTTTAAATGGATCTGAAATCCAGTTCTAGAATTGTTGTATAAATAGCTTTTCTGGCACAAGGAAAGAGGGAGAGAAAGGACAGCTGAAAACTCCCAAAGTCAATACTGCTGCTGAAGCTCCTCACTACACTCATGACTCAGGCCAACAGCAGGGGTGCAGCACATGACAAGTAAGTTAGACCCTACCTCTGCAGGCTGACTTGGGGGTTCACAGCAGACAGTGAGTCAGGACAAGATGTGTGGAACACTTGCTTTTTAAAGCACTTACATATTGTGATTCTTTAAAAAACAGGACATAATTTAAACTGTACTATCAACTTTAGCAAAGTCCTGGTTTGCCAAAAGCAGCTGCTTTTTACTTCCCTTTTCAATGCCACCGGTTTTCTCCTCCTGGCACTTCCCTCATGCTCCCTCTACATGAGCTCAAGTTTTGGCTAACAAGCTAGGAGCCCCAGAACCACAGGGCAAGCAGATCAACACAAAGGTGGGAGTGAGAATAGACCCAGCTTTCTCAACAACAGTCACTGTCAGCATGAGTTTGGGTGATGAGCATCATGCATCCCGACTCAACACCATGACTTTACCACTGTAAAAATGCTCTCCGTAGAAAGCATAATTTCTACATGGAACAATTTGAATGTATATCAAGATTTCATGTGGTTTTTCAGTATTATGCAAGGCTTACTATAAATTTCACCACATTCTCTATGAAACCAACTACTTCTGAATATGTGGCTTATTACAACTGCCACATGGAACATGTAGTACTCAACACCCTAGATTACAGAAAATCTCTCTAAAAGAGAAAACAAAAAAAACAAGTTCTACTCATTCTAGGCTTGGTTACGTCTCAGAGTAACAAGGATTAAAGTAATTTAAAGTTGTATAACCAATTAGTTAAACATCAGGTTAATCCAAACACCCAAGCTCTGAGCCAAACTCCTCCCCTTGCCCTAGGCAACCTCCTTTACCTCAGGAGATCTTTCTCTAACCCAGATGATCTTCATTCCTACACACAAACTGCAGCACCTTACTGCAGGCTAACTATTCCCCATCTCTGATTATGTGCAACCATCTATCTGTCCCTCTCCACTCAGCCCAGCAGATGCCATTTCTATTTCTCCATATTCTGAGGAACCTCAACAACCTTGTAAATTAGGATCTGAACACAGCAACTATTCCTTCACTCCTTCCAAGGAACAGTACAGGCCAAGAAGTAGCATTCCATGGGCATCAGATAATACAACTGTGTTTAATTTAATGGGGACAAAGCACATTTCTTCAAGCAAAACTATGCCCACACACAGAGATCTCCCAGGGAAATATTGTAGGCAAGTAAACTGGAGTCACACAGTTATCTAGGCCTGATTTGTATGTGTCAGAATTGGTCTTTGTAGCCATCTGAGACACAAAAAAAAAAGATTAGGATTCCTAAGCTCTGTTCACAGCACAGGTGCTGAACAATGTAGGTAGCTTTTTAAAGTTCTAATCACAAGGAAAGTTTTACAAACACAGTTTCAATTCTAACCTCACCATAAGAATCACACTCTTTGTACATGAACTTGTTATCATGAAGAGCACAGAAAAAGCAATAAAATTGGGGGGGAAATGTAGAAAGTATCAAGCTTGAGCACTTAAGTCTTCTATGGCTCTATCATATACTAGGAAACTCTTAAATGGTAAAAATACCCATACACCAGCTCTGAATTTGGTTTTCAACATATTAGAAATATTTTTGCCTACTACATTTGTTTTATCTGGAAACTAAATCCTGGTATTTATAAAGCTACATATGAAATTAGATCTGTTACCACAGTTCCACAGTACAAAAGCCAATCTGTTTACTGAACTACTTGTTTATCATTATATCAAATAAGTAGCAGACTAATTAAGTTTTTCCTAGCAAATCATTTTTGTGTATGTTTTAAACTTGCTTTATGCAAATTAAAATCTTACCTTTATTAGTAGGACTGCCACAACGTATTCCACTTATGCTTTGGACAAAAATATGTTGCAATGCACTATATATGCAAATAAGCTTTGTTCTGTCATGCAGCATCCGGCATTTTGATACACAGTCAATTGCAGCAGCACCCAATCTTTTTAGGGCCCATTTTCTTTGCATAGCAGATGTAAACAGCTCATTTTCCAATAAATACATGTTCATATGGGCTGATTGTAAGTAAACAAAGCCAAACATCTGTTTAGTTATTAGCTTTGGTATCCATTTCTCTAACTTGCATTATCCCACTTAATTACCAACACCAAAGAAAGCCAGTAGAAGTCAGAGATTTCAAGTTGATGCGGTTAGTATGTAAAAGAAAAATAAAAGGAAACACTCAAAGCACTCTTCAAAGACCATCATGCAAGTGTTGCAGAAAGTTAAGCCCATCACCCATTTTCTGTTTACCCTTGCAAGGACTTAATTACACGTGCAGCACTCTTTGCATAGCACCCATTTAATCCATGCCACCAAAATGGTAAACTTGGTAGTTACCAATCATTTAGATGGGGTCAAAAGGGCTAATGCCTTAGATTGCTCTTAATCATAAGATATCCTCAGACAAACCTCCCCAGTCTTCATTCTGGCTCTACAAACAAAATCAAGCAGCAGTGAAAATGTAGTATCAACTACTAAATGAAAAAAAAAAGGCAAATAAAAACTCAACATCCACCCAATCATGTACAGCTTATTTACATTTAAAATAAGACTTAAAAATATTCTAAACAATATACAAAAGTAAATTCAGTTATTTCACTTAAATCTGTTTCAGCTGTTATTCTTTAGATTAATACTATTTCAAGAGGTTTTCCTAAAAGTCCACTGTTAAGAAAGCAAATACAATTGCACCAGAAGAAAACATCTATTCAAAGATTTCAAGGAGACGCATCAGAAAAACTCTGAAGTTTACTTTTCATTTCTCAACCGGGTACAGAATACTGGTACCTTAAAAGAGTATGTTGTAAAGACTTCTTTAGAAAGCTTCAGTTGTGCATGAAGGAATTTTAATTCAAAGATTTTACTTTTTTAAAGAGCAGTTGTTCATTACTGGAACAGATTAAAAGCATAATAGAATACAAAATTTACATATATTTCACTCAGTGATTAACTGTCACACAGTATTATTATTAACATAAATAATAAGACTTGTTTCATGAAGAAGTTTCATTCAACCTATCATCTTTGAAGTAATGTAACAATTTAATTCAAAATTCATATTTATTAAGTCACCATTGTTACTTGCTGAGTAGTCACTTTCATGTTGTATTACTTAGTGCAAAAAGTTCAACATTTTCACTTGAATCAATCCATCTGTTAATCAAACATACTTAGAATTCTCAAAGAGTTGTGAACAATAGGTCTTCTCAGATTATTTTTTGCCTTTTAATATCAAATTTTCAGCCTTTATAGAACATAATATACACACTTTTATTGTATCTTGATATCCATCACCAGAACTACTACTGTTTCTAGACAGCTTGGCAACAAAAAATATAGCTTCTCCTTTAAAAATAAATAAAAGCCCTAAAACATACCAGCAACGTGCCCCAACATCTGTACAACACACAGAGAAGACCACAAAGAAATGAGAATCTAAAACCAAACACAACAGGATGCCTCCTGGGGACATTTGTACTCATTTCACCTAATATTCTCTGGCACTCTAAGACCATCTCACAGGTAGTGAGAATTCTAGGAAAGGGTAGTAGCACTGCAACATGATACATCATCTCAGACAACAAAGTAAAAATGGAATTTTCTCCTCACAATCTCAAGATCCAAACATCAACATTGATCTTTTCAACATCCTGCCACATCCAATGAACTTGTTCTATTAAAATGCAGATTAATGTGAGCATTCAGAAAGAGCACCTGATTTTGAAAATAAGATACTCCTTACTCCTGAGCAGCTTCTGCAATTGTTCACTGGATTTACTATGCTAATTGATGAGCAGCACATGACTAAACTCCTGAAAACAGCTATGGCACATGCAGCAGTGCTAAAATTCTCATTGCATCACCCTGACACAGTGCTTCTATTGCTGAGAACAGGACAATGTCTCTGGAAAAGAATCTATCAGTTGAATGTACAGAATAAATACATCCTTATTAGAATTATAATCTACAAAAAGTTCAGTGTATTGTTAATATACCCTCAACAGTGCTACAAGAATTGCTTATATCAACAAATGATCAAGTTCACAGTTTGCAAACTGATCAGTAATGGCATTCACATCAGAGAGGGTACTGGATAGTTAGGAGACAGCAAGGACTGCCTATGCTAATTTGTCTTTTTTTTAGTTGAAACTTTCTGATGTTTCAATTTGCAAAGCTAAATGAATGCATATTTAACACTTATGAAAGACTTCTTCAACTTGTTGAGTCTTAACATCTTCTAATTTTGATTTCTTTGATGTAATAGAATTAGTCACATCTTACATACATACACACTTGAAGAAACAACAAAAAAAAATCAGACTGAGCAAGGGAAAAGCTCAAAGCATAGTAATGCTAACTTCCTGGATACTCTGCCGCTTTTTCAAGAAGATATTTAAATCTTAAAATGTTAACCTCCTCTTCCCCCATTACTATTTGGGAAAAAGAGATGCAGGTTCTACTGTTCATTTTCTAGAATATTTTCTATTGCTTTAAACATGAAAGTGTAATTTGGTCAGTATTTACAGGAAAGCCTACTCTGCAATGCAAGGAGGACAGTTTAAAATTATCTATTAAAAATACAGAAATATCAAGGTTTACAGACCTGTCTGCTACAATTAAATTCAGAAACCTTTAGAGGTTTGTTCCTAAGAGCTGCATGCAACTCTCCAGGTGGGGTCTCACCAGGGCAGGGCAGAAGGGCAGAATGCTCTCCCCTGACCTGCTACTGATGCAGCCCTGGGCAGAACTGGCTTTCTGGGCTGCACACACACATTGCCAGGTCATGTCCAACCTCTCATCCATCAACACCCCCAAATCCCTCTCAGCTGCTCTTGACCTGTTTCACCCTCCAGCCTGTAGAGATACCAGGGATTGCCTTGAGCCAGGTGCAGCATCTTGTACTTGATCTTGTGGAACTTGCTGGGATTCCTAGGGGCCCACTTCTCCAGCTTTGCCATCCAGGTCCCTCTGGATGGCGTCCCATCCTTCACGAGTGTCAACTGCACCACTCGGCTTGGTGTCACCTGCCAATTTATTGAGGGTGCACTCAATCCCTCTATGTCACTAACCAAGATATCAAACAGCACTGGTCCCATTGCTGACCCCTGAGGAACACCACTGAAATGCATCAGGACCCCGAGCCATTGACTCCTATCCTTTGGATGTAACTGTCCCATCAAATCCACCCCTCTTGAATTTAGAGAGAGCAATGCTATGGGGAACTGTGCCCAGATAAATGACATCTGTAGCCCTCCCCTGGCCCACTGACAGAGTTGCTGCATTATAAAAGGCCAGCCCAGAGAAGGGGTTGGCAGGACTTGCCCTTGGTGGAGCCACGCTGGCTTCCACGTGCCCTAGCACAGCTCCTAAGAGGATCTGGTCCATGATCCTTCCAGGTATGGACAGAAGTCAGGATGACAGCTTGGTAGTTTCCAGTCCTCCTTTCTACCCTTTTTGAAATGGGTACAAAGCTTCCCTCTTCCCAGTCACCAGGGACTGCCTCTGATTGCCATGACTTTTTTGAGTGTCATGCAGAGTGCCAAACACTCTAACAGCACTGTAACCCCTTTCTTCTATAAATACATCTCCAGAGACTCAGTTCTGAAACGCATTTTACAAAAGCATCAGCTACCAAAACACTACAACCTGTTCTTCTGTGAGTTGGGAGGGATTCCAAATCCATAAAAATCATAGCTATTTCCTAATCCCTAAATAATTAACTAAAAATCTATCATTTCTCATTCACAGTAACTCTCATAGGTCGATATATATATATGTATCTTCTAAAATGTAAATGTAGATCATTATCTGTGCCTAAAATCAAGCAGATGCATGTCTTAAAATTGCAGTGACCAACTGATCAACAAAGCTGACCACCTGAAAGTGAGACTGAAGTTATATGTGAAGAGAAGATGGCAGTCAAGGCAGTTGGATCTCCATGATAATAAAGACTTCATTATTCATTCTTGTTTCACATTCAGGGGAACACAGGGACAGCCAAGGCAAATAATGCCACTGCCAACTGAGGAAGGCAGTCCATTTCAACAGTTCATATTTAAGAAAAAACATTAAGTGAAGACTGAATTAATTGCATTCATTGTGGTCAGTTTCTCAGGCAAATGGTAATAAAAAGATGCTTACAAAGGCTGTTTCCTAAATCAAACAAAATCCCTTATACTCACTCCCACCCACTGGAGGCATAAATATAAGAATTTTAACAGTGCTAATGACAAAATGAAGGAGTTTTGGCACATCTCAAGAACAACCTAATATCTACTATTATGCATACTTTCAAACCTATGGTTTCCAATAAGCACATTTCATCTCTAATAAGAAAATTCTCATAGCATATGCAGGAAATTCACCAGAGTTTCATTTCCAAAGATGCTCATTCTAAACCCAAAAGCTTAAATCCATGCAGCAACCCTAAGCATCTGAGGCAAGTCAGCCAGCATGAACACTGTCAGCACCCTTCTGGATATAGGATGAGGCAAGGGTTTGAAAGCAAAGAAAATAAGGTTAATTGATAGCTTATCTCTTATTCTTCATGTGGAAGGACTAGTAAATACTGCCTGAGGCCAAACTGCAAGAGCCTAAGAAAAAAAACATTCACATAGCTTTTAAGTTTTTGATCATTACTGAAGTAGTGACACAAACAAGCAAGTCTGATTTGTGGAGACTTGTTGGCCTTTTTATTTAGAAACCTCTTAAAAATATGTATTTTTAAGTATTTAGATGTTCTGCAACCAAGTATTAAAAATTACACAAAAAATCCTACAAAAGAACAGTGGTGAACAAAATGGGGATGATTTCCAAAATACTTTTCTAAAATTTACCTAGGATAATCAACAAAAACCATTTTCATTCATAGCAAATGTTTAGGAAATTTTTCCTACTTCAAATTAAGAGGAGCAAGTCTCTACAGATTTGCTTTAAAATATATACATGACTGCTCTGTTTAAATATTATAATTATTGACTCCTTAATTTCAACATTTTAGCACAGGAAACGACCACAAACCTCCAAGCACCATACTGAACTACTGAAGCCATCCAAAATAGCACAGAGCAATTAGACGTTTGAGAGAAATAAATCAAAATCTCTCTTTTGTATAGAACATCTATCATTGGTAGTTTCACGCCTTAAAAATCTCAAGTGTCACAAAATGATGCACAGGCTCATCTTTTAGCTGTTTCACACATCCCATGTATATATTTAATTCATGCAACACCACACTGCATCTACCAATTTCTTCAGTATAATTGAGTTGTTCACACAAGCAAAAACCACCTTTTCAGCAGTGCATGCCTTTGTAATCAGTAGTTAAGTATTAAAATCTCTCTAGCAAACAAGATACAAAATCATCAGCATTCTTTTGAAGAGAAACATTTCTACAATAGAGAGACAAGGAAGAATGGAAGCACTGGAGTTAATTACCTTTTACTACCCTTCATCTGGGTACCACTGCCAATATCGATGACTGACTGCTGTAAGTTATCAGGTGGTAATAAATATGGGGGAGGGGTTAGGGAATGAATACTTGAACTAAGTACACTCCTGAAGAACTAACAAGAATGTGAAGGTGAGAGGGATTTAACAAGCTGGTGTGTTTCCATCACACAAACTGCAGCAGTTAGTGAAGGGAGCTCACAGCACCAAGAACTTTGACAAACTGAAGTAGGTGCTCAGACGTGGAAGTACATCCTGGAAAACTTCAACAGAAAGTAGAAGTAGGCAAGGCTACTTAAGAACTAATTCACTACTCAGCAATTTGTGCCTCAGTGTATTTCCTCTTAGCATTACACCAACAGTCACTTAATGGATCTGTAATGATTTTCTTTTGGGTAAGTATTCTTTACAGCTCTTCATCTTTAAGGTACTTCAGACACCAATGCCTGCAGCATTATTAATTAAAAATGTTGTGTACTCCATTAATAATATTGTGTATTTATCTATATATGTGTATGTGTGTACACATATATATATTTGGCAATATGAGTATTCAGGGCCAAATAATTACTTTGTTGCACATAATTAAAATCTGAATAGTCAAAAACAAATATATGACAAACGTGCTAGAAATATGCTTTGCATTTGGTCACACCATGTTTCAGTCTGGTAGTTCTGGAGTCTTCTGGGAAGCAGGTATTAACTCAAAATACTAAAAATTCTCCACATGTGAGAAACTTATTTTAACAACTCTCTTCATCAAACCCAGCATTTACATAGCAGCAGTTGATACAAAACCAAATTTCCATAGAAAATAGTCCAAATTTATTGGAAGCTCAATTTAATTTGAACCCTGACTTTTACAGGGTTTATAAACTAAAATACAGGTATAGGGAGTAGTGTTATACAGTCAATACAACTAAGAATGAAAAACACAGAAGCCCAACATAGGACTCAAGCAGTGCTGTGATAAACTGCTACATTTCAAGTTAATCAGAATTATTTAATAAACATTGACAACTCAAAATCTCCTACAGATGGGGAAAGGAAGGGTAGTCAGAGTAAAGCTACCAGGGTTAAGGAAAAGTCTCACATTGAAAAAGTGGTATTTCCCTTGGCTTAAGATTTTTAACTTGAAGCTATATTAATATGAAATTATATTCTCTGTAAAAAGAGAATGTTTGTTGCTTGGAACGAAAAATAGTAATGAATTCCTAGAAATGTATTTTTCTTTAGACCAGCCCACACTCAAAAGTAGTGAAAATAAAGTTCAAAAACAGTAACAATGAGAAAGAATATAGTTATTTTACTTTCTGTACAATTAACTGAATTTGCAGGAGACAAACTGGAATATATAACTAATCTGCTACATATGTTTTCATATAAAGAGCAAAAGATTTTAAAAGAATGAACACATCATTTTTGTCCCCTCTTTGTAAACTGCAACAGGATTTCTGGTTAAGATAATTCCTACAAAGAGTAAAGAGGACTTAAATTGAATCAGAACACAAGAAGTAAATAAGTGCATGTATTTCCTTTCTAGAAAAATAGGGTAGCAAATCTGTGTG
This sequence comes from Ammospiza nelsoni, assembly GCF_027579445.1. Classification (NCBI taxonomy): domain Eukaryota; kingdom Metazoa; phylum Chordata; class Aves; order Passeriformes; family Passerellidae; genus Ammospiza; species Ammospiza nelsoni. The sequence continues at coordinate 102,607,033 of NC_080634.1, forward strand.
TAATGGCTGACCTTGCTCATGACAAGAACTTTAATGTGTAGTGGATCTGCATGTATTCTGAAGGGATTAAAAAAACAACAGCTACCATGGTAAAGAACACCTTGTGCTTCCCCATCCTACTAATACTATGTCCAACAAAAGACTACCAAGTGGAACACAGAAGGCTTGTAAAAGAATTAAGCAACTAATTCATAGGACAAAATAACAAACTGAAGGTTCATGTAGGGGTAATAGAGTAACTTGGATCTATATAGCACCTAAACTGTAAACCTCAGTAGACTTTAAAAAATAAAGGTGAACCATCACTGTTTAAAACATATGTTCACTGATTTGCACACAAGACTTGATGATTCCCCCAGCACACCAGAATTTTTGATTCACATTCAGACAGACATTCAAGGACCTTAACAATGTACATTTCAGTAAGGAAAAAAATAAAAAACAAACAAAATCAGATAAACCCAAAATAACCAGCACAGGATGGAGAAATATGGAGAAATTATATTAAGTTTTTCTATACCATTGAACCCCTTCACATCAAATGTTTTTTTTTTTTTTTCAAAATGGTAGACATGCAATCCATCATTCTTCAGTGATAATAACAAACAACAAAAGCATTCAAAGTGAAAAAAACAATGTTCTTATACTTTATTTTGTATGTTTCTATGGCACTACTATTACTGCTTTGTCAGCTTGGAAATGTTCCACGGTAAGCAGCCTACAGCAGAAAAGCAGGTCTAAGAACTATATCAGAACTATACCTGAACAAGTCTCAAAGAAGAGAGTCTAGCTTCTGGATTTCAGCAATGAAAAAGTAAAGAAGTGAACATGCATCAGGTACGAGAAAAAAATTAATGGTTAATAAATAAAAAGAAGGAATGAAAGACACATGAACAACACTAAGTTAAATGAACATGATACAATTATCTAGGTACAAACACAGAACAGCCACTTGCATTTACTAGCAGAACATGAAGTCACAGTAGGTTACAAAGTCAACATGCCAAACCAAACAAAAAGAGCAGCTAACATCATCCTTTTGCACACTTAGGACAACCAGCTGAAACTACATGCTAGGCATGCTACAAAATACCTTCTAGAAGCTTAGAGGAACAGGAGGTTTCTGAGTCCCAGCCTACCATGCTGACACTTTGGCCAGAGAAGCTGGATGTGCTTACCTCCTGTAAGAGATCTGCTTGTTCGATGGCTTTAAGAACATTTTTCTTGGATGTCTCCTGAACTTCCCCTCCTAAAAGGAACTCATCCAAAATGAAATAGGCTTTTTCAAAATTGAAGATGATATCAAGTTCACAGACCTAAAAAGAACATCAGGCATTATTGCAAAGTGGAAGGACACTCTCACTTGAGGTATATCCTCTCACAAAACTTGTTCACAGCTTCACCAAACTTTACCAAATCAAGATGTTAGCCTAAGGCTGCAACCTTGTAAGGACTGGGGCAATAATAAAAACCACATCTTGAAGGGAAAAAAAAAAAAAAAATCAGACTTTTTCTTCAGTTAAAAACAGCTACAGCAACCTCTGAAAAAAGCTTTCACTGTTAAAAAGGCTTCAATGCACAGCAGTCTGTAAGACACAGCTCCTCAAGACACAAGAGAATATTCCCTATAGAAGTTCTCTTGTTGCCTGCAGTATGCAGAGGCAGCTCACACAGTCTTACAGAGAGATATGAAAATAAATAATCTCAGATTTCTTGTTCAGTCTGCATTTCATAGTCAGAAGGACTATGAAGGAAGGCAGAATGAGCAGCAGTTTTTCTAGGAGTGTTCATGTACATTGCTGTAGCAGTTTGTGTTTGTTGTCTGGGTAAGCAGATGTCCCTCACACCTTTGCTTACCATTCCTGCCACTTCACAACCAACTGCCTCCTCTGGAAGCACATGTAAGAGGTGCTCACACTAAAGCAGTGCCAGGGGAAGAAAAGCTTCCCGTTAAGAGTAAGATTTTATCTGACCCAAGTGAGACTACTGTAAAATGAAACAAATACAGGCAATTAGCACCAGATTAGTGGAAGTCCTATAAATCAATAATTTAATTTTGTATTTTAATAGAGGCAACCATCAGCTTAGTTTCCCAAGCAAGCCACACAGAAGTATTAAACACACCTTTTCAATTACTAGTTGGTTATGTTCCTGTAAAAATGTGGGCATAAAAAGAAATGCCAAAACATAAAGAAACTTAACTCACACTGCCAAAATACTTGTCAAGAAGTTCTACATAGCGATGAATTATTTCCAGAGTTATTAGTTCATTGTCCTGATCTTCAATAGCACAGCAGAAATAGAGGCTTGCATATCTGTAATAACAAAATAATCCTGATGTTAGCATACACACATAAGCAAAATGAGGAGTATCACATTCTCAGCAGTCCTTCATACTCAAGTTCAGCATATTGGTATCCCAATCATAACCAAGCAAGTCCAGCCAAAGAATGGCTGACAGACCAGAAGACACACACATGTACATGGGTGTTATGTCTCTGAGTCAAGCATGACTTCACTCTCTGCCATCCTTTAGCTGACAGAACTAAAATAGCCAAAGAGGTAGTTGGAAAACTAAATATATTTGATTTGTAGTATCATGACAGAGTTCTGAGATTACATACCTTCTCTTCTCTCTGTAACATCCACACACCAGTGTATTAACCAACTGATCCCATGTTAAACTTTCATCATGTAAGCTATACACAGATAATAAAAACCATAATGCTTCAAGAAAGATAGACTGAATTAGCAATTAGGGTTTGGTCTTTATAGAGAATTTTAAAAACTCAAAATCTCCAAAACCAACACCAATGTCATCCACCCCAACTACTACTAAGTTAACAATGCAATTCCTACTAACTGTCCTAGCATCAGACTGATGAGAGGCCATCAAACAGTTTCTAGCAATCCACTTCCATCTTGGAAGACAGGGAGTCATAACTTCAGATATGATCCAGTTCCACTTTAACAAAAAGACCACCCAATTCTGCTGTGCTCTATTATATATTTGTTCAAGCCATGTTTAAAGAAACCTAATAAAATAAAAAAACAAACAAAGCAGGAATGAAAGCTGAAAACCCCATTTAGTCTTTTCTAACATGCCAAAACCATATGCCTTTCAGTCATATGTGGCACAAAGCAGATTTCAAGTGCCACCTGTTGTAACTGCTAATTTACATAAACCAGAAACAGCTTTTGTTTGCCTCTAGAGGGGACAACTGGCCCCATTAAGCACTCCTGTGCAGCCAACCCTACTGAAAAATAAGTCATCCAGATATGAACACCTAGTTTAAGGTGCATAGTTTTTCCCATACAGAGAAATCCATCCATCTTTTAAACATGCAACATATTTTATCAGCTGGGACTTGTCAGACTTTTTAGAAGTCAGAAATTCTGAGAAAACCCTGCTGTGTTTTCAGTTATGTTGATATTCATCTCCAAGACACCTATCCAGTGCCATTTATGATCTGAAAATGTCCCCCCTTCTCCCACTCTGCTCCAAATCAAATTGCAACAGCTTCAACATGAAAGATGAATCAGAATAGCTCTTATACAAAATCTTTAAACTACTATAAAATATTATTGCCTGTCCTACCACAAAACACGATGGGGAAAGAGAGGAAGACACCTCCAGCGAAGGACACCTTCATTCCCTCTCTCTTTCATCTCTTCACCACAGGGATTCATCAGCTCATCACAAGTCCTATCTGAGCACAGTTCTTTTGATTCTGCATTGTTCTGTTTATGCCTCACTAATTTTTCAAGGACATTTACAATCATTGTAGTAGCTTGCAACATTCAATCTGTATAAGGAACCTAAACTATTTTTAAAAGTATTGGAAAGAAATATTATAAAGAAAAAACGTGCTTTCAAACTTACTGAGGAATCTGTAAGTCAAGCTCCATGTTATCATATTTCATTGTAGCAAAAAGGAGCATTAACACATTATTTGATATTTGCACTAATCACCAGCACTCAGGCCAAATCCATCTAAACAAAGCCTTTCATCACCTGCACAAGAGCAGCACTGATTATGATGAAGTGCAGTTCAACTGTTTCCTTACAGTGCTTAAACACAAGTTGAACCACGTACCAGCAGACCTTACAAACCAAATTTGACTCAAATATTTTAAGTTTATCCACATGGGAAACTCCATCTCTGCTCCTCTAGTACTTAGGAGTGTCTCTTGACACACAGAACTATTTTATGGAAAAAGAAGGGAGGACGGGAGAGAGGGAATCCAACACTAAATACTTTCTCAGAACATGGTCTGCTCTCAGTGTCCTCATTTAAGAGAGCACAAAACATACTTTCAAAAGACTGTATTTGGCAGCTAGCAAGTAGACTGCACATTCAAGCCCTGCCAACTGCAGTTCTGGAGAAATAGCACCAAGAAACAAAAACTACTCAGTGGGTATCAACACAAAATGGAAGCATGGGTATCTACTATTATATGCAGAGAATATTTTGGTATTTATTTTTTAAGTAGCAACCATGACTAATGGATCACTACTCAACAAAAGCAAAAAAATGCAGATTTAATGAGCCTGAATGGCAAAAGGCAGAAGAGTAAAAACAAGTCATACCAAAGGGCATGAGCATACTACAAAGGAATGCTTCAGATCCAAATTCTCAGAGGCATTATTTTAATTTTTTTCCCCTGCAGGAAAGGCACTGGAAGTTTTGCCAAGTGCAGAAGTTTACATGGACAGTATCCACACAAAGACAAGTAGATTACTTGGGCTCAAAAAGATTTCTGCTCTGCAGAAACAGCTTCTTAATGGGCCTGACAGAAACCTTCACATGCACCCGATGAAAAGGCAAACCCTGATAGAAAAGTACATTCCCAGAAGTAAATAAAGTGTAGTCTGTAAGAAACATTCTGCCTTTTTTATTCCTATTGTAGTTCTGGTCTTTTTTTTATCTCACTAAACATTATTAAAATAAACATCAGATTCAATTCAGCTGCTTGCCCTCATTTAGGAAATGAGGGCAATATTTTATGATAAATATCCTCCACCTACCAGAAAGGAGACCAAAACCAGAGAGACCAAACAATGTTTGGATCAAATTACCTGAAAATGTAATACAGGATTAAAGAACCAAAAGGTAACACAGCAGATATAAATACTTATGCAAATTCCTGCCTTCAGACAGATGGCCTCGAGATTTTTCTTTTCTGACAGGAAACAAATCCATGCATCTTTCCCTGAAGAGCTGCAATAATTCAGCAGTGGGAAGCCTCAAAACAGGGAGGCAATACTTCAGCAGAGTTCTCCTCTTCTGCTCTCACAGCCAGGCTCAGTAACTCTGCTGAGAGATCAGGTCAGTGTGGGCAGAGCACAACTTCCAAATCCTACCAGCTCAGAACTGCTCTCCCTCATGAGAGAACACCTGCTTCAAGTCATCCCTGCAAGTTCAGCACCAGCTAAGCCTGCAAACAAGCCATAAGTCTGTCAGCATCTAAGTCACTTGGCATGTAGATCCTAATTGTGGAAGTTTAAAGCTTACAAAATTTGTCAAGAACAGAACTGAACTCTAAATGACAAGGAGGAGGCAGATGTGTTTATTGAGCCCAAGAATCTGTGGTTGGCTGATAGCTAACCCAATGAAAACTGGGACAACTAATATGCTGTGCTTGACATAAGGTTTTTTTTCTTGTCCCACAACTTTACACATTTCTTTAAAAAACCATGAACTATGAGGCTCCAGGATATAGTCTATCAAAGTGAAGCACTTTTCCAGTTTCTTATTTCAGCAAGGCTATAGTCCCCAGCAGCTTCAAAATGAACATAAATTTTATTCTGCTAATTCTCTAAGACAAAGCTGTTGCTTCTTGATACAAAGGTCCTCCTAGTGCCACACAAACTAAAACTCTGTACAAAGAAGACTTGATCTAATTAAATTTATCCAGTCCAAGTATCTAATTCACTAAAATCATTGCATTCAGCCAGTTTTACAAAGCTCCCTGACTAACATCACAGTAATACTTTGAAGAGGTACAACTGGCTGCTAAGTTATACATAAGGAAAAAGAAGGATCATGCCAAGCTGGGCACATCCCACTGGCCACATGGCTGTACCTTCAGCTCTCAACACTTGAAGAGACACAGTACCTGCACAATGGACTCTTTCATTGCTTCTTTCAGTGGAGGGAGGGTAGAAAGAAAATTTAAAACTTACTCTGTTTTGAATCTTTAACATCATCTCTGATTATGGTTATGTCGTGCAAAAGTAAAAGACAACTGCCACATCAAGAGCAGCAAAAGCTATTGTAGTTTCATAATATCATATTCCAAATACAGTTCCAAACTGACACATAAAAGCAAAGCCACAATCCTTAATCAAATAATTAAACTATGTCCCGTGAAAGCAGCTAAACAAATGCTAACCAAGTAAAATTTATACAGAAGAGGTTTTTCTCCAAGTTCTGACTTTGACTGCAATATACTACACAATGAAAATAACTCATATTGCCAGAAGTTACAATTGTGAACAGAAGTCTTTCAAGAAAAAATTAGAAATTTTAACATTTAACACATTTTTTCTGCCACAGGGGGAAAGCTGCATGAACTTCTACCCTATATGCTCCAAAACCACTATGTTACTTTTTAAATGACAAACTGTGAAGAGCACATACATCAGCTGTGCTTGTTAAGTTTCTAATCAGCTGTCTGCAGATGACTCCCCCTCTATTTTCATACACCATAATTGTGGTTGGCTTCCCATATTTAATTTTTTATTTTCCCAGCAAGTCACTTCAAATCTCTATGCTTCTTGAAGTTAGAAGCCCACATTTTCTTTTTAATCTTCTGGTGTCTATCAGCCTGAGAAACTATCTTCCAAAGCAGCTACAGAATACATAGAAGCCAATTCACACACCATGACAAAAGCTGGGCACCTTTCTGTCTGTGTTCTGTAGTGCTGAAGGAAAAAACTTCATAAGGCAATGACTGAGCCTGTGTTGCAGCCATTATAAATGCCACATGTATGAAACCAGAGGGAAATAAAAGCTACATCACCTACATTTAGATGAATTTTAAGATCTATTTCCTTGAAAATTCAGAAAAATTCCCATAAAGAGAAAATGCTACAGAGCTAAGGAGACTAATCAAAATAGCCCAGCGGTCTTAATAAATGTTAAGTATCATAATGAAGTTAAAGCTCCTGTCTTGCCAACTGCTGCATTTAACTTCATTTTATTCCTTCAAAAAGGTATGATGAGACCCTGAATACAGTTCTGATACTGCAATATCTAGGTTCAATTCTCCTACATGTGAACAACAAACACACTCTAAAAAGAGAAACAGCACTTAAATTCCAAGAATTTAAGATGCAAAATAGCAATAGGCACATCCTTTCAGAACTTCTATTGTAAAACATTTGTACCAGCAGGTTCAGATCATTCCCAGCAATGGATCAGACAAGAACAAATCTTAGCAGAAATCCTCTGGAGATGCTCAAGAGGAACTGTGAGCACCTTTTGCAATTTCACAAGCCACAGAGTTCCTTCTGGTGTGTTTTGCTTTTAGCCCATCACTTTCTCAGCTACAAAAAGTCACCCTTTACAAAGAAATCATACTAGCTGGTGCTCATCATCTTTAACTATGATGCAATGATGGGAACAAGTCCCACAAACCTAAGAGCTATTAGTGTTACCAGATACCGACATTTAAACTATCACCTCTTACACTTAGTCCTTCTGGTGATGTTTCAGTCAAAACAAAAGTTGAGATGTTCATTAGCTTGGTACAAGCTCATCTTCAGCAGTTCCACAGGCTCTCTGTGCCAGACTGGTCTGCAGAGAGTGAAATAAGCTACTGCAGTCAGCTGTGCACACCAGCAGTCCAGCAGACAGACTGCAGTACTTAGACCATTTTTAGCCAGACATAGATGTCTCCCAGCAAATTTCTTCATTCTCCTTGACCACAGGACCCACAACACAACACTGAGATGCAAGAACTCCACAACAATCAGCAACTCAAACAGTCCTACCCCAATTTCCACCAGCTCCTGGACACAAAAGGACGTGGCAAGGAGTTGTTAACAGCAACAAACAGGGAGGGAAAGCAGCTGTGTGGAAGCATCCCCACAACAACTACTGCTGTTCAAGACTGGGTAAGGAAGGAAACAGGCTGGCCTACTCATGTCTCATTTTTCTGATTTAGTCACATGAATGCCCAGCTGAAAAGGCACTTGCAGGCATTAACATGGAAGGAAGCACACAAGTGTTTGAGCAAGCTTGTCTAATACATGTTCAAGGAGTTTTGTGAGGCAATCAAGAGGCAGGAGAAACTGTGTCTGCTATTAGCATAGCTTCATGCATTGTTTCTCCTCTTTTCTCCTGTGTTGAAGAACTGCATGCATTAGGCAGACCAGCAATACTCACACATGTATCTTCACACAAACCAATGTATATATGAGAGTAGCACTGAAAACATCTAAACATATTTGATACTACCCATTGCTTATCCTGGAGAAGAGCTACAAACTGCTCATTTCTGCTCCAGTCCTTTCTGTCCTATCTACAGGGAATACAACAATATTTACTGTGGGGCACAAACTATCTACCATCTCCATGAGAAAACAGGAATGCATAAACACTCTCAGGTTTACAACTAACTAGGGAAGAGAGATAACTCAAGCCTTTGTAGCACCCCCTCTAGCTGGAAGAGATGCAGCATACCACATCAGGAGGAGGATTACTGTTATTTCTGGAGAAGAATTATGCTCACACCACTACACTCTGATACATTCTAAAGATCAGCACAAAGCTAAAAATGCCTGCCAAATACTCCTACAAAGGTTAGGGAACACCTGAAAAATGAAATTATCATTAAGAAAATTATACAGTACTGCCATCAAAAGAAAGCTAGCCATGATTTTTTCAATAATGAAAAAATCGCTTTTTTAACATACAGGGGAAAAAAAAAAAAAACCAAAAAAGCAACACCCAAACCAAGCACTATGAAAAACTATCTCCTTATTTCTAGAAGCCTTTAAAAGCAAGTTACATTTTCAGGTGATTTATGAAGCCACTTCTTGAGGTAAATATTTATAAAATTTTTATCACTTATTAAATCTGAAATGTGTACAAATATGAAGCATGTACGTACTGCGTGAATCTAAACAGACTACCAAGAAGAACTGCCACTCCTTATAAAAATAGGAGGAAAGCTCATTTCTTCAGTACATTTCTCAATGCATGAGTGATTTTCCACACATGAATGACTCCTGCTTGGTTATCAAATTAGATGCAAGAGAAAAGTCAGTCTTCTCTGTAACCAGCAGAGGGAAGTAAAAAAAAAAAACAAAACAAAAACAACAAAACAAGAACAACCTTCATTATTTTCTTGTTACTTAACACACGGTTTGTAATGTATGGCAATTACGAGGTTAGCGAGACAGAATCACCTTTTGTAGACAATCTTCAGGTCTCTCCATTCCAGGAAGCTGCACATTTTCGGTTTGCGGGCTAATACTGTTTGAACAAGTTCCCTTGTGATTTTCTTCTTTTCTTTGTCAGATAATGGGACATACCACTTCTGGAGTCTCAGTTTCCCCTGGCGACTAAAAAGCAACATAAACTGCATCTGTTGAATTGGAAGGAGGGAAAAAAAAGAAAAGCATTAATCTCAGTCTCCGAGTTTCGAAAAGATCTGAGAAAAACCAAGCAGGAAGAAAGTCGGACATCCAAAACTCTATAACTATTTTATGTATTTCTATAGCACTGGCAGATGTTACACAAGACTTGGAAGTAGCAATGATACAAAGGATTCTGCAGAGCAAGGTCAGTCAAGCCCAAGGCAGAAGAAAGCGCACACAAGTTTCACAAGGGGTGTCAGAACCGTGGGCTGGGGAGTGAATACACCCCAATTTCAGACCAGCCACGTCCAGCACTCCTATGGTTTCATTTGCGTTTTCCACCCAAAATGACAGAAAAACAACACAGCAGACTCCTCCAATACCCAACCTCATTTCCAATTCAGCCGATTGGAGCCTTAGAGGAGCAATTTGCACTGAAAATCTTTCTGAAAAGCCTCGGAATACTTTAAAAGACATCAAACCTCCCAGCGGAGAGTCCTACGGCACAGAAAAGCCCAGTCTTTTCCCACGTTACACAAAAGGAGAGATTAAGTGCTTTCCCTGCGGTCCTATGTTCCAGCTCTCGCTTCCTCTAAAGGAGTGATGTTGCAATTATATTTTAAGAGGAACTTGCCGGGCTGTGTTTTCCAGCAGCGGTAACATTAAATGAAAAGGCTCAGGCTTTTTTCTTTTGCCTTTTTGCTCGAAGTTGTATCAGGCTGGAGAAGTTTCCCAGGCAATATGACAGACATGAAATACGATGCTAAAGCCCAGCCTGGTCCCGGGTGACAAGCGTGACCAGCGCCAGCCGCGACGAGCGGCGGCCGCGCCCGCAGCGGCTCCGCGGTGCCAGGGCGGGGGCAGAGCCCCGCAGCCCCCGCAGCCTCCCCACATCCCGCCTCGCCTCCCCGCCGGCCCCAGCACCGCCCCGGCTCCCCCGGCGCGGAGCGGGCGGCTCGGGAGGAGAGCCCGGCTGCGCGCGGCTGTGCTCACCGTGCCAGGGGATAGCGGAGCTGAGGCGGAGAAGAAGCAGGCACCTCTGCCCACAGCGGTACCGCCGATGTCGCCGCCGCGGCCGCCGAGCGGGACTGAGGGAGGGGTCGGGAGGGGACGGGAGGTGCCGCGGCCGCGAGCGCGCGCGCGCCTCAACGGCCGCCCCCCCTCGGGCAGGTCAGGGGCGGGGCCGGGACAGCGGGGGGGAGGGGCCGGGATAGAGGGGGCGGGGCCCGAGCGCCTCCGGACAAAACTTTATCAGCGGCCGGGGAGGGGGGCAGCGGGGAGAGCTCGGCTGTCACCCAATCGGAGAGCTCAGCGCGCGGGCGGGGGGGAGGAGCGAAGCTGTTCCAGACCAATGAGAGGCGGGAGAAGGCGGGGAAGGCGGACCTGGTGTTGGCGGCAGGAGGGGCTGGAGCAAGAGGCGGGGTTTAGATGCCCTAATCCGCGTGGCCCGAATTGCGATAAGGCAACGGCCGGCGCGGCAACAGCCAACCAGGCGGCGCGGTGCAGATAGCGGTCCGGGAGCAGCCAATGGGCGGGCGCGGCACGGAGCCGGGGAAATGACATCAGTCAATCAGGCGCCCGGAGACTGAGGCTCCTCCCCCGGCCCCGCCAGCCCCGAGCCGGGGGGGTAAAGGAGGGGCGGCCGAACCGCGCATGCGCCGCGCCGTGTTTGCTTCCAGCACGTGCGCGCCCGGGGGGCGGGGAGGGATGGGGGCGGAGGCTGAGGGGGCGCGCGCCTGGCGGGAGCGGTGGGGCTGCGTGTGAGAAGGACGAGCCTGTGAGGGGATTGTCCTTCTGAGGGGAGCGACCCTGTGTGGGGATTGTCCTTCAGAGGGCGCCGACCCTGTGAAGGGACCGACCCTGTGAGGGGATTGTCATTCTGAGGGGACCGACCCTGTGTGGGGATTGTCCTTCTGAGGGACCGACTCTGTGAGGGGATTGTCCTTCTGAGGGGACCGACCCTGTGTGGGGATTGTCCTTCTGAGGGGACCGACCCTGTATGGGGACCGACCCTGTGACGGGATTGTCCTCCTGAGGGGACCGACCCTGTATGGAGACGGACCCTGTGAGGGGATTGTCCTTCTGAGGGACCGACCCTGTATGGGGAGGTTTTTCCCCTAAAGTCACCTTGATTGCGAACTGCAATTAGATTGGCAGGACCAGCCGCCGACAGGGATTTAGCGGTGTTGTGTTTCATTAATGCTTGGTTTTAAAATTATCATTCGTGTGTATCTACAGAGGCTCTGCGTGCTGAAACAGCTCACTTTGGGGGTTTGGTTGGTTGGCCAGTTTTGGTTTCGTTGCGGGTTGGTGTTCAGATTCTAATGGAGGTGGGCTGAAAACACATTAGTTAGCTGGAAGAAACAGAGCGGTGTCTGCAAGACGAAGTCGGAACCCCTTATTGTAAAATCAATGTTTCGAGCGCCTAAAGCTCTCGGTATCGTCGCTGCTCACCACCACCCCCAGCAGTAAATGAACAGCGGAGCCCTGAGAGCTGATCCGACAGTGGTGTGACAGTGACCGACAGAGCCCGGGAAAGGGTCGTGCTCCCAAAGCAGCTCTCCCTCAAGAGCAGCTCGCAGCGCCTCAGGACGTGTCACGCTTTTATTACTTTCTATTATTGACACTTTAAATAAGCGCCCATTCTTCTGGCTACGAAACGGCTATGGCAGCAGAAACTGGGGCTGGAAATGCTTTTGTGTAAAAATGTGCATGGCCTGAAAGGAAAGCCAATTTTCTGGCGTTTCAAGGAATGCTATAGTCAATTGTACTTGAGGAAAACTGCAGATGTATTCCTGATTTTATAGAAGAGGTTATAATTGTAAGAGTGAAGTGGCATGAGGACAAGGAGGTGTATGTGAAACCAAGCTGAATGGATCAGGCAATTGCAGTATTAGAGGTCGTGTAGAAAATGAGAGCTGCTGTTGTAGGGGCTTGTTCCTGTCACATTTAATGTTCGTTGAGCAGCTGTCCCGTTCTCATGTTAACCTGCCTTTCATCAAGCACAGGAACAGTTGTGTGTGGATCTGTTACCTCAGAGAGGCTGCCCTTACACCAGGCTGGCACTTTGTCCTCAGCAGTTGCCAGGCTTTGCGGTTCTGCTTCTTTCCTGTGAGGTTATTCCATGGTCTAAAATACCCTGTTTTTCAGAAAACTTTCATAAACAATCTCTTTCCTAATCAGCACTTTGCTCATCTTTGAGTTCAGCATCGTGTATTTGGTGATTCTCTGAGTGCCTGTACACTTCAGGGGCTTTGAGACTTCTAAATCATAATTTAAGCCGGCAACCAACTTTTATTTCTCTTCATCTGTGCAACTTCATGTTTATTAGCATTGTTACGGTAATGTGAGCTCCAAAATGAATTACACCAGGAGTTACACCAGACCTGTGTTGTGATTTGTCACTTCCCAGCTCAGGGAAATATTTCTGCATATGGATCAAGCTATGCATTTTACAAACACATGGTTGATTAAAATCAAACTACCCAGCTAGTTCAAGAAATGCTTATATTTTGGTGGCATAATGTCTTGAAGCTTCAGCTTCAGATTCTTTTTTTTGTTCCTCGGTCCTGTATGTTTTTTCTTTTTTCTTCCTTTTTTTTTTTTTTTCAGATTTTACTGCTCATTTACAGCGTATCATCATTTCATACAGTGATACAAGGGCAATTGTTCCACTACTTTTCTCCCTTCTCTCTTTTACTTGGCTGGATTTCTTCAGATTGTAACCTGGAGTTTCTTCATGACATCTGGCCAGAATCACTCTGCTATACACAGTTTTGGGTGCTGTGATAAGGCATGTGAGACGTGTGCTATGGGCACAGGTGGAAGCCCTGGTGGAAACTCTAGCCAGGTGCAACTTGGCAGAAGCTCTTTGTCTTCCACAGCCTGTCCTGCCTCCTCATCCCTATCTCAGACAGAGGGTGCAATGTTCTCAAGCCTGCTGGGATTGCCGCTCACATAATCATTCCTTAACTCATTTCTTTCAAAATGACCCTGCTTATTGTAGGCAATTTAAGGTGTGGTTCCATGTCAGGTCATCTAAACACCAGCTTCTCCCACCCTCTCCTTCCATTCCCACCTCTGTGTTCCCATCACTTTTCCTGTTCTGGCACTTTGGTGCATCTCCTATTGCCAACAAGGCTGCTTTTGGCTGTACAGGTGACTGAGGGAGTTGGCTTCAGGACTGAGCACCTGTGTTGGGGGACAGTGACAGGGGTAATGCTGTCCCTTCTGTTCCTGCTGTTCTTTCAGGAACTTTCAGAAGACTTGCTGTTCACCTTTTTTTTCAGTGTTAAAATTTGCACTAATTGTGCCTCTTAATACCAACTCCATCATTTTTTGCTCTATGACATTATCCTGTCACTTACCCATTGAACTAGAAATGTACTGAATTAGCTCTAATTATCAAATTGATAAAGATATATATGATGCTTACAACAATAATATGCCTTTGAGTATTCCACAAACCCGTGGCAGTGCAAATGTCAATGCAGTCTAATTTTAGCATGACACAGTGAGTCTTCTGTTCATTAGCTTTTGTTCATTGTCTTATATCCTGCTTGATAATAATCCCCTGATTTATTTTGGATGGATTTTATTTTTAGCTGCTATAGTTGTAGAATCCTTTGTATAGTTGGAGAATCCTTTGTATTCCATTTTAGATGTAAGGCAAGTCTTTGGGGGATATGTTCATTGACCATAAGACATTTGGGGTCTTCAGCCAAGAGTTTGCTTTGTAAGTTATTGCCAGCATGACTTGAGACACAGAAGACAACTGCCTGGAGCTGGGGAGAGAGGCAGGAAGGAAGCTTACATCAAACAAGATTAAATTTGCTTGGGTTTGACTGCTATGGTTTATGTCAATTTTGGTGGGTTGGTTTGTTTGTTTGCTTTTATTTAATTAGACTATAGTTGTTTTGTCTGTAATAGTGGGTCTTATACAAAAATTAATGCCATAACCTCCTGGCATTTGGCACTTCGTCCATGTTGTTATTGCCAAATCTGAAGCTCATAAAATAATTTTGTTGTGTTTTCACTGTCAGCCAAAATGATGGGTAACATGAACTTTATAACATGAACTATTCAATAATTGCAATGGAAAATTTGCTTATTAAATTGTAACAGCTTTTCTTTTTTCTTCACACAGTATTTTGTAAAGAAAGGGTTTGCTCCTGCCTCCTTTTCAGCCATCTCAGTACCTTACAGAGGAGGGTAACATACTTTAAGGGTACATGCTGTGTTTTTGCAGTCCTCTGCTGAAGTAGGGTGTGGATGTGTGAGTAAGACTCACTTTACTGTTAATTTATCTTCTTGATGCTCAATATCAGGCTACATTTTCATTGACTGAATAACTGTGGAGTCATTATGAAGGCAATAAGGACTGAGTTACTACCCTTGGAAGTGATTGCTGCTGGATTTTTGCCTCTCAAGCCTCCAAACAGGATGTCACGTTCCTCTATGCAGTTCCCTTCCCTCCCTGATGTGCTGTCTGAGTATTGGCCAAGCTATCAGTGTCCCATTATGATTCATGCAGAACACCAATCCCAGTGGAACCAATGGAAGTATAAATGAGACCACGAAGGACAGTTCTCATTGCTCTGCTCTTTTTTTTTTTTTTTTTTTTTTTTTTTCTGTGAGCAATCCCTCTTGATGAAATACTATTAAGTGCAATCTAGTAGCCTGATTGCCAGGTGCTATTAAATCATCAGATTGTGCCTGGTGTCCTTACTCCTCTGTCTTTTCTTTGTAGGGGTTACCAGTTTGCCTGTATTCTTTTAAACACAGTTGGTTTTCAGCAGACACATATGGCTCTCAGGAGCACAGATGCCAGGTCACATGTATGACAGGCACAGCTCCAAAATAATATCATGGAGGTTTATCCCTGCAGCTAATTTTTCAGAGCTGAAGGAATAGCTTGAAGCTGGAGTGTGCAGCCTGATTATGAGAATTACAGTCTAAACCATGCCTTACACGTGTCCTTTGCTTTGGAAAATAAAAACTTGCTTTTGAAAGTATCTGGATATGTAGAAACGAGGAAAGGGAGTATGGTAGTTGTCAGTCAGTGAGGGCTTCCTCTTAGCTACCATATTTCTTAGCCTCAGCCTGGTGCAAGACACGGGAGCCATTTGAATAGGACACGCACGAACCAGCTGGCAGCACTGGCTGTGTTAGGTTAGTGAGCAGCAGATTTCTCTCTTATTTAGGTCATGTGCTTATCTTCTGCTTATCCATGTTTATATTGGAGTAGTGCTCAGAGGCCCCAAAAATGAAGAAAATAACTGCACTGCAGACATTTATGAAGAAGTTGTTATGACTGCTAATGCTTCCTCCTGCTCCACTGCTACAAACTGCCATAGTGCAGCAAAGAACTGAGCAGTTTCTGAAGGAGGTGTGTGAGGAAACCTGAATTTTAGCCTCACAAGACAGTGGCTGGGAGGAATGGAGAGAGGAAAGGAGAGGAGGCTGGGATTTCTGAGACTGCATCAATACTTTAAAGAGTTGTTCAATACTGCACCTCACATACATCTTGCTCATGCTTTGGCAATCCTAAGAAAGCAGGTGCTGCTGCCACTGCAGTTTCTCAAGTGGCTGATGCTGCAGGTTAATGTGCTCACTGTATCCAACCCTTATATGAAGGAGTATCTGGACAGGCTTCTGCAGAACCACTCAATGTTTCCCAGGATGATTTTTTTTTAATACACCGGGGCATGACTTCGGACAGGACACTGGGGAAGCCAGACATTTCAAGGAAGACACTGCAACAGGTTTTCTAGTACGTAGTTTGGTCATCCAAAATCCACCTGAAGTCCTCATTTAGGCATCTGTCCACTTCAGTCCTTGCTTTGAGACAGGCCCAACTGGTGATCCTGTAAGGCCTCTTGGTCTATGTATGGAGACTGATCTAACATACCTTGGGAGGCATTGCCTTTTGCACCAAGGAGGTAATCCAGTTTCCAACCTCTGACTTTCCCAGACTGGCACATTGCTTTGCATAGCCATGAGATACGGACTTCCACAGCAAGCGTCTTAATTTTCAGCATGTAGAAACTTTTCATGAAAACTTGGAAACTGCTCTGATTCTGAGGTGGCAACCTGAAACCAGAATTTTTCATGTTATTATCAAACTCATAACTCTCCCAAACTTCCACACTGATTCTATAGTCTTACTCTAAGCTTTCATTTCAAGTCATTCTGGAAGACTCAGTATAACTTCCTCTATTGTTTTATAGAAAATATACTTCATGTTCTGCCACTTCCATAAAGGGATCACTCAATCCATAAGGTCTTAATTTACTGCTATTTTCTTCTTTGGTTGAAGTGTTTTAAGATGATGAAACTGGGACAGTCAAAGCCTGTAATCCATTTACTGTCTAGTTTCAAAGGCTCAAGAAGAATTTAAATGATGTGTAGATATTGTGCTGGCTGTGTCCACTTGTGACAATTTCATCCGTGTGAGTTCTTGTTCAAGCTGCCTGGACCACCTCTATTGCCATGGCTTTGTGAAGCCAATCTTTGCAGTGCCACCCTCAGTCTTCCACAGAGCTGCAGGACAGCAATGACAGCAAAGACCTCTGCCAGGGGGATATGTGCATCGTTTACCTGGGAACTCGAGGTTTTTGACAGATTTTGAAGAACTAGAGTGCATATGGAATGAGTGTGGTAAGGCTCAGCATAGTGTCTCATGGAATGGGAATGTGATTTTATAAACAAAATCTCTTTAAACTGTTGACTCTTTCTTTTTATGCTTTCACACCCACATACTGGGAAATACCAAAATGTGTGTGTTTAATTGGTCTGGCCAAGATCACGTGTGGGATCATACAGAAAATAAGGATGCTGTCTCTTATTCCTCATTGTGCCTCTGGGTTTCTTAATTGGCAAGTGACCTGATTTTGAACTTGCTTTTTATCTTTGGGAGGGAGTGCTGTTTGGGATACTTTGCCTCACTACTTCGTTTCACTTTTCACAAATCAGTGAATTTCATGAATGTGTGTTGCCTTTGTGTATTTTTTTGCCCTGGACTTGTTCTTTGTCTTGTTTGATACCTTATCTTTGGGTCAGTTTGTTCTTTCTCTCTGTCCACATAACTTTTTAACACATCCAACTGCTTCTTCTGGTACTTTCACACACACACACACACACACACACACACACACACACACACACACAGACACTTCCACTCTCACTCCATTAATGCCAATCTTAATTTTTTTTCCAAATCTCTGTAAAATAAACAAGTATCTCCTCCTACCCCCCTGAACAGTTTGTTCATGTGCAAGCCTCAAATTTTTTTAAACCACAATTTATTTAATACAGCAGGATATCAAATACACTTAGAAGACCAGTAAGAAGGGACCCCATTTACTCTCTGGCTTTAGGATTCTGTGCTATTCCAGAGGGTCATTAGTGGAACAGAGCCAAAAGGACATTCAATTATTTGCTCAAGTCTGAAAGGCCAATGTTTCACAAGTAGAGAGCATGCTATTAACAAGGATGAATCCTTTGGCAGTGTATCCTTTCTACTGCAAAATACTTGCAGTGTGGAACCCAAGGCCCTTATTATAAATTCATGAATTATTTTAATGCATCCTGGCAGCTTTCAGAAGCATTGCAATCATGTGGAAGCAAAAAAGAAATAAAAAGATCACTGGTTTGTGCAAAATAATACAGCTATGCTCATATTTGATCTAGTTCTCTAGTGGAAAAGGAATAATTGAACTTTAAAAAAAAATTGAAAGATATTTCTACTACATTACATCTGACCAGTCGATGTAGAAGTTTTGTTCACATAAGAGATAACTCAATGTAGATCATCAATAAAAGAGAAAAGATGTCTAAAACAAGCACAGTCCTTGTTGTATTGGAGGAGTTGTAAAATTATGTTGTAAACCTTAACTACCCCTTGCCAGAAAGCAATACTCTAGCAGAAAAATCTAGCTTTCAAGAAGTCCTTTCATTTCTTCATCATATTTTAAACACTCTCCCCAAACTGGGGATTTTCTTTAGAGCACTCTTAGCTTGGAGGCAGTTTTTCTTGCAGAAACAAAGGTGTCAGAAAGGAAAGTGGATCTGAGAGTGAGCAGCATTTGTTTCCTTGGGGCAGTCTGGTGCAAAATCATAGTGACAGTCAACAAGTAACATTTTTTGCGGTAGTTGCTTGAAGAAGTATCCAGTAGCTGATTTCTAGTACAGTTTTCATAATAAATTTTTTCCCATTAAGCATTTGTTATGGAAACACAAGAGATATTATGTGATCAGAAGCCAGAGAGGAAGTATTGAATAGGATGCATTGAAATGAGGAGTGTTGTGTATAACACGGTCAACCCTCATGTAAGGCTGAAACTAAAGATTCAGACTTTCAAAATTCTGACCCTTATTTCTACAGAGCCAAACACAGCTAAGCTTTGGATGGGGCTCCTAAATGCTTTAAAATTTCTTCCTTTTGTAAGGAGATCCCACTTGCTCAGATTTACAGAAAAAAAATGATGTAAAGAAAGCTTAAAATTAATTTCTCTAACCAGTCTTCCAGGAAGAATTCAAAGTTTAACAGTTTGCTTTGACACTGATAAATTATATCAATAATAATAATCATCATCATCATCTTCAGAATTAAGCATCTTTTCTCTCCACTCAGTCATGAGTAATTTGCATAGAGGGGTACCAAAAAACAGAGTAGTGAAATCACCCCCAAGTAGCTAAACAGTCTGAAAAAATTAGGCCTGTGCATAAACTATGGGTAAATTTTAAAAGTTCCTCAGACAAGAGACCTATGCCTGAAACAGAGCAACAAGCCAGGAAATATTTAGGTTGGTTTGTATTTATTTACAAATGTTTGTAGCAGATGGTTGCCAACATTTCATCAGTGTGGCTGTTTAAGCAACTTAAAAGCTGTAACAAACAGCCCAATTTATGGAGCAGCTCGCCTGCTTCAGCCCACTCTCACTTGCGTTACCCAGAATGGCTCCCATTACAATTCATCACAGCTAAGTAGCTGGAAAAGGAAATAGTGCAAAAGCAGGAAAGCAGCATGGTTGTCCAAAACTAGAGATCAGTGGTTTCCCCATCACAGCTGCCTGCTTTGAGAGATACTTCTGTGCACAGCAGTTTTCAGAAGATTTCTCACTCTTCTGTGTACACAGTGTAACTGGGTTATTACAGCTTGTAGAGACTACAAATGCAGGCACTACCTTAGGTGCTAGTTAGGTGTCATTTACCTCACCACTTTCTTTTCAAGAGAGCACATTTAGCAGATGAACTGAGCTAGTCTGCTCTTTCCCCACATTACCCTCATTTCCATTCAACTGCCAAGGTGGCTTGGGTGAGGTGGTGGCTGACAGGTGAAGGTGGCTCAGACTCAAATGGGTGTCCATGGTTGGGTATTGGTGTCTATATATGAGTTAAAAAATACTGTCTGAAGAAAAGAGATAGAAATTAGAGTGTCAGTTTAATCTCCCCTGAAGGCCTCACACTTAAGAATACTGCATTTAGAATTGTCATATAGAATATACAGTTTATATACCTCCTAACGAAACAGAGAGCTGGGCTGCTCTCTCTTAGATACTTAATTTGTTCACAAATTCGAAAATTAAGATTATCTCTTGATAGGCAGCTGGATGAAACTACTTGTGATGCCAGTGTAGGTAGAAGAAAGCATCACTTTTATCACCATAAAAAGGATGGACAGTATGAGTAAACAGTGATTTAAAAATGGAAACAGGAATGCTTGTTTGTAAACATTTATTGTGAGGCTGACTTTCCTGTTTCTTTTCTAGAAAATGGGAAGGAAAAGGGTAGTATCTGGTTAAGGAGAATGTCACTGCAGATGGCTCAGAGCAGAGTGTACAACCATCATTCACTGTCTGACTTGGCCTCAGGGGCTGCCTGGTGTCAGAAGCCCATGCTCAGCAAGAGCTCAGAGTGTGTGCTCACATCAGTGTCTGAGAAAGTGTTATTGAATGTACATTTGCACTCATTTCCTGGGAAATGGGTTCCTTCCTGGGAAACTTCTATCTACAGTGACAATGTACAACATCATGCAAACCGGGTGGAGTCTGAACTGGAAATGGCTGTAGTTTATGCTGATTTAATTGATTAGGTTGAAATTACTTAAATGCTGAGAATAAAAGGGCATTTTATTCCTTTTCTATCTTTCATTTATGTGTGCTCAAAACAATTTTTATGAGAAAATTGCATAAATTAGGAGTGATGTGCTTTAAAAGATCCTTTCTGTGTGACTTGGCATGTTCCACAAGAAGGTTCATTTAAGACCAAGGTGTGCATGCTTAGATCTGATGCTTGCCCCTGCACACATTGCTTGCCCCCCTCACAGCTGAGGAGCTCTGAGCTTACACAGTAGCCCAGTGTGGGAACATTTCCATGTCACAGTGTGACTGATGCTCCCATTGACTCGTTACTGCTGTACCCATTCGTGTGTACTGGAGCATTGAGCCAGTAGCTCTCTGAGTGCCAGGACCTGCCATTGTGCCACCCATGGGAGCCCTGGCATGCCTGGGAATGACAGGGCTGTGGCTCAGGGATGCAGGACTGCTGACACTGGCTTGCCTGAACCCTTCCTGCAGATCCATCCAGTCCTAGAAACAGACAGGCACTAGGTTAGTTAGCTTTGGGTCTCAAAGCAGCTCCAGAGTGAAAATGCCAGACTGAGGAGGGGATGATGGATATGTGCAGGCTGGAAACTAGCTGGGAGCCCTGAATAACTCTCCAGTGTAGGCATCAACACTTTGGAGACTTTGGCAGCATCTCTGCTTACCTTCTACTGGGTGCTGAATCATCCTGCTCAGCTGGGATGAGCAGCACCTGGCCAGGGGAGGGATGCCAGGGATGCCACTGTGCTGAGAGGCTGTGCCTGACTGGGCCTCAGGGTGAGCTTTGAGGTTCAGGGTGAATTTTGGAGTTTGGGACACTCTTGATTCCTGGACATTCCACAGACATTCTCCCATGCACACAGGGCAGATGCCTCTGGGACCAGGCAGAGCCAGGCATGCAGGGTCCATACCAGAAAAAGGCACATTCACCAGACACCAGGCAGGCAGACTTATGTGGTCACCCTTTTCTCCCTTTGCTGCAGAGTGGAGCCAGCCTTGCCATCTCTTAGGAAACAGAAGCTGTGGGCTTTGCTGCTGGTGGGTGCAGACAGTGCTGTTAGACTTGTCTTAGAAATTCCTGGTAATGACATATTTAAAATAGATCAGATTACATTTTCATTAGTGCTGCCACTTCTAAAGAGAGAGGGATGCCAAGTGGTGATCATTACTATTGCTTTAACAGATTGTGTCTGTGCATAGCTGCCACCTGCCACTCTCAGTACTGTGCTGTAAAATTGTTTGGGTGATGCTATGAAAGTACTAAATTTTTGGGGGGGAAAAGACAGTGCTCTGACCTTTGCCTCAATACCCAACTTCCCTAAGACTTGTCCAGGCAGTAACCGGGGTCAGCATGAAATATGCTATAGATTGTTTAGAAAGTGTGGCATTGAGTCCTTATGCTGTGTAAATCCTACATTCAGCAATTTAATAGGGATGTCCAGATTTGCACCAATGGCAAGTTTGGCCATGTCTTTAATTTATAATTCAAAATCTTTGTCACAAATCCAGAAAACATTACTCCAAACTTTGATCTTCAACACTAGAAACCATTCCCATGTAAATGCAAACTGTGGATTGTCTGTGGTCAGAGGCTTGTGATATGCATTGCTTCTATTTTAAATGTGTATGTAAAGAATGGATTTTGTAGTTGAAAGCCTGATAATTCTGTTATCCTTGTTCAGTTTTTTTAGCACCATCTGCTCTTCCGAATCAGAAATTCCTGACAAATAATATGAGCAAAAGCTTACTTTATTTCTCCATGCAGTAGGCAAATCATTAGAATTACCAAAATCTGGTTGGGGAAAGAAATATAATGATCGGTTTATAAAATGATTGGTTTAAGTCTTTGTTGTCTGAGAAAATGACTTTTTTATGTACTGGCAGCTGTCTCCCTCTGGCATATTTTCAGTTTAACAGTTTATGTTAGAGCCAGATCATTTGTTTCATAACTGTCTGTAGCGTAACAAACAGCACTTTTAAATCTCCCATCAGCCCACACACCATATAAATGTTATCTGTCCCAATTGGGATGCTTTTCCAATCACTGTTTTCTTAATTGTGCCTGAAAAATGTTTAAATAATATGGTCACATGATAATGCTCTTTTAAGGCCCACAGAGTCATCTGAAACATTTGGATGTTTTTATTAGGTCATTTTAATTTAGTCAAGGAAGATACCCAGCACATTAATGCTGAGTAAATAAATAAATAAATAAATAAATAAATTTGCTAAAGTAGTTCTATAATGCTTATTTAAATCCTACTTAAGAAAAAAATAGTTTTATTTTCTGGTCCCTAGACCTTCCAAAACCTAGTGTGTTAGGCATTGGGCAAATACAGTCTGGATGCTTACAGGCCAAATCAGGGTTTCCATGCAAAGTTTTCATACTTTGCTTTCAGATATGAGAGCACTGGGCTTCATGGTCTCCTGCTTCCTTTTGTATGCTGTGGTGTTCAGTGGACCCATGCTGGTTTTGTGAGTGCAGAAGTCTGCACAGGGTTAGCTTCCATCCCTTGGGCATCATACAGGACATCCTCACCACCACTATGGTGCAACACCTGCACCTTGGATTGAAAACTGCATTCTGAACACTGAAATGAAGTCATAGGAGTGGCAGCTGGAAGTGAAACAGAGAGAAGTTCTCTTCTATTCCTCTAAAGTGGTCTTCTGACATCATTTTATCTCCTTAACTGTATGTTGTGGACATGGCAAAGCAGCCTCAGCATTGCATTAATATTTCTGTTATTGGCAGTGTGGTGCTCCCTTTCCCTGTTCCATAGGGAAAAGAGAAGATTATAGGCCAATTGGTCTGTAGTACAGTCTGATGCCACCAATTTGCATTCGTTATTTGGTAAGGGTTCCTTACATCCTTTTGAAGAATTGTTACTGATTTTACTAGTTGATTAAATCTACTCATTGTGGAATCAGAGCAGTCTTCAAGCACCTTAAGGCCTAAAGATATTATCTGATCATAACAGTAGCATTTGTACCATCTCCTAATCCCATTCTTCTCATAAATTTTGCAGCTAAGTTAGGAAGGATCTATTTTAAAGAGAAAATTTTCTTGCTAACCACACAGTAAATGTTGCCAGTCTCTGTTATATTTCTGTGATGCATCTGTGTCCATGATCTTACCCCAGGCTGTACTCATTTGGAACTCAAACAGTTATTCTGTGTCACAATAATGTGCTTATGGACCATGTAAAAACAGAACAAATATTAAAACCTTTGCAAGTCTTGTACCACAAATGAATTGATGCATAAGAAGAGGAAAATACAAGCTCTCTCTAGGAAGAAGTGTCTGGATAAAACATCTGTGAGGGAAAATGTATACAGAAGGTGGCTTTTTAGGTGGGAAGCTGAAGCCATGTTAAATAAGAATATGTTGACAGGCTACTGCCATGGTGAAGAAAGGTGGTCTTCTGGTCTGTGACTCCTGAGATTTTCACTATAATCTGTAACTACTGATGTGATACCATTATGAAATGTGGAGTTACAAAGGTAGAATTGCCAAGGTTGTACTGTGCATCCCTTCCCTTCCCTTCCCTTCCCTTCCCTTCCCTTCCCTTCCCTTCCCTTCCCTTCCCTTCCCTTCCCTTCCCTTCCCTTCCCTTCCCTTCCCTTCCCTTCCCTTCCCTTCCCTTCCCTTCCCTTCCCTTCCCTTCCCTTCCCTTCCCTTCCCTTCCCTTCCCTTCCCTTCCCTTCCCTTCCCTCACCTCTGACAGCTGCCAAATCAGACCTAACCCTGGGTGTTCTGACAGCATTGGGCCCTGGCAGTTCTCATTGTACGTGGTGTTGGTTGTGTGCTCATCACAACTCTACAGAAGATTGCAGCATATGGAGCCACATGAGGAGTTTGGGGATAAAGGGAGAGTCAAGAGGTCTCTTTTGGCAGGAGTTATGATGAAAAGGAAGATCTTTCCATCATAACTCCTGCCAAAAGAGACCTCTTGAACTCACCATGAGTTCACCTCAGAACTCACCATGTCAGGAAGGCTGATGTTCAATGGCAATAGAAGCATAATGGTGAGAAAGGGAGCTATGAGACTTGTGTGAATATCTTAGATGATCCAGTTCAAACTTGAAGACCTACTAAGTCAGGGAAGTACATGTTGCATTTGTTATTTAATCTATCTCTTTGAATTATTTGGATAACCTTAGTGAAGATCCACTCATTTTGGAGTCTGAAAAGCCTGCATGTATTCTATTCTATGTATGTGACATGACTTTTAGAACATGCACTCACATTATTGAACCCCTGAGAGAACATTCCATGTAAACTATTTAAGCTGAAGTTGCACCTGTATTTACCTGCAGATACATTGCAGCTCTCATCAGAACATTCTGTCCATGGGAGCCAGAGTGGAGGAGAGACACCAGTTCATCACTGGTGCTTGCTCTGGTTCAGGCACCAGAACTCCAGTGTGCTCCCAGGTTTGGTAACGCAGTTGAAAGCAGGGGTAGTCTTCAGGGCTAAACAGTTTTATTGTGAAGTCCCAGCTCTCAAGTAAATGGAGGAGCTGCTGGCAAGACCATGTGCAAAAATCTCAAATATGACTCATTTTTTGCTTCCTCTCTGACTTGGGAAATTCAGACTCATGGTACATAGGCAAAGCAGTCATGTCTACCTGAGCAAGATTCAGTTCTGGGGAGCTCTGCCAGCATAGTGGTGTTCAGTGTGGGCTTTTCTCCAAGTGCCAGGGCTTTGGTGCAGCCCAAGATGGAACATAGCTCTCCTGGGTGAAAGCAATGCTGATGAGAAAGCTGAAATTAAGCCACAGTACAAGAAACAAAATATTAATAATTCTGAGTACAATTTTAATAATTAATTTTAAAAATCCCTTTGAGTCAATGTTTTAAATTGTGGAAGCTCTTGCAAGATGCTCTCAGCTCTGAAGTGTGTTGTAAAGTATTTTTTTCATCTATTCAGATGGCAGTGGAGTGTCAGGAATGTCACATTTTGTGTGTGCAGATGTGTAATAGCATTAATGAGCTTCTGTAATGACACAGGTTTTGCTGGAGCTCTCTGACTATAACAGATCTCAAATAAGTGATTGTTCTGAGTAAATTGTCTATGCTATTGTTTTTCCACTGCAAACAGAACAGATCCATTTTTAAACAGGCTGGAGAAAAACGAGACAGAATTCAATGTGGGAAAAAGAAGGACAATTTCAATTATATTTTCTCTGATATTTTCCTGAACTCTTGTCATAACTGTTTTTATTTTTTTTATTGCATGGCTCTTTCTATTCAATAACAGGCAAAGCTTTGCAAAGTGTTTCCTCCCATTAATAAACATGGGAATAATACACAATCATTCACTTAATGTTTTGTCTCTTACACAGATACAAAAGGGGCAGACCTTGGGAGAACTTTGATAAGGCATTTCTCCAAGCCACAGCTGAAGAGAGCTGTGCTTTTTTTTCTTGGATTTCAGATGCTAATTGCAGAGGATACTTGTCCAATGTATTAGTGAGAGCCTTCAGTAAGACAAAGGTACTCCAGCAGTCAATATTCATGGTTGAGCAGGTGAGCCGAAGCCTCAGTATTTTCCTGGGGAGCATGGTGCTGTCTGCCTGATGAGCCATTGTGGAGGTTCATGACCTCTCATGGTCATTAGAGGGCCCATGTAAAATTTGGTGCAGAGGTGCTGTCAATCCAATACAGATGACAGCAGCCTGACTCTTGAAACGCTCACTGCAGTTTCAGCCAGATGCAGTATTGTCTTAGATTATGATTTACAGGGCATTTACAAGATATTTCACTTCAGAGCAAGCAGAACAGCAGCAGCAAGTAGGGCAGCATGCCTGAACAAGGTGTCACATATGTGCACCCTTAGAGGAGCAGCCTTTGGAAGGACCATGATTTACAGGGCACTCTCTTGCCTAAATAGGCTGCTGGTTTTGGAGATATCACAGGCCACTCTATCCACCTTTCAGCTCATCTGCTTTCTGTCCCCTTGGTCCCACTCCCCTGCTCTTGGGGCTGCCTGTAACCTCATCCACCACCAGCACACAGAGGCATGACCCTGGCCAAGAGGGAGATTTCAGGCAGCTTCTGGCTAAGCACGCAACTCCTTCTTCCCTGCCATGCCCCTCATCCATGGCTCCTGTTTGAACCCTAGCTGAAACCAGATGGTGGTGGATGTGCTGCTGCTGCCATAAAGCAGAGGGCAGTCTGGAGGGAACCTTGCTGCCTTTCCTCTCCCTCTGCTCCTGGGGGCACATTCCCCAAGGCACTGTGGTCCCTGGGGTGCTGCTTCTGGTGCAGAGGTGTGTGATGTTACTCAGGGAAAAACAAATGTCTGAGGCCAGAGAGGGCCCACACTCATTAATTAATACAGTGCTTTGAGACTGTAAAGATTCGACCTAATAGAACACATAAGAAATAAAAGACATTTATGTTCTAGAGCCTTCTGTTTTAAGCTGCAGTGTCAGCTAAAATGTGTGTATTTTTAAATTTAGCTTTCATACTATATCAATTCCAGAGCCAGTCACATTTTTCCCTGTGGTAATATTACAAAAGTAGCTCTCAGCTGAGCCTATAGCTTTAGTTTGTGTCTCATTACTCTTTGATAACTGGAAACATACCACAGATATTATGCATGTACTGGAAAAAAGGAATTATAGGAAAGAGTTGTCTCATCCCTGAGAGTGACAAAGTATTTTCCTGTTCAGAACATTAGCCACAGACTGTCTTTTGGAGTAGTTTACATTCAAAAGGTTCTCAAACCAGTTTTAGTGATCCATCTTCCCTTTAATAGCCCCAAAGTGCCTGCATTATGTTCATGGTGGATTTGGACATTTTTTTCTATTTCAATTGCAGCAATTAAAAACATTAGATCACAACCACAGGTTGGGTAGGGTGAGAGGAAGATACGCTCTTTGCTCCATATTTTACTTCATTCTCATGCCAGCCCTATTCTGGGCAGCACTATGACCAAATGTCCTGTCTAAAATGGTTTTGTTTTACTGAAATGCCTATCACCGCTTCATTTTGCTTTCAGCAATAATCCTGCCCATTGCTGGGTGTTCCTGTGAGAACGAGATGCCATCTTGTGGCTGGATTTTCGTCTCCCAAACCTGAGCTTGCTTTTCCAAGAAACTAGTTCAACTGTCCTGACAGCTTGAGAATGCAAAATAATTAAACCTGCATTTTTGGATTCATTATGAACTTGAGTCCTCCACTAAGACCTACAGACTTTTACACTAAAACCTGGATAGTTTCAAGGTAAAATTGCCTGCTATTAATCATCATGTAGACTCTGACATTTGGAGATGATAATTTTTAAGTTACTGAAACAAATTGCTGATATGGGCACATTCTTATTTTCCAAAGACGAGAAAACATATTAATTTTGGAAAGTGTAATGATTTTGTGCAGCTGCTTGGAAAAAGATGGTGCAAGCATTATTCCAGAAAAAGCTTATGTTTTTCATAATTTAGAATTATATAAATAGCAGCTAGGACTACCTCATATTTTCCACCTAGCTTCTCAACCTCAGGTACAAAGCTGAGTAATAAGAATACCAAAAAGCAAAATCTGCCTGGAGTATAAAATTTATAGACTTTGGGAATACCTACTTAAATACAGATTTTTATAACTAACACAGTTAGTTATTCAAATATTGCCCATGAAGTTAAAATCTATTGCTTTTGAGATGCTACTCCCAGTGCTCTCATATATTTTGTGCAATATGAAGATCCCCTTTCTTATTCCATCTCTTCAGTAAATGAAGGAAAAGCTGAGGGTACGACTGCAGAAATCTTCTAGCAATAGAGGATAACTGCTATCAAGGTTCTTTCACAAGGACTGTACCACGAGCTCTGTAGGCAGAGCTGTAGAGCCCTAATTATGTCAGAAACAACTCCAGTCTCTGGAACAGCTGAGGAATGAAGGCAATAACATGGATATGATGCTGTTTTACTTCCCACTCCTTTTGGGCTACAAGCTGAGCCCAGCCTGGGTCTAAAAAACAATTTACATCTTTTGGACCTGCTGTCAGGGCACAGCTGTGCACAGTCTGCAGTCAGACACTGCCTGTGTTGGGGCTAAATGGACTCGGGGCATGCTGACCATGGACACAGCCTCTACTCAAAAATGAAGCATGCCCAGAAACTTCCCTGGGAGCCAGGAGTGCCCGCTGTGGGACAGCCCGTGTTTGTGCCAGCTCACCATCTGGCTGGCAGATGGAGGGGGCTGTGGGCACACTGCCTGCTAGCCAGGGCCACCCTGCTGCCTTCACTGCCAGACTGTGCCTGGAAGCAGCTCTGGGGAGCACTCTGCCACCACAGGGCAGGTTAGGGTAGGCATCTGTGGTCCTGTGCCCAGCAACCTGCTTGGGTTGACTAGGTGCACAAACATCAAGTAGTAGAGGAGCTGTGTGCACAGCCAGGGGAGGAATAGAGCAACATGGATTGTTATAGACTGTTTATTTGTTATTTGGCGTAATTCTGTGCATAGCACAGGAAAAGACCCCAGACCTGAGGAGCTTGCAGGATGAGGGGAGAAAGGCAAAGGCTTAGGGATGGAAATGCCTGGCCAAAGCTGCTGAGACAGCCTTTAGCAGTACTGTGACCAAAACCCACCTGTGCGAAGTGGAACCTGCAGCCAGCTCCCACTGGTGCCCCTGACCTCATGCTCCAACTGAGCAGAGGGATGCAAGAAGGTCCTGCCACTTCCATGTCATATCTACCTCCATCCTGGAAGGCAGGTGATCAAGGCAGGTTAGGAGAGTGTAGCGAGATAGAACATAAGTAAATAAAGGTAGTATAGAAAGTAATCTTACCCCCTAAAGAGTTGCAGCTGAGCCAATTATTAAGGATTAGGAGCAGGCCTGATGTTAACAGGCCACAGCTGTAGCCAATAAGGAGAGTGTTATAAAAGGGTGGATTGGTGGCCAAGGGGAACTGGAGTCAGTTGCTGCTGTGAGGACAAGGAAGAGTCAGTGCCTGGAGGAACTGCCTACAAGAAACATCAAGGAGGTATGAAACTCTGAGGATATGGAAGGTAATGACAATATGGAACTCTTGCACTGTAATGACAGGAGAGTGGAGGAATGGGATGCTCTCCCAGGCCCAGCCATGTAATAGTGCCAGACAACACATGCCGCTACATCTTAACTGGTGTCAATTTGTGATGGAACGTAAGTAAAAGTGTGAGTGTAAGCTGAGGATACAGTGAAGAAAGAGCCTCTACACTGCTGCAAATTGATTTTTTTTTTTTTTTTTGGCAGCAAAGAGGCTTTTATTCTCACTGCATTGCAATGAGGGCTTCAAAGCCCATTTAAGTGCCTGTTTGCCTTTCCTTTTACTCTGCATTGCAGCTGGCATGACCAAGGAAAACAGCTTGCTCTGAATGCACATTAAGGCTTGGCCAGTATATGTGTAAAGCAGAAGTATTACAGCACCATTTTGTAGCCAGCAGACGTCAGGATCAGAGAAGAAAGTGGAGGACATGATGGCAGTTCCATTTCCCCTGGGTGCATCCTCATCCATGTCTGCCAAGGGACAGCCACTGGCACTCTGGGCTTTGCTCAGACATGCCACATGGAAAGAGATGGAACCAAAGGAAATGCAAGCTGCCTTTGAGAGCTGGGTTATTGAGATCTGACTAACTTCTTTCTTCTGTAGAATTTCTCAATATCCACACATTTATTTTGAAAATTATACCAAACAGGCATGAAATTTTGTACTGGATTTTGGTTTTTTCTGTCTTTTTTTTTTTTTTAACTAGCTGCTACACTGTTTGGTTTTAGAAAAGAGAAGTGAGGAAAATGCATTTTTAGTTTTTGAAGTGATCCATTCCCTTCCTTCCTATAACTGTCAAATTTGACAAGCAGCAAATAGAGCAGCACCACATCCTGCCTCAAGTCAGCTCTGGAGCACACACTACTGCAAAGTCAGCATGATCAGGAACTGAAGTGTCTATAAACATCAGGTGCATTTTTCATAGAGTGCAGAGGTGAAAGGAAACCCTGTATTTTTTCACTCTGGTCTTCTGCATAAACAGGGCATAAAGCTGCTCTCTCCAACTGGATTAAAGCCTATTTTGAAAGACAATTTCACTTTAGGAGCTTGTGCATTTCCCCTGACAAATCATTCCAGCTGTTAATTACCTTATTTCAGGGAAATTCTGTCCTGTTTCAAATCTGAGTTTAACTGGCTGAGTTCAGCTTCCAGCTACTGAATCCTGGTAACCTGCTGTCTGCAGAATGGAAGAGCCCGGCTGGAGAAGCTGCTCCACTTTCCCAGGGAGGAAGGGGAAATGTGTGTGTAGCTCCTGTATCACTAAAAAAGCAAATGGGCAGCATCAGACAGTGCTGACAGCAGATTGCAACACTATTAAAGCTTTCCTCTTCCCTTTTACCCATTAATTCATGCCTGTAAAAGTAACCGCCAATCCAGCACTTTTTCATGTGTAGATATCTATCTAAAAAGATTGTAAGATCTCTTACCCTTTCTCAAAAAAGCTGAATAGCTCAGTTCTAAGAATACCTTCCTCATTCTGGATCCTTTTTTGTGCTCTTTCTTGGAATCTCCCCCCTCCAATATCATCCTTGGCAATACACTATTCTAGCAGCAGCTTACAATTGCCACATACAGAACCAATACAACCTTGCAGCCCCAGCCTGACATTTCTTTTTATGTGTTTTTTTCTGTGTTACAGCCCTCACCAAGCCCTTTCCCAACTCACTGCTTTTTGTGAGAAGCAGTCTGTTCCCTCAGCTGACACAGACACGTGGACATGTCTCCAACAGGATGGGTGCAAAGTCTCTCCAAAGACAGAGCTGCCTTGCAGCAGGGGGGTTGTCCCCAGGCCAGGAGCTCTTTTCATGCTGTGACATCTTCAGTCCTTCCTTGGCCAGTCATGCAGAGCTGTGAGTGCAGGCCTGGCTCCCTGGTGGTCTCTAACAGGTTAAGCCCCTAAAGTTTGCATTTATGCTTCTCTCTGAATCCCTATATCCTGTCACTGATTATGAGTTCACACTTATACATTGATATTAGGAAGAAATTCTTAACTGTGAGGGTGGTAAGTTATCAGGACTCATCCCTGCATGGACCACCAGTTGTTGGCATCAGTGCTTGGCACCAACCAACAGTGGATAGAAACTGACTGTCATTGCCAGTTTATTATTTTACTGTAAAACTTTCATACCTTCTCTCTGTGAGTTCCCATAGGCATCTCCTCACAACACTGACTCCTTTTCTCTTCTGCATGGCCAGCTGACTCCTTCCTGTCCCTTGCACAACTGCCTGACCCTTCCTCCTCACAGCCAACGATCTCCAGCCCTTGTCTCACTCAGCTAACCCACTATTTTATACCACCCATCCTTATTGGCCATAGCTGTGGCCTGTGAAGGGCAGGGCTGTTCCTGCTCTTGGTAATCAGTACAGCTGCAGCTCCTCAGGCAAGGTGAGATTGCCTTCAGCACTATCTCTGTTCTCCTACAATCCATCCTCCCACAGTAAGGCGCCAGAATACGCTGCCCAGAAGAGCTGTGCATGTTCCATCCCTGGAAGTGTTCAAGGCCAGGCTGGATTGAGCTTGGTGCAATCTGATCCAGTGGAAGTTGTCCCTACCAAGGGCGGGAGGGTTGGATTAGATGACCTCTAAAGATCCTTTCCAGCCCAATCCCTTCTGTGATTCTATGATGTATGAAAATTTGCATGAGCCATATTAAGTCACCTAAGAAGCTTTTAAGAGTCCAGAAATGGAGAGAAATGCTTAACCTGGGTGCCACAGCAGCCTGGAGAACCCATAGCCTCTTGCACCCAGACACCCATCATAGCTCTCAGGGGAGATTCCTGTGGCAAAATAGCCTGTGTGAGTATAGTCAGAGTTTGTACCAGACCCAGCCCTGCTTCCCTGCTTACAGTTTAGTTTGTAGAAGCTGGTCAGGATTTTTTTGCCGCTCTAACAGCATGGATGATACTAACAAGACACCACTGTACCATCTCAGTAACTCTGTCTGAAGTGAAACTCTTGGAAAGATCCAAACAGACAACAATTAATTGAAAACTCATAAGCTACTCCCATCCTCCCACATGGTAGAATAGATTTCTTGTTCCCACTAGTTAGATTTCTTGGGTAAAAAAGCCATCACAAACTAGTATTCAGATTTTTTGTTAAATAATTTTTTTAAAGTGTATTTTAAAGGAATTATTCAGTAATGTTTATCTACAGTGTTCAAACTGCCAAATGTGGGGCACTGCTTACAAAATGGAAAATTTCCTGTTATTCCCACTTATTTTATGTTCTGACAAAAAGTCTGACCATTTGGAATATCAAATAGGCTTCCACATCTCTGCTTTCTCTCAGAAGCGTAACAAACGCTGTCAGTCGTACTCAGACCCAGCATGAAGGGCTTGTCTCTCACTGTACCTGCTCACAGAGCGACCTGATCCTTTTGTAGCACTTGTCTATTAATATTTAACAGGCTCTAACACTCTGGATCCAGTGACCAAAACTGTCTCTTGTAAAGCCATCCTGCAGCTGGATTTTTTTTAAGTTTCTAATGCTTAATCATGGCCATTGTGAAATATTTTTGATTACTTAGAAATTCTGATGTGACCTTAATACATCTTTTGTAAAGAATTGCTGCAGAAGTGGCAAGTTGATTTTGCAGTGCAAAATATGAAGACAGTAGTAATATATTATTGGGAGAATTCAGTCACAAATAGGAGATAATTCTTCTGCTAATATAAACATAATTTTATACTTCAGTTATTAATTTATTTTACTTTATTTGAATATTTTTGTTTAATTATTGCTTTCTACCACTAATGAACAAACATAAGATATTTTTATCTATAAATAAAATATTATCTGCATTCAGCAATTAATGGCAAGTAACACCACTAGGACTTTAAATAATTAAACATCAGAATTTATTTCTTGCAATAAGACATGAACTAAAACAGATGTAAAGTCAGTCTCAGGCTACTTTTCCAATTTTAAATATACTTAAATACTATATCATGTCAGGCTCATAATTTAAATGCATTCTTTGGTTATCCATTGTAAAAATTATAATCTCAGTAAATTTGCTTGGTAATGCTGCAGAAGCTCCCAAGTAGCTGTAACATAGGAATTGCACAGCATCCAAAATATGGCAGCGAAAAGAGAATCCCTCTATTCTTCAGTGCATTTTCACAAAAACAAAAGGCATTTCAGTTTATCTGGTTGTCATTTATGTGTCCTATGGAGAAAAAAAAAGGCTAATTAACTATGCCATACATCTGTCTTCAGGCTTTTATGGAACCTGCAGCTGTGAAATCCAGTCCCTGAATATGTCCTTTCTTTTTCTGTGTCCTTTCTCTTTCTCCAGTCTTGGAAGAGAATTATGTGAATAGGTTATTTCCTAAAAGTAATATAACAAACAAAGGTGCATTTACCTCCCTGCTGTCAGTGGAGGGCCTGAGTTTTCACTCTGGCCCTTAAGGTGGACAGAGTAATGATGTATCCTCCTTTCTTCCACCCACACTTTATGGACCCTGTCTGATGCCTAGATGGAAGAAGTGGAGCTCCCACTGTAGCAGTTTGGGCCAGAGAAAAAGGTGCCTTGGATGGCTTCATTGGTGGAGCCTTCCTGGCCCATCCTCACCACTGCTGCCAGATGCTGCCCTAGGCTTGCCCTGTCTCACTTGGAGATCTGGTTGGAGAGCTGGCTGCTTTTGACCAAGAAGATGGGCAAAGTGTGAGGAGCACTCTGGAAGGTGTGTGATAAAATCAAGAGGAAAAGAGTAGCATAAAGTATAAGTTGATCAATGTCTACCTTGTTCTGCTGCTGGTGCAGCTGAGGGAGTCTTAGAGGCCAGTGGTGGCCCTGGACCCACGCCCAGGAGGCCTCTAGTGTGGATCAGGTGTGTTGCAGCTGGGCTGAGAGATTCTCAGTCAGTGAGGATGTTCACCCTGCTGGCAGCAGCTGAGGCTGGGCCGGGCTGTGGCTGCACTGCAGGGTGCACCTGCAATAGTTCAGCTTGGGGGAGATGTTACAGCAAACGTCCCAGCCCAGACACCCCTCTAGCACAACACTTCAGAGATCACAAAGCACTGTTGGGTTGCAGGGTCTGGATTTCCTTGGAAAAACTGAAGGGTTGGTGCTGCTTCAGGAGTACGCTCAATGTGTCACAGCCATAGATGTGCTGTCAGTTTGCAAAGCCGGGCTAGAGCTGGAAACACAGCCCATACAGGATGGGTGTGCTATAGGCACCAGATCCTCAGCACAAATGTTTCACTCTAGACACCTGCTCCTATGGATCCACAATATTTACTGATACAAAAAACTCATGAAAGAGTGCCACCACCTCACCTCTTGGCTGCCCACCCCAGCCCCTTCTGTCTCTGCCAGCCAAGGTCTGAGCTGTGACTGGATCACGAAGGAACCTGAGTCGAGGCTGAGGACATAGGTTGTGTTCTGTCCTGAGCTGAACTGCTTGTTGGGCAGGACTGAGAGGGCAGCATGTGCCCTGAGCACAGGAAAGAGCAGCTCAATACTGGGGAAGGTCAATCATCACCTCAGTGTTGCTGAGAGTTTGCAGAAAGCTTTTTCCTGTCAGCCTGACAAGAAGCTGTAATGTACTTCCAAGACACATTTTCACATCAGCCTCCCTTCTCTTATTTAGTCCAATTAGTAGGAGTTTTTGAGGTCAAGTCAGGCAATTTAGGAAAAATACAAACACCGTTGACAACTGACACTTGAAGCTCAATAGCTGTGCAAAGGTTGCTCAGTAAGAAGAGGTATTATACTCCTCATTATTCTTCTGTGACCTGGCCCCATGATCCATTCATGAGAGCAAAAGTATTTTAATACATTAAGTGGAACCTCTGCCAGCTTTTGGATTGATGTAATTTGTGGTTGATGAACTCTTGTTCATCATCATTGAATTCTGTAATAGGTTCTTTCACAAGCTGCTGTTGGGGAAAACTTGCCAAGTTTGAACTATTTTTTCTTGGGGCTTTTCTGTATGCTTCTAAACCCCTGGGTGAAGCTTTAAAGGTTAACAGAGAGACCTCAGGAAATAATTACTGTTTCTCAAAGGACACCCTCTGCATGACATCTTCCTGAGTTACTCAGTGAAACTGTTGAAGGCATAAAATCCAGTTAATTTATAGTATCTCCCAATAGATGATTCCACATGTTATAATTATGAACTGAGGTAAAAAAGGTGGCTGTTACAGTGATGAAGTTGCCTAGTTGAATAAAGCTTTTCTTTTAAATTATTTTTGATTATTAAATCTGTTTGATGTGGAAATCAGGATTGAATTATTTCTTCATCAACTTTCTGAAAATCGGGCGAACTTGCATCTTGCCAACACAGCTGGAAACAAAATTGGGATGATACAAAAAATGACACAAATAAAGGATTTTCTAGAAAGGTTTTGTACAGATAAAGACCTATTGATGAGGTGATATTTGTGTAGAAGTCTTACTAGAAATGACAGCAATTATAGTTAGGAGTCATCAAGCTTCTAAGAGCTCCACTCCTTTGTAGATACATGTGCAGTTGAATGTCTGCCTCTTCCCCTAAGAAACAGAATGAAAGTTTGGGTTTGGTGTTGTTTTTTTTTTTGTTTGTTTGTTTTATAATCCTTTATACCATGAAGGGTTCCTGAAGCCATAGCTTACTGGTTGGTCACTAATTGATCTGTGTCAAGAGGAATGTAGCCTTGATAAGAGATAAACATCAAAAGAAAAAGGAAATTTATGCTATAAAATTATTATGACAATTGATTTCAGAAATTGGTATTAAAATGCATGAAAATGAAAAAGAAATCCATGAAGTGCAGTTCTCCATGATGTTTATCAATCTGAGCTGCTCCCACATCTCAGGCAATCTGAGGGCCTGGCACTCGACTCCCCCCACATTGCAGAGTGTCCTTTGTGACTGGATTTTGTTTCTTTGTTCAACATGCAGACTTCTCCCTACCTGACTTGTCAGCCTGCAGGATGCCCCTCCCACCTTTTCTTCCATCCTTCAGCACAGTTTTAACATCACTGAGCTCTTCTACCCCACCTGCCTGTGATCATTTATGGATCTTCCCTCCTGAGCCAAGGGACTCCTTCTCCTCTCCCTTTCCCTGGAATTGGGTTTGGATATTCAAGCTACAAAGGCTTTAAATGGGATATGTCCCAATCCTGGCAGCTCCTCTGCACATGCAGTGATGCTGCAGCCATTACCCAGCAGATCTTTTCTGTTTAAAGAGCCTCTCTGCTTCTCATATAATTTTGAGGATTGCTGCAGCACTTTATACAGCCTGTACTATGAGAAAAGTGCTATTTCACAGCTGATACCTGATTCTATCCACAGCCTCTGATTCAGTGCTAACACAGGGTACAGGTGACAAATTAGTGACTGAGGTGACAGACCCAGAACTAAAATGAAACTATCCAGCTTTTCCAGCATGTCTCTTTTCTCCCTTCACCTTTTGCTGGTTTTAAAAGTTCTGTCTGTATTTTATAATTGGACAGCCCCAGCTCAGCTTCAGAGGCTGCACAGAGCAGGACTCAGGCTTTGGAGCACTGGAGATCTGTTTAAGCTCTGGTATTGCTGGCAAAACTGAGCAGCCACTTCTTGAAGGTGCAGAGTTGTGAGAAAGGGGTGGGGTATAGTGATCCCAGGCAGGAGCTTCTCAAGAGCAGAGAGTCAGGAATGCCAAATCCTGCAGTGGCAAATCCTGCTGGTTCTGGGGGTAAGATGCATGCACCTTCTCCAGCCAAATCCTGCCATTAATTGTGGCCCTGTGTGGGGAGGTTTTGCACCTTGCAGAGCTCTGTGCAAAGCATTTGAGGAACAAAACCCCAACAGGGGGGTGGCACCACCAGGGATTCTTGTGTTGGTGACATCCTGCTTTCCTGAGAAGCAGAGCCTTCTTGACCAGTTTTACTCCATGGCACTTCCAAGAAGTCAAGCTAACCAGCAGAGTTCCTGGGGGCTTGAATACTAGAGGTGTCATTATGCTAAACATAAGTGGGGCCGTGGATCTTGTTCATTTGGGCTAGAGCTTACATCCAGCATGTGCTGGGTGCCTTGAGTCTGTCTCAACCTGTGTCACATATTAATTGTGTGCAGTGCTAACTGATGCTCTGGGAGAGGCTGGCATTGCCTCCTCTTTGAATTTGTTTGGTTCACAAAGATTAATGGGAAGGAAATGATGCTGTGTCTAGCACCAGTCTGTAAAAAGCTGATGACAAGTTGTGCAAATCTGGTGTCTCCTAGAAAATGGAGATCAACTGAGGAGCTGGAAAATACAGTTGGGCCTCATTGCTGTCAGAACTGTCCTGGCAGGAAATTTACCAGGGAACACAGTGTCTGCAGAGCATCAATGCAACCTCATACACCATGGAGTGCCACAGCTGAAGATTATGCATCCTTGATGGAAGTCAGAAATCCATTCTCAGGGGGGAAAAAAGTTCACTCTGCCCTCAGTGAATAATTCAACTAAGGAGTTTTGCTTTGGGCAACTTGTGAAAGTAGCAGAGTTCCATGTATAAAATGGTATTTCTGAAAGCATTACCCATTAATTTAACATGACTTAGCTCAATTCCAGCCTTCCTTATCCAGCACAGTCCACCTTCTGCTTTGCCAGTCAGGACTGATGTATTCCTCTGTGGCACAAAGTGCAATCCCAGCTGCTTGCAGACCTCAATAACTTGCTTCCATTGCAAAGAAGAAGAGGAACTTTAGAACTACAAAGAAATTCATACAGATTTTCCACTGCACTCAGCAGTTTCTTGTTCATTCAGTGCTGTGCAGTATTCATTGATGGATAAAGATGTTACAAGAACCATTAAAATATATGCTTGTAGTAAATAGACATAATGCTTTTTAGCAGATTTTTTAGAAATTTTTTAGAAATATCTTCTAAATACTAGCAATGGTATTTCAGAAATTAATTTCACTGTACAGTTTTGGAGATGCTGATACTTGTGAAAAGCAAGGAGCAAAGGGAACTGCCTAACTGTAAGTGACAGCAGAAGACCTGCACAGATAGATCATGCTTGGGGTTTATATGTAAAGAAATTCTATATGGGTTGTTGTTTGTTTGGGTTTTTGTTTTTAATGCATAAATACATCACCTTAATTCCACTCACTAATATTGAGATGTTCAGTACTAAAATAAAAGGAGACATAGAGAGGTCTGGTCGAAGAGTAGTTCTGGGAAAAGGGAAATGGTGCAAAAGTCAGGGTCTAATGCAGCTTTAGGACTGGCATGGATATTATGTTGCTACCCTGCTGCTCTTTACATGTTACTTCAGTGTAAATGCTGAATGTTTGCTGGCTGTTCAGGTGTTCAGGCTTGGCATTTTGGGAGGTGGCAGGCTGGAGACTCCAGGACAAAGAGAGTATCAAGAAAAGTCTGGCCCTTTTCAGTACAGAATGGATTGTTCTACTGAGTTGAAATGGTTTTACAAATGATTGCTTTCAGCACTGCCAGCAGGCTTTGGAGCAGGAACTTGGACTTTCCCAAGAGCAGAGAACTCACCCCAAATGTGGAGGCATTCCTTTTTCTTTCACTGAAAAATCACCCACAATTGTGGAATTGCAACATGTAAACTGGCAGAAATTTGCAAATGCTGAAGACTTTTCATCTGTACTCTCTGAAATCTATCCAGCCCAAGTGTGTTCCTGCTTTTTAGAGCTGAAATTGGCCTGGTATCACAGGGACAGTCATCCTCAATGCACTCAGTAGCAAAAGAAGTTTAGGAGCAAGAATATGGAGCAAAGGAGGCTGGAGGACAGAAGAGAAAGACAAAAAGAGGGTCTGGAGAAAATGTGGTATAATGAGAGGCTTAACTCTTTCAACCTATTTATCTTATCTAAAAACAAGTTAGTGGGTGATGTGATTTCTCTGATTATTTTAACAAAAGGAAAATGCTAGGTACTAAAGCAGTCTTTGTTACTTTAGAGAAAGATTCAGTACTATAACAACATATGAAAAAACAGGATTCAAATAAGAGATTAGGCAGAGATGTTGGGAAAGGAAGTGAAAACACTGGAACAAATTCCTAAAAGAAGCAATAAATTTACTTAGAAGTGTACTGCTTTTGGTATCTCATCCAGGCTTGCTGTCTTCAGAGTATGCTTTGACCACTACAGCATCTTGGGCTTCCTGAACTTTTGCAGGTGACAGTCTAAAACTAGTTTTATATATTAAGTAAGAACTGATGTCTTTTATTCTTGAAGCCTTTGAATGTACCAAGTGGTGAAGTGGTAGGGACAGATGAAGACATGAATTGAGAAAGAGGAAAGGATGAGGAGGAAAAAGAATGTATGAAGGAGATGAATTATGAAGGACAGAAACCATACAGGAAAGAGGTAGCTGGCTCTCAGCTGTTCAGCTGGATTGTTAGATCATAAACCAGAGAGGACCCAGGCAGACTGCATGCCCTAAGATTTCCCCAAAACTATCAATATTTAAGCCAGCTCTTGTTGCTTCTTGTTCTAGAAATAGAAGTACCCCAGAAATGAACTTTTTTTTTTTAATATTGCCAGCAATTGAGTAACACCACATCTGTTGGCTACAGATAGCACTGTGGCTAAGTACATTTATTGTAAAAGCAAAGGATAGAGTTTCTCTCCAAAATGGCTTAATCAATGGTTATGTGATGCAAACAAGAACAGAAATATTATCTGCACAAATGATAAATGTTACATTTTCAGTCAATTTACTATGTTTTTCTCTCTTCTTATCTAAAACATTCTTTTTATGATGTAGTGAAGCAATGAACACTTAAAAATAGCAAACCTTGACTTCAGTTTTACTGCTTCAAGTTTTCTATTAAAAGAAAATCAGCAGGAGTTTTTTTCAGTTTCTTCAAATTATGATTCCCTTTCCCAGGAGTCTATTTCTGTAAAGATGTTTTCATAGACTCAGAATAGTTTTGTTTGGAAAGTGTTGTTAAGACCATTGAGTTCTATCATTAACACAGAAATGCCCATTCCACCACTAAACCCCATCCCTAAGTGCCACATCTACATGTTTCTTAAATACCTTCAGAAATGATGACTGCACCACTCTCCTGGGCACTCTTTTCCAATGCTTAGCAATGATTTCAGTGAAAAATTTACCCTAAGAGCCAATTTAAACCTCCTCTGGTGCAACTTGAGGCCATTTCCTCTAGTCCCATCA
This sequence comes from Ammospiza nelsoni, assembly GCF_027579445.1. NCBI lineage: Eukaryota > Metazoa > Chordata > Aves > Passeriformes > Passerellidae > Ammospiza > Ammospiza nelsoni. Next base: position 102,647,863 of record NC_080634.1, read on the forward strand.
CTTGATACCTGGGAGAAGAGGCTGACTCCCACCTTGCTACAAACTCCTTTCAGGGAGTTGTAGAGAACAATAAGGTCCCCCCTTGCCTTCTCTTCATGTTCTTTCTCATGTTTGAAGACCATTTTAAAGAAAAAGCCTGAGAGATTCAGGTTTTCAGGACTTCACTCATGAAAATCCTTATTTGTTTACAATTAAGCACACTGCATTACATCCTAGCAGTAATGATCTTCAAATCTGCCTTTCCTCTAGAATACTGTTTGCACTGACAGCAAATTGCAAATAATTAATGAGACAAATGGTAGAGAAGTCAGGTTTGAAACATCAAATTTAGGGATGATACCAGCAGAGGGCAATACATAGACACTGTCCCTGGTACCCAGCTCATCTGCAGGCTGGGAACTCAAGGCCTGGCATCCACTGTTTCTGGAGAACAATCTTGCATTCTTTCAATAAATTAAAAAAGAAAATTCAAAAGGTACTTTCCTTTACAAACTCTGTTTAGTTCTTCCACAGTCTTTTTATAAAAAGTGCTTGGCAAGTTTTCATAACCAGCCACAATGAAGACCAGTAAATAATAGTAAATAGTAATAGGTGGAAAAAATCCATGAACCATGGCATGCTTGAGTGAAGAAATTCATACAGCTGGTATGTGCATAGGCAGTAAAGTGCTTCATCTACAGCTCAAGAAAAGCTTTGTATTAATTTGATTTACAGCATTTCCTTTGCCTTTGAGTGATGGGAAATACAGTACTGGAAACTACATCCCAAAGAGAATGGTTGCTGAAAAAACCTTTGTAGTTGCCATCCATGGAGATACAGAGCTCTGCATGGCCTTCAGTATGTTTTCTTTAAAATACAACTTCTAAGCTGAAATGTCTCTGTTGTGTACACAGCATCTGCTGGTTTTACTCTTTTACTTCAGTAGGATTGTGTCAAGGGACCATTAACCAGTCTTTAACTTCCAGCTTGCACATTTTATTGGTTGTTGAGGAGGCATTTGCTGAAATAGGAGAAAAATTGCATTTCTATCATAAAGAGGCAGAAAACACTATTGGAGGTCCCTTGGAATCTTGTTTAGATAATTAAGTGCCTTGGACCTACTCAGCATCACCAAACTTTTCAGCACTTAAAATTATTTAAGGGTAGTTAAGACCAAATGTTTCATCCACCATCAAAGGGGATGCTCTATTTTGTCTGTCTTAAGGATATTTTAAGCAGATTCATTAATCTAGGAAGACTTGCAAACATTCTGGTCCATGCAACCCCTCTGGCTAATTCCAACTTTCATAATGCAAATCAGACCCTAGACTGCTATTTAAAGATGTGAAGCAATAGCAAAATAATTCTGCTGTAAGTGCATCTCATGAAAATCTGAAAATCATAGAATTCCAGGTTGGAAGTGACCTCAAGGATTATCTGGTTCAACACTTCTTGGGAAAAAAACAGTCCAGATGGCCCAGTACCTTGTCCAGGTGAATCCTAAAAGTTTCCAATGTTGGGGAATCCACGACTTTCCTGGGGAGATTATTTCAGTGACTGTTTGTGTTGTGAAAAATTTTCATCTTGTGTGCAATTGGAATCTCCCCAGGAACCACTTGTGCCTGTTACACCTCATCTTTTCTGTATTGTCATCCTAAAACTGATGTTTTCATAATGCATTTTATTTCAAAAACCTGTATTCTGACAGTACCAATAGATTCAGCAGCTGTGTCTGAACAGCTTTATTGAATCTTCTTTTGGTAGTGATGTGAAATTCCATAGGGAGTCAGACTCTGGGAAATTAAAGGTCTATGTATGGTAGGAAAAATAATCTGCAGTTCTCTTTGTTAGCGCTAGCAGTGGGATTCATGTTTTGCCAAAGTTATTACTAAGGGCTGTAGCACAGGGGTTGTATCCAGTTCAACCCTTACTCTGTCTAATCCAATGTTTTGGAGCTAGAAATAGCCAACAAATTCTCTTTATGTCTAAAAATGCAGAGTATGATAGATTTACCTGTAACAAATGCAGTTGCTTAGGGTGAAGTAGGAAAGTTATTTTCTCTGTAGCAACCAAGTTTGTGTACATCTCAATGGGTTACAAAAAGTGAGAGAGTCAGGGAAAGGATGTCCTAGCAGCTCATTAGTATTCATCCCTCTCTTTCTGAACATGAAGGAAGTATTAGCCTTCCCTCTCCAAAGGATCATGCCCAGTACTGTCTGCCTATGCACCTGCAGGGAATGAGGTCTCACCAAAGTAGAACCATTTCAGCTCTTACTTTAAAGATAAAAAGAAAAAATAACCCAAAACGCCAAAACCAACAAACCCCCCCCCCAAAAAAAGACCCCAAGCAAATAAAAAAAACAAATAAAAAAACCCCAAAACACACACACACACACACACACACACACACACACACACATACACACAAAATCAAACAAAAATGGACATTTGATAATTGGCTGAAATTATTTTCAACTTCTAGTGAAATTGACAGAATCATTCAGAGTACTGGAAAAATGAAAAATGAAGATTTTTGAACCCTTAAACAAATACTGATTTTTTTATTTAAAAGAGGAGTTTTGTTTTAGCCTTCACCTAAATGTAATTTTGAAATTACTAAAATTATTACCATGGCAGTTAAATGATTCTTTTTCATTCTTAAACCTCAGATTCTTTGCCTATAGGTAGATAATGCATATTTTGACAACTTCTTTCTTTGTCCTCACAGTCCAAAGATTTCTTATGTTTTGGCATTTGACAGCTCTCTTCATTCTTTGTCCCAGAGAGAAACAGAGCTTTGTTTTAGTGAATAGGGGGTGGGAGAAGCAGAAAAGCAAGTGAACCAACTACAGGTCTTTCACAGAATAGAGAACTGAGGACTTTCAAAATTCAGGATGTGTAGGAATTGCCTTTTCCTCCAGCAGCAAGTGTCTAGAGAAGTCAGCAGAAGGATAGCTCTGCCTGTGTGAGACTGATTCAGTGTGGAGCAAACTCATAAGGAACATGAGGCAGTGTTGGGAAGGTCTCACCATCTCAGGAGTTTCATGGCCCTCTCCTGAAGGTAAATATGGAGTGTAAAGGAAACTCTAATAGCAGTACTAGTCTCAAAAGAATTCCACTAGCACAAAAGATACTAGCACGTTTTGCAAGAAAAGCATTGTGATAAATATTCAAATTTTATAATTTGTTTCTCATTGTAGCAGTGGCTGTTAGAATTTAGTGCTTTAAATGAATATTGCTCTAACGTGCACATGTAAGCATGTTCCTCTGCCGGGCTCTAGCCGCCATCAGTCAGCCTGATGCTGTGTTTCCAAGGCTGCAGAGTGCTGTGGAGTCATTTTAACACGCTGTTAGTTGATGTGGCTCTTCTCAGGGGTGCCCTGTTAGATCCAGGAGCTGTGGCTGCGTTGCAGTCAAGGAGATGCGATGGCACAGCCCGGGGCAGCCCTGCAGCTGAGCACTGGTGCCTGCTGCCAAGGCAGGCTGCCATTGCCTCTCACAGGGGGCACATACATGTGTTTTTAAACCTGGATTAAGGGCTTGGCTCTTGATCAAGATCAAGTCTGGTCTGTTTATACTGTCAGTCTTTTCATAGTGTGAGCCTCCTCTGTGGGAAGTAATCACCTTGCTGGGAATGAGAGTGATACATTCAGCTCATTAGTGCTCCCAAAGCTCTTTCCGTCCTGGGCTTACCAAGCAGCTGCAACACTAGCAAAGCTTCACATCAGCTACCCATTTATGCTGTGTGTTCATAGTTAACTTCAAGTGTAAAAATGTCAGGGACAAATTAGGGAGAGCTTAGCATCACACACTTCTGAAATGCTCAGGAAAGGCTGCTTCTTGCTCCTAGGTATCAACCAGCCTTTAACAATCTCATGGCAGGGTGTTACTGTATGCCTTTTTAGCTCCTCTTTTTTCCAGGCATGTCATTTATCTTTTTATTTCAATATGAATGTTTTTAACTTTCCCTTCCAATCCTTGCAGCTCATTATATCCTACAGGTCTGAGAACTCTAAAAGTTTTGTTCTCATGCAGGTTCTTAGAAATTTTGTTCACAGCCTTAACCCTCTGTTGTAGAAGAGATATGAACTGACACCTCTTTTTCATCAGGAAAGCACACTTTCCATTTCTCTGATTTTCTTTTTCTCTGATTTTCTTCTTCTCTGATTTTCCTTTTTTTTTTTTTTTTGCCTTTTTAATAACTGCTTTATTTTTCCATCCCCCTGTGGAGCCAGGAGCAGCAAGACTGGGTGTGGAGTTGTACCCACACCCCTGCTCAGGCCAGAGAAGAGGAAATGGTTTCATCTCATAGTTGGTGGGCCATGTCAGTGCTTTTGACTCTGGTTGCACTGAATGAGCACACCTGGTTAGAAAAGGTACACAGGGAACAGACACAGATTTCAGTTCCCAATGCTGTGACAATTCCTGTGTTCTTAGACACACATGACATGTAGTGTTATAAAAACAGAAACTGCTGAATTTCATCACTTCACCAACAAATTTTGATTATACCATAATAGTGACCTACACTTTCCATTATTTAGTACTGCACAATCTTTTCTGTCACCTGCAAACTCCAGCAGCATTTTATCATTGATGACTCTTTGGATTTCTTTTTTCTGCTATGTGACTCATCAGCCTTTCTGAAAGATATGGTGACAGAGTACAGTATTTCAAATATTTTCATCTAAAATATTTAAAATCAAGGCAGGAAGAATTTTCTATGCTTCAGGAAAAGAGAGAAAGCTTACAAGACCTGAATGGCTCTGGCTCAGTTAGATAATGGAAGGACAGGAGGAAGAGAAAGGGGAAAGAGGAAGGAAGGGAAAGAATTCTAATAGTGGCAAAAATCTTTTTTATCTAAATAGATTGGGGGCCCAGTTTTGCTATACCTACACCATTTTCCACACTAAAGCAATGTGACCTTCTCTGGAATAGCTGTTTTGTGGAAAATAAGAGGAAAACCAGGCTTTCACATGGAGGGAAGAAAGTCACCTGACTATATTCTGGTGCTGATACACAGTCACTCTTAGAAAGCATCTGAATGTGAAGGAGGCCATGTGAATGACTATAAAGGATGCTAACATGGAACAGGTGTCAAAATACCTGAGGGACCAAAGTTACATGAATTGAATCCTACTTGTGGCGTTCAACATACACATTGATTTGTGACAAGCAGCACCTCACCTTGCAGTTGATAAGGGAGCTTTGGTCACTGCCATATTTTCTGAAAAATCCCTTTGCCCAGGATTCTTTCCTGGGAAGCTGAGAAGCCTCAGAAAAAAAAATGAAAATAATAATTATCTGATTGCTTCTCCTGTGTTTTGCTGCTTTGGAATGTGGTTGGAGATTGTTTATCCAGCAGCTGGTTGTTTGATTGGTTTCATGTGAATTGTTTTGACTTAATGACCAATCACCATCAGCTGTATCGGGACTGGAAGCAGTCACGCGTTTTCATTATCATTCTTTGTAGCCTTCTGTAAGAATCCTTTCAATAGAATATAATATAACAAACATAATATGATATGATATGATATGATATAATATGATATAATATGATATGATATGATATAATATGATATGATATGATATAATATAATATAATATAATATAATATAATATAATATAATATAATATAATATAATTAATATAATATAATCCTTCTAAGAACATGGAGTCAGATTCATTCCTTCCTGCCATAGGGGACCCCAGAAAATACCACAAGCTTTGGTTGTATTTAGGATGCCCCTAGACTAAAAGCTTTTACATAAAACAAGAAGCCATCCTGTTTAACCCAAAGCAAACAGACTGACCCTCTCGCTTTATTCGTGTGTGCAGTGTGAGCAGCTGCCCCGCGGGGCCGGGGCTGGGTGCGGGGCTGCAGCCGGGTGTGTGACAAGCGCACGGGCCAGGTGTGACCAGGAGAGGGCCACCCAGCCCTGGCAGTGCCACCGCGCCCTGCTCTCCTGCCAGACGAGCTCTGCAAAAGCTTCATTGCAAAGGTAGCGGAGCTGGCAGGCGGCTGACCGCAGGGAAACGATTGCCCGTTGTCATGTAACAGCGGGATGGAAGAGAAACGTTCCCTGACATCTGCTGCAGATGTTAATTTTGGGAAACAGTTAAAAAAAAAAAAACTAAAAGGACATGGAAAATGCTATAAAAAGTGTGGGGAATCCTTGCCTTTCATCCTGGCAGCCTCTCTTTGATAAATGTCCCACAAACCAGAGGTTCCTTCATCTCAACTCCTCATCTTAACCCACTCAAATGTCCCCCAGACCAATTGGAACCAGTCCATACCTCCTGCCCCACCAGGAGCAGATAGCCCAGCCATAGATAGTCCCTTTGCTAACCTGTTTTTTGCTAACCTGTTTTTCTCCATTAGGACTAAGGTTAGCAAAGGAACTACCTATTCCAGTCTCTCCCAAATGCTGAACATGTCCTAAGTGAGAGAAAATCCTTTAAGAGGACTGAGTAGGAGCTAAATCAGTACCTGCTTCAAGGCTGATTGTGTAGGGCACTTAGGGGAGGCTCATGCCTCACACAAGAGCTGCTCAGGTGTTTCCACACATGGTAGAAAGTGGAGTTCCAGTCCCATCACAAGCACAGGCAGCCTGCAGTGCTGCAGCCCCTCTTAAGGAGTGTGGGCAGCCCACATGGGCACAAGCTCCTCTAACCTAATTTTGAGCACCTGAAGGATGAGCATGGATCTACAGTTTCCTTCTGAGCTGGCTGGAGTTGGTAGGGCATGTGTAGCACTCTAACAAGTGGAGTGTCCAGGCTTTCATGCTTCCCTTCATGCAAATACACATAATGCCCTCTCAGTGCCTCCCCATATTACTGAGATTAGGAGCTGCTGTTATTTTTATCCAGCAATCACAATAACGAACATATTTGGTCTATTTCCATGCAGCTCCCACGCCAGTCATGGCAGGCCAGTGCTGAGGCAGAGCAGAACTGAGCTCCTGGGGTCCATAAACATGTGCCTCACACAGGGTTCTCCTTGGGCAAGCCCCTCCTAAAGAGGTCCCTGGTGGAAAATCCCTGCTGCCAAGCCTTGCCTGTGGCACAGTCAGTCGTGGTGGGCTTGTACAAGGTGAGCTGAGGTCTCATGTGCAGAAACAGCTACTCAGAGAGCCTGCCCATCCCTCTGCACCTTGAAGCCTGGCACCTCAGTGTCCATAGGAGGCTGCTCCTCAACAGCTTGAGCAGGTGCTGCCAGTACTGTCACTGGAACTTGTTTCCATTTTATTGTGTTACTGTACAAAGTCATTCGCATTCTGAGGAGAGTGCCACTGAAATATTGACCCCTCCCTCAGTCCAAGAAGCACTGAGATAAATCTGAGAAGCAGGGAACAATATTTCGAGGGACTGCTATCTTCTCCTACAAGAAGACAGCTCCACTTGCTGCTTCTTGCTCAACATGGTGAGCACTGCATTTAACTTGTGACTCAGATGTAAACAATACTCCTGCTAATATTTTACCCCCTGCATTTGCTTTATCTTCTTTGAGGTTCCCATGTACTAATCCTGTTGTTTAGTGAAGTTTCTGACTTCTGATGTTTAAAGCTTGTGTTGGATTTGCTCTTTTAGCAGTCCAATGAAGTCTGAAATAACCATATTTACAGCTAAAATCCAAAATTATGCTATCAAACCAGAGGATTTTCCCCATACTTCCACCCAATGGGGTAGAAATAAGATAAATTATTGCCATGATGACATCATCTTGAGAAACCTTTCAAAAAAAATTATTCTTTGATATATTCTTTATCCTCAGCCTGCTTAATTGACATGTTTATTAGCTAAAGATGATATATATCACCAACGAACTTAGTGTCCTGTCATGTTTTGGTTTAATTTCATTTGCATTTATCTCATGACAGCATATTACACACATATGCCAAATATTTTTAAATTATTCTCATTTTACGTCTTACCCATTTTAAGAATTAAGCAACTTTTCTTTCTGCTTAGCCAAAAAAAACACATGCCAACTCTAAAAACATTAACATCACAAGGGTTATTGCTCTATCTCCTAATTAAAAAAACCTAAACACTATCCACAAGTATAACTGTCTCCTCCCACTGCATACCCCAACAAGACTTTCATTAATTAGGCCTTTCAAATGCCAAAATTCCTTTCATTCTAATAAGATAAGATGGTCCATGGTACAGATACTCCACATACAGGCAAGAAGTTCAACCACAGGTAACTATTGCACTGTAAAGGAGAATGCAGCAATTTACCTTCCCAGTGCCATTCTGGGACTTCTCTTACTGCCTTGTTCTTGGACACAAATTTTCTCATCCATGCTCACAGTAATTTCAAAATCCCAGTTCCAGTTTCCAGGACTGTTGGTCACTTCTCTGGGTACAGTTGCATTACTGGTCTCATTTTCATTCATGAGTTGTTCATGGCTTTACCAGGGCAGTTCCCACAACCCAGTACAAAGAATATGAGTTATAGGCACTGTTCTTGTTAAACTTTCAGAGGATGCTCCAGGCACTGGGTTAACCTTCTTTTCAGAGAATCTTGCAAAACCATTCTGTTTACTAAGAGATATGTGTTACTGTAGGTTAATACAGTGGAAAGGAAAAGGGAGAACATTGATGCCAAATAATGTCTGCTTCTCCAGAAAAGCTTCAAAAGATCCTGATGTCCACCAGAAAACACTATAGACCTAATTTGCCCATGAAATACTTTGATGCCATTTCAATAAGGGCTGTACAGACATACTGACACACCCTACCACACTGTAATCAGACTGGAACCATGGTCAGGGGTTGTATCAAAGGTGGGCTACATCAGCTGTCTCCAACAAGAACCCAGGCTGTTCATGAAAGACAAAGAAGAGGATGTTAAAATGCTCCCTTCCCCTCCTGGCACAGTCTTCTCCACATCCATAGCCTCAGCTTTCACAGACGTGGGATCCAGGAATCTGCACATATTGTATGTAGCAGTATCTCATCACTCAGATACTGTTCAGATAGTCCAGAAAGGAGCTAAGAACTCTCAGAGTTTCATCTTTTGACTCAATTAATAGAAATTATTAATCTAAAGATGCTACTTTACTTTAAAATTATAAATGCACTTACGTACTTCCAGTAAACACTATTTGCAGTCAGGAAAGCCACTGGAAAAAGAATGTCATAATTGAAACCAGGAAAAAAAAGCTAATGGAAAGTATTTTCAGAGCTCTTCAATTTTTTCTTTTATGTGTTAAGAAACCAAGTTTTATGAGACTAAAGAAAATACACAGATTATCTAGCCTGCCAATGTGATTTTGGAGATTGGAATATAATAACACTGAGTCAGAAGGTTATTATTTTGTGTATGAAGAAGAGGAGGTAGGAAATGTGTATTTGTAGAAACACTTTCTGTTGTGTTTTACAGCAGTGGCCAGATAAAATGCAACTGGTCTTCAGCCCTTCTAATTTTCTCCCGGCACAGCCTCACAACATCCTTGTAGCCCTCATGAGTTGTCTGCTCCTTTTTCCAGAGGTGATAAATGCTCTTTTTCTCCTGCCAGGACTGTCTGTTCAGCCAGGTCAGTGCTCTTCCTCACCAGCTCATCATTTAGCACATGGGCATGGCCTGCTCCTACACCTTTAAGATTTCCTTCTTAAAGCAGGTCCATCCTTCCTGTACCCCTTTGCCCTTCAGGACTCCTTCCCAAGGGATTCTGCCAACCAGCCTCCTAAACAGGCCAAAGTCTGTCCTCTGGAATTAGTGCCAGATATGCTGAGCCCCCTCCTTCCTTCTCTGAAAGCTCTGCTGTTGTGTGGTTGCTGCCAGTGGTCTGTTGACAAAGATCATCTCTGCAGGCACCTCCCCTGGCTGGATCCCTCACCAGCTGTGTCAGAAGATCATCGTTCCCACAGTCCAGGAACCTCCTGGATTTTGTCTCTGTTGTGTTACACTTTCAGCAGACACCTGGTAAGCTGAAGTCCCCAAAGATGTCATGTCTCCAAGAGGTTCAGGAATGACATGCATTGCCACGAGTCTCTCTTTCATGATCTTTGGTAGCACCAAGTTAAATATAGAGCAAGGCAAACTGATTCTGGCATCCATCTGCCCTACTAGTTCAACAACAGGAATTTTTTCTCATTTTGAGAAAGTGAAGAGGGAGAGACCTACCTCTTTCCAGTCATAATTAATTATGGTTGGTGTCAGGCTTTATCCTGACTGCTGCAAAGGCTGAAATGATCATTTAAATGATCATTTCAATTCATGCTTGCCACTGTCTTAACTCATCCCTGCATGGACAAGTGCCCTGGCTCACAGAGCTCCTGAACACTTGGCACACAGTTAGTCTCAGGACCATGAATGTAGTGAGGGTTTTCTGAGTCCTACTGTAGCTTTTTTTAAGACACTCCTAATGCTTTCATACGTTTTGATTTCTTTTCATTTTAAATGCCTGTTTACACCTCTGGGGTTGACTACACCCCAGGACAAGAGATACCATCTCTCACAGATGGTTCAGGCTGCCCCCCATGGCTGTGGGTTGGCATGAAGCACACATCCAAAATTTTCAACACTCTTCGACCACGCTGCCAAAGCCGCCAGAGTAAAGATTCCCCATCCACAGTCCACATGTAAAATGGAGAGAAAACACATACTTTCCATAGCTTTGTGACATAATTATTTGCAATATAGACACACCTGAAGTCTCCTATGGAGGTTAGATTTTGCTGCCTGTTTTAGGAGATGTAAGCACAAATGAACTGTGTTCTCTGAAGGGACAGCAGACAAAAGCACCAACAAAAGTGATGGTTTCTTTCCCTTCAGTGAGTGGGCTGGCAGAGGGCAGCCTGAGATGCCTTTACAGGAGATATTTTAAAATTATCAGGGCATCACCCTGAGATCCTGGAACAGAGCTGTGGATTGAATACAGATCTCTCAAGACACAGTCAATAACTTTCATCTAAAGCAATTTCCTTCTGTGTTGCTGACAGGCAAATTGGAAAAGTAACAGATGACAGACAAGCTGGCAGGGTGACAGGAAGGTTTTGGATGCAAGTCTGCAACAAGGACAAGAACATCCATTTTCCTCCCACACCAGAAGCTCACTCCTACCTTTCCATCAGCTTCTGTTTATAGCCTGCTTTGCCAGAAAGGGTGGTTTCATCCCTTTCATGGAAGTCCTTTCAGAGTCAGTCATCCAGGGCAATTGAGCATAGACATTAAGATAATTACAGTGAAAAGTTATTAAATCCTGGCCAGCTCTTGTGCTGTGCCTGATCAACTTTTTTGAATACAAATTTCTTGCAAAATTAATCCCCAGACCACACTATAAACACTCCCCTGTGGTGAGACAACCCAGAACTTTGATGTGTATCTGCAATAATCTTTTTCCTAAAGTAAAGAACTCTGGGGCGAGGGGAGGAAATCAAATGGGAAAGCTAAAATTATGAAAACAAAACCCTTAAAAAAACAAAAATGCAGAACTTAGAAAACCAGAAATTAAAAGGACTTGTCAACAATTTTTGCCTTTCTGCTCCATTCTTGAAAAGGGGGACTGATCACATTTTCGTGTTTTTGTCCAGCATCTTTCAGTAACAAAAGTCATACAGTGTCATTTGAGTCCTTAGCAAGACTCTTCTTACTGCTCCACGTAAGACCTGCCTGTCTGCTTTCTCTGCCCCTCAGCAGCTCCATATCTTGTCCAACTAGCACTAATGCAGTCAGTACAAGCCATGTAGGGACCACAGGTGAAATCCAGGCATGGGCCTGAACTAACCCACAGACAGGAACAGTGTGGAGGAGGAAAGATTGTGATGGAGGGAAGTGGCTGATTGTAGCCTAGGGTCTCAACAAGGAGAAGAAAAAGAGAAACACCACAAAAGTGCGGAAAGACATACGAGAAACACCACAAAAGTGGGGAAGGAGATCCAAAAAACTCTGGGCCCACTGTGAGACATCATGGGCGGCACTGTACAGTAAAGGTGCACCAAGAGTTGTCTGTGCTGAGCCTTGGCTGAAAGCAGCTCATAGCTGGGAGCAAATAAACAGCCTCCTTCTCTTGGTGGCAAGGGCTGCCCTTGTGTGCAGGAGAACAGTGTACACACTGCTTCTGGGGCATGTGGCTCTACCATCCATGGTTTGCCGACAAGAAATAGCCTAGAAGACCCCAAAACCTCTGTTAGCTAACCAAAAGGAATAGTAATATGAATAATGTAACAATTAGGTTTTGGCAGTATTTAATGTATTCACTCAGAAAATGCTTAGAAAACAATTCTGATTAATACAAATAATTAAAATTTTACAGAGGTTGTCCTCATCCTAAAAAGCATAATGATTAATGATAGCAAAATTATAACAAGAAGGCACTAATAGCTTGCATTTAGCTTTTTAAATTGTAAGGAACTTTACAAGCAATCACTAATCAATTTAAATCCTCTGGTTGTCCTGTGGTGTGGATGTTGGAAGTGTAAGACACTTATATTAGCCAGAGACATGGTGAAATACACCGTGCTCCCCACTGAAATAACTGTCCACTTTCATGTTAGAAAGGAAAAGTATTAGACTCTTAACACTGGCACTAGAGAGCAGATCTTTTAACTGCCATGGACCCAGAGGAAACCACACAATTTATTCCAAAGCTGATACATTTCTAGTAGTGTTTCCTACTGTTTGACACAAAGATGACTTCCATTAACTTGTGCACCTTTACAGCATACTCTGGTGTGCAGAACTGCTCCCTCATCAAATACAATAATACTGTTATTAACAACAGTGGCTGGCACACTTCCAGTGCCCTCAATCAGTTGTGAAGCCCCATCTAAAATAAAATATTAGTCCCTGTATGCAGGGATATGAGACCTAGACTCAGTCTTAACTTTCTAAAAGTACCCATTTTCTGCAAAACAAGCCAAAGCTTCCTCACAGTGAGGGAGGAGAGGTAGCTGCTTGGTTTAAGGGAAAGCTCCATTTTAAGATCTGAAAGTAATTGCTAGACTTGAATAGTCTAAGTGTTGATGCATCTCCTTTTTCTCTTCAGCTCTGTAAATTAGCATTACAGTTTGCTTTTTGCAGAGAGGTATTAGCACTGCTGGACTGCTTGGCAGCTCTTGCTCCACTTCTGTTTATCTTTGTGAAGGTCGTGTTCCTGCTTGCAGTAGAATTGGCAACAGAAGTTGTTAGCAAAAAGGCTTTTTTTGCACAGAATTGTGAAGGACTTTAAGAAAGAACATAAACCTAAAATAACCACTGCAAACATTTCACAAGGTTTAGATACTTAAGATTACTGTTGTCCAAGAAGCAATGACTTTGGATTCTATTCTAAACACTTTTTATACCATGCTTAACATCACAGTAACAGAAAGCAAAGTAGCTGCAAATACTTCTCCAGATGAAGTAAACTTGAGAAGCGGAGTGCTGGCAACACAGTGCAGGAGCACTTGAACAGCTTCTGCAGGGAGCCAGCGGTGCCAGAAGCAATACAGCTGTGCTGGGCTGAGCCAGAGGAACCTGCCTAGCAATTTCCAGATGTGCTGCTTCAGTATCCAAGCAGGGACCCTGAAATGAGCAATGCAACACCTGGGGAACTTGCCTGCACGTGGTGAGGCTGGAGGGCTGTGCACAGTGCTTGTTATATGGTGAGGTTTTGGGGTACATGAAACCAGTGGTGCCATGAAGCCATTGGATTTGGGCACCTGTCCTTTAGGTGCTGCATGGGTTATTATTTGGTATTTACTGCATTAGACAAGCTTCATGTCCTCATGACTACAATCCTAGAGTGAAGAACATCACCTCAGTTTTGCCCATTTGTGTAGAGCAGCTGATTTTCTTCTGTGAGCTCAATCCCTTCAGAGGCAGCAGGAAGGGAAGGGAAGGGAAGGGAAGGGAAGGGAAGGGAAGGGAAGGGAAGGGAAGGGAAGGGAAGGGAAGGGAAGGGAAGGGAAGGGAAGGGAAGGGAAGGGAAGGGAAGGGAAGGGAAGGGAAGGGAAGGGAAGGGAAGGGAAGGGAAGGGAAGGGAAGGGAAGGGAAGGGAAGGGAAGGGAAGGGAAGGGAAGGGAAGGGAAGGGCCGTGTGTTGCTTCTGTGTGTGCTGATATGAAACCTGTACTGCACACTTAGTCTAGTACTGGAGTCAATGTTTTATGACCATTTCAATTTACAGTTCAGGTACAGACAGTGACAAAACAGCAGAAAGCCAGCATGTCCCTCTGATGTTCCAAGAGAGCAAGCAGACCAGGTATGGTGGTGCAGTTTACCTTTGTATCTCACTTTGGCATTTTATCCAGGAAATACAGGCTTAGAGAATACCTTACTGTGAAATGCTGACAGTGGTAAAATAAAATAAAATAAAATAAAATAAAATAAAATAAAATAAAATAAAATAAAATAAAATAAAATAAAATAAAATAAAATTAGTCCAGAAGAACAGGGACAGACAGATGCCAGCTCTCTGGAAGGCAGGTTTAACCAATGCAGGCATGCTCCCTCTGGGACCCCAGCTTAGCAGCCATCATACCCTGATGGGCTAAGCTTAGTGATCATCATCCCCAGATCTGCCCTTGCACCACACACACTCCCAAGTGCTGTAAATTTGCCATTATGTGGGTTTGGGTGCCCACTGCCTGCAGCAGAAATGAACATAAGCTACACATCACTGATATTCCTCTTTGGCACCCAGGAAGCCTTTACAGCACCACAGTTCAGATCTGCCGTGCTGGTGCTCAGTAACTCACGGGCTCTCTGGGCTCTGGGCAATCTGTGACTCCATCTCTCCTGTGGGAGGATGGAAGTATTCTCCCTAGCAGCTCCATGATGGTGTCATGGGCAAATTTCTGCATCTCAGGAATGCTTTGGGGCTAATCTGAGAGCTATAAATCATTCCTCTGCTTGGGTAATCCTCCAGTCAATAGCATCCTGCCTTTTCCAGTTCTAATAGTAACAACTTTCTTCAGCAACTTGAAGCATTTTCTGTCACTGCTCTTTATTTTACCTGGCAATCTGCATCCTTCTACCCAAATCTGCAACTTCTCCTACACCTGAATTAACCCAATAAAGTTTATTTCAATTGTTTTCTCCCCTGATCTCATGCAACATATAAAGACCATAACACTTAAACCAAACACTGTTATTTAGTTTACTTCAACCCTTTGAATAATAAAATTTTTGATAGGGTTAAAAAAAAGAAGAAATAATTAGCCCCAAAACTGTGGAGGCTCAGATGGCTGAACACGAAAACTTCACTTTTCAGCAGCTGAGATTCTGTGGCAATTTTCAGAACAAAAAATTGTAAGAGCCTCCAGTTCATCTTTCTGCTTTGGAAGCCCCCAGTGTAAATAAGCAAACCCAAGGACACCCAGTGTAAATAGGCAAAACCAAGGTTTGTTCTTGATGGAAGAGAAAAATGAAAGAAAACAAATTAAGGAGGGCACTAGGATGCCAGAAAAAGACAGAAACAGGACTCAAGTTGAAATGCAAATCAAATGTCTTAATCACAAGGCTGTCTTTTCTTTTCATACTGAGAACTTAAACAATTTAAATCCTTTTTTGAAAAAAAATAAAAGCTGAGTGTAGAATAAAAGCTATAGAAGATTATGTCATCACTGTCCTTTTCACTTACTGACAATGTTGGTTCATGTTGTTCCTTCAGATGCTCCACTATTCATACAACACTGGGTCAAATGTGCCTGATAAACCTGCCTCTGTCTCATAAGGTACTTAATATTTTTTAGCAAAAGAAATTTTAATTATTCTAATCTCAGGAAAATAGTCCTGCAGGAAAATAATTTCTCATTTATTTAAGTATTGGTTTCAAGAGAGTCAGAGAGACATAAAATTAAAATTTTAGACCTTAGTAAACTGAATTTGAGATGCATGTATTAAAAATATATTTTGAAAAATGGTCAGCATTTGAAGGAAGCAAGGAGAAGGTGTGTGTGTGTTACCTGCTGCAGAAGCAAACTTGTTCCAGTTTTCAACCAGGCTGACCACCCAAATTCCCTTCCAGAAGGCCCTGAGACCAAGCTGCTTGTGGACTGCACTGGATGCTCAGCTTTCTTAACCACAGGTAAAGCTTAAACAAAGCACAAGAGGGCTCAACAGAAGCATTTGTATAAAAACCACTTTACTGAAAACTGCCCTCAAAGTGCTGGTGATGTGTGAGTGCTTATGTACAAAGAATTCAAATAAAACTTGGTTTATAAAAATGTGTAAATATCATATGTCTCCTTAGTCAAGGCTTTCTGAGGGTATTTTTGGGCCTCTGAATCAACAAGCATTTGTCTTCCTCATTAAAATGTCTTGCTTCTCTTTTGCAGCCAGCCTCCTTCTCCATGCCCCTGTATGGGTGTTTTTCCAAATGACCTCCATTCTAAGTCTTCATGAATTTTAATTACCTGGAGGTGGAGTCCAGAATGTTAAGATACTTTAATACATTAAATCTCTGATTAAATAAGGTGTGCTCATTTTTGCCTCACTCCTTTAGTGAGAAAGATTTGTATTCAGCACACCAAGTTTTAATGCCTCACAGCTGAAGCTTAATATCTTTTCAGTTTCAGAGATTAATTTAGAGTAATTGAAAAAAAATCCCAGAATTATAATATAAAGAACCGAAGATCCTATGGAGTAAATATATCCACAGAGGAAAGTGGTGTGTATTTATGCATAAATTTACCTTTAATTTTATTTTAAATTCTCTGATATTTTTTGTGTTGTTCTTACCAAAGTTGTGCTCAGTCCTTCCTTGGTGTGTATCTTTGAAACTATAATCACCTTTTTGCTGGTTAGGGAATTTGAAATGTGGTGAATGCCACACTAGCAGAGTGGTGGCATTGCTAAATGTGCATTTCCCATTTCCCTTGCCATCATTACTAGTGCTCTACCCAGCTTTATTTAAACTGAGAGGAAATTTTACACCAATTTCAAATAGAATTGACCAGAAATTTTTTCTTAAGTCTTTATCCACTCAGCATATCCAATTCTTTCTTGACAGACTAGAAACCCATGATAAAACTCATTATCAAATACATTTTCTCCTGAGTTTGAGCAGTGTTTCCATAATGAGTTACTGACCCTTAGCATTACAAAATTTTGACTCACTCTTACATCTGATGCCTTTAGAAATATTTCTGCCTTTACAATATGTCACTCATGAGCAATGAAAGCATGATGATTTGGAGAACAAAATTCAAATTATCTCAAAAAAGTAATTGTCAAAATTTTTTTACCACCAGCTCATACACTTTAAATATGCTGTCTTGTGCTTCTGTGTGTATCATGCATTATTGATGAACAAAAGCACTATGACTCTGGAAATCAAATGTGAGTATCTAAAATACTAAGCTTGAAAAATAAAGATGAAATCTCTCAGAGGTACTAATTACTGAGACTGAAAAACAAAGTGTGGTAAGGGCTGCAAGAACAACTCAGAAATGTTTTTACTTTTCCATGGTATAACTCAAGGAAAATATTACCAGCTGGAAGAACTATAAAGGAATGGACAAGGCGTCTTTCAAACAGATTGTTTTATTTGACTGTGAGAACATTTTTAGAAAACAAACTGCATGCACCAGGACCTCTTGAGTACCTTAGTTACATCAAAACAACCATGTAAACTTTTCATGAAGTGTCTATTAGGAGATGTGTGTGCACTTAGAGCCCAGCACTGCATCAGGATGTTTGTATGGTGGGCCCAGCAGTGCCCAGCTGGTCACTCAGAGTTCAGTGTGGTCAGGGCTTGCCCACAGCACCTTACATTGACTGCAGGCTGTCTTAGGGCAGGCAGGGGCTGTGCTGTTTGTATTTATGGTGAGAAGGAGATGGGACTGATGCCTCCTTAGGTACCAACACCACCAATAACTCTTGGCACTGTTTTTGACAGTATGGCTTAGCTGAGACACTGCAGGTGGGTTTCAAGTGCTCGTGGTCTTAAGTGAAGGGCAGAGTTTGAAAGGGGCTATTCAGTGGGGAGGAGGAGCTAAGACAGTGAAATTGTGCTGTCCACTGCAGTCTCCACACTGCAGCACTTACCTAAAATTATTTGAATAGACACACAGCAAGGGGATGTGTGCATTTGCTGAGCCCTGTTAGTTTTGCAGATACAAAGAGCTTTTGGCATGAACTAGGCAAGAATAACTGCCTTGGAGAGGTGCACTGAGCAAGAAGAGGTGAAGTAATACTTGTTTTATTTTTTGAAAGGAATATTTGTTTCCTTTCTTCACCTCTGGGTGCCCATCCTGAGAGTCCTTGTGCACATGGAAGTAGTCACCTAATCATCCACTTAATTATTTATGTCTTACATCAGTGTTTGCAGGTTGAGGGATTAATGGACAAGGTCTATGTCTATTATCAATTTGTCTCAAAAACTGAAAGTGAATGATGATGATTTTGCCCTGAGTCTGCAAAGATTGATGCATTTTCACTGTTCATTGCAAAACAACTGGTATCAAAAATTCTTCTGCAACACATAACAGTCATAATGCATTTTTATGTTGTCAACAATAAATCAAAACAAGCCTAACAACCACATATTGCTGTGGACAGCAGTCAGATTACTAGCTGCGTTTGCCAAGTCCTAGAGCTCCCTGCCAACTCCATTTCTGCAGGAATGGCAAGCCTGCTACATTCAATAATAATTTGGAATCAGAGAGGGAGATAATTGCGTAAAGGGCAGGAAGGAGGGAGAAGGGTGCAAACCAGACATGTTGGGTCCTATCAGCCTCACAGCTGATGTGAAGGCAGGTGGGTGGATGGTCACTGCCTGAGCACAGTGCAATCAGGAGCATCAGAAAGGTGCCAGCAGCTGCTGCTGGAGGAGCTGCTTGCTGTGTTCCTGGAACATCTTCCAGGAGGGAATAAATTATAGTGTTTGCCAGGAAAGGTAACATAATGAGAACAGATTAAGTGAAATGTTTAGGCTGACTTTGGATGGAGTCTTGGAAACCAGCAGTTTGCCTTTGGGGCTCTTTTGTCTGAATTCGGTTTTCTGCACTTTCAGGGAACTGTGTATTTCTCAGATTTCTTATTAAAATTTTCAAGAATAAAACAAGAAATACATTAAGATACCTTTGAATCAGATTTTAAATGCCCACTGATCTATTTAAAAGTCTTGATTTTTTTCATATAAAATCAACAAATTTGGCTCCAGAGTAATGTTTTTCATGCATTTCTCAGCATTTCAATGCTGTTAATAATTTCAAATGTAGTGTTAAAAAGACATTGGATTTAATAACAAAGGTAGCCTTTCTTCCTTATTCATAGCCATGGACTAGGCAGCATCAGAGAGTGTTTTATAGGCCAGAGCTTCAGCTTAAGTTTGACTTTTTACCACCTCCACTAATGGATTTCAATATTGTTTGCCCATATTTTCTCATGCAGACGTGTAATTAGAGCTCACAAGATGAGAACAATGATCCAATATTGGCCTTTATTTGTTTCAAATTTTCATTATAATTTTCCTGTCATTCTGTTTAAGTAGAATTCTATTGTGGTGTTTATGAGCACTGTATTCAGCCACCCTTGTGCTATCAATTCACATATCATATTGAAATCACAAATTGTGTAGGGATTTGCCTGGTAATGAGTGTTACTAGCTGAGATGATGTTTCAAAAATTCTGGATTTTAACCTGTGAGACACAAGCATGAGTTCATGATATTTAAGATGTACTATTAAAGAAAACAAAAAACCCCTCTAATATTTACTTCCCATAATCAATTAAAAATTACAAAGCACTCTGGATCAGAGACCCAAAGTACTTAGTACCTGCTCTTATTTGGGAATTAGTGCACCTAGGGAATTCCGGCTAATAGAGTTTTAACCAGATCAAGAGACGTTTAAAAAAGTACATGTGCAAGCAATTAAACAATTCTGCTTATTGGATGATCTCACACCTGAGAGAGAACAGAGATGACATTAAAAAATATATTGGTTTGTGTTTAAGTGTGTTTACTGAATATTAACCTTATATCAACCTTAACAGCACTATATCTTTCAAGTATCTTGAGAACCTGGCCTGCTTTGCAAGCCTACTTTTTGTGCAGTGATTGCTCTTTGTAGCTTCTGAGTAAGATATTTGGGTTCTTTCAGAGCTCTAGAAACAAATCTTCTCCCTTGAAACAAATTATTTTGCCTAGAAAAGGCTGACAGAGAAAACAAAATTAACACAGTGCAGTTGCTGGTGGGTTTGTTTGACTGTTCAGAACCTGGTCCACAGCCTTTTAGAAAGATATACCTCAGCTCTAGGAATGGCCACAAACTCCACCTGTGCAAGCCAAGGGAAAAGGAAAAGGAAAAGGAAAAGGAAAAGGAAAAGGAAAAGGAAAAGGAAAAGGAAAAGGAAAAGGAAAAGGAAAAGGAAAAGGAAAAAGAAAAAGAAAAGGAAAAAGAAAAAGAAAAGGAAAAGGAAAAGGTGACCTCCTAGTCCAAGACTGGTCCCATTGCTAGAGGTGAGAAATTTTTGGTAGATACAGGTACCCATAAAGATTTGGAAAAGGAAAATGATAAACAGTGACAGCCTTCCATACTTTGACATTCAGGGAGTGTTGAAGCCACTGCAGGGGGACAGAAACAATGAGCATGAAAATCCATGTGCTATTTTTTGGCTGGCTTATTACACGTGTGCTGGCACAGTGCCTAATTTACATTTCAAATACTGTAATTTCCCTTGTAAGTGCTTCTTTGTATTGTGCATTTCACTGTGTTAAGATAATTGAACTTACTTCTAAGGGTGATTACTGATGTGGGACCTGAAACTTTCACAAGGTATTTTCAGTCAGTCACCACATCCATTCCCATTGCCCCTTGCACCATGGTACACTTGCAGGGACAAGAAAAAACCAGAAAATATCCACCAAACAATCTCTGAGGTACCCTCTACAGATGAGCAGGAATTTCTTTCTGTCCATTGTCCTTCCTGGACATAAGTCAGCAGTGAATCTGCTTGAAATATTTTTTCCCAGACGGTTTTTGGAGCAGTAAGTCACTCTTACAGTCAGACTTCAGTTAATTTCATAAATGAGGCACCTGTCCCTTTTTTTTACTGTCCTTCTGCACAATGCCCATTTTTAGACAAGTATGACCTGGAACATCCCTTTGTTACTTTGGAATCTTTCCTTTGCCTGCCCTGCTGGTATCTTTGGTTCAACACTGTGGAGATTACACAGAAGTAGATGCTTATCAAGGAAGACCTCAGCTGTTTGAGCCACAGCTGTATTGCTTTAGGCATTACAGTGTTTGAATCAGGCTTTTACACTGTCCTGTGACAGCAACTGAGCTCCACTCTCCAGCTGTTTGCTCCTGGTTTGGCACAGCCCTTTCCTGTGGGAGGTGTGAGCCAGGAGGAGAGGCAGGGAGCTGTCCCAAACCACACAGAGCTGTCCCCAACCACAAGCAACGCTTCAGTCCTCTGCTGTTGTTAGTGTTAGTGTACCCCACCCACTCTATCCCTTGATGTGGAATAGCAGAGGGGGTTCCACAGACTTATCAGCTTCTCCCTTGAGTGAATGATGGCATAACCATTGATCCATTGATCTCAGATGGAAAACACAACTGAGTGTTTGCAGCCAGCCTGGGTGTCATCCACCTCAGCCTGCAGCCTGGGTGCCCTTGGAGCCCTACAGTCCGTGTGTGAAGGTTTCTCTTTGCCCATCCTGAAAGCTCTGGAGATCTGATGAGCTTAGAGCTGCACTGGGGATTCCCTTTCTGTGGCCACTCTGGATAGATCAACACGATAATTTGACCTTCTGCCCTGATGGACTTGTTCATGGAATGATTTGTTGTTTATCCATTTGTTTACCTCTGTTGTCAAAAGAAAAAAACAAACCCAAAAAACAACCCAAACCTCTGCAAGTGCAATTTATAACAGAGAAGTTAGACCTTCCAAAACTGCTAGCAAGAAAACAGAGCAGGAGTGAACTGCTCTAAATAACTGGTAAAATAACTGGTGTGTGACCTAGAGTTGTGCTGTTGAACAGTGGTGCACCTTTGCCGAGCAGTAATGATGAGCCACCCTGATGAGTTAAACCAGGGGTCCTTCTGGCCTTATTTGTGTAATGGTCTGCAACAGAAAGAAAAAAAGGGTTGCATTTTAAGAGTAGAACAACATATCCTTGATATAATCTCCCAGCTTCACAGCAGCTCATGATCCTCCTGAAGCACAGGTTCCAACTGCACCTTCACGCTGAGAAACTGATGACAGATTTTTTTTCTTTCTTCATCTGAATATTTTTTTTTAATTCACTGAAGTTTTTTGCCTGCAAAGTTACCTCTAGCATTACGTTTTCCAGCTTAATGTTCTGTGATTTGGGGAAGTGTTTCTGTTTGTTTGATTGCTTTAGAATTCTTGCTAGTTCTTAAATTATGTAATTGTTTTTTCACCTCCTGTACGCCATTGTGATTTTATGGAGCTCATAATGTCACAGATGAACTCTCTTTTTTCTGGGCTTTTATTTACAACATGCTTTATGGGGGCTTATTTGCAAAGGCTTCCTTGAGATGCTAAAACTGAAGAGCTTTACCTCCTGTCCTTATATCAGGAAGGATTTTTACCTTAAGATGATGGTCCTATTCCAAAATAAAGATTCTAAAGCAATAATAGAATTAAACTATTGTAATAATAGAATTAAACTATTACAAGAGTCTGTCACGAAACTCCAATGTGCATATGACAATGCAGAAGAATGAGCACTTCAACTTTTTTATTATTTGCCTTTATGCTGGAGCAGTGTTTCTTCAAAACCAACTATCTATCTATCTATCTATCTATCTATCTATCTATCTATCTATCTATCTATCTCAGAAAGGATTGTCTAGATTAATTATCAGTTTATGTACAGTTAAATATTATAGAAATGCATAAAATTCATTCTTACATTGCATTTTAATTACAAGCTTATACATCTATGTGTTCAACAGCCCTTTGAAAATATGATCAACCAGATGTGTAAAATCAGAAATTATAACTTATTATTATTTACACAGACCTGAATATTTTTTTATTGTTTAAAATCTAACAAAAGCCTTTTGTTGCCTTAGAAAAACCCAAATACACATCAGTAAACTGGTGAGGCTGCAGTTTTCCCCTGAGTGCATTGCTATGTGTTGTTAATTTTCAGAGAAAGCTGTTTATGGACTCAGCATCTGTGAGTGTATCATTACGTATGATGTACTCACAAGCCTTTGTAATTAAATTCCAGTCTTTGGTAGAAATGGGATCAGATTTACCAGATGAGGCAGCAGAACCCTGTAGTCAGAATTCAAGGATTTAACACAGCACTCTTTTCTGCAAATGTGTCTTGAAAAATAATTTGGTAGTTTTCTCTACAGAAATTCCCTTAATGTGGATCATTTAGAACTGGTTGAATAGTAAATAAATGAAGAAATAAATATTTCTAACCAAACATAATATAATTTGCAATTGACATTATTGATCCTCTTCCAAAACCAGTTTGGGGCTTGCTGCAAATTCCTGTAGCTATTTAGAATAAAAGTGAATATGTAGAAGTATTATTTGATTGTGTTGTCTGTGCCAGAAATACAAAATATTAAATATAAACAAGAAACATCTGAATTCTGACACCAGCATTTCTATAAAGCCTCTGCCTGTTTTCATAAAAGGTTTATGAATTTTGCATGTCCCATTTGCCATATCACCAATCTGAAATTATTTTTGACCCAGTTAAATACTCACTGAAAACTCAAATGGCTTCAGCAAACACCTCTCCAGACCTTTGTTTAGATATCAAAAGATGAATTAAATCCTAATTTAAGGCAGGCACATATGAAATATCAGCCTTTCTGCCTGTGTTTCAATGCTGTTTCCTATAAAATGATGAGAATAAATTTAACCATTCCCATAGGATTTTTGGGAGGATTCATCAGGATGTCCTTGTAAAACTGAAAAGCACTGGTCCAACAAACATCTTCATCAGAAGTGTTTATCTTTGCTGCTACTTAGCTCCAAAGAAATGAAATATTGATTGTCTTCCTAGATTGCTTTAACCCCTAGATTGCTTGAACCCCAAGTGGGGTTCATAGAGCAGAAATTACTTAATTAACCTCTTGCTGCACATGGTCAGATTACTACCAAGTGGGGTTTTTAACAAATTCTTAATGGTTGATGATTTTTAGCAAACTTTTAGTGTTTAGTGCGGGATTTTTCATTTAAAAAGAAAAGCTCTGAAAGTAGCCCAATTCATTTCAGTGGGGAGCCTTTCTCTTGCATACAAATGACATGCCATGATCCCAGAGAGAAAACTGCAAGGCAAACTTAAATTGATTATCAGTGTGTAGGAAGACTGCATTGTTTAGGTATTCTATAAATTTGTGTTTGGAATGAACTGGATCAGTTTGCTCATTCTGCTTCTAGCTCAAGGTTTCTTTGTGATTTGTTCATGAAGGGCTTTATTAAAGGGATGTCCAAGATCAGCACATCTGCAGGCTGGGGAGCACCTTTGGTGCACTGCTGTGCAAACCAGTGTCCTTTGACTACAGTGATGTTTAGCAGCACCTTTAAAGCTTCAAAACCATTCATTCCCTGCAGTTTAATGTCACCAAGAAAGAGCTCTTCATATCTGCAGAATGAAAGTCTTACTTTTGTGCTTTCCTTTCCCCAGCTGTAATTATTAGACTCTGAACTTTATATGATATTTATCTATTGTTTTAAGAGTAACTTCCATAAATAACTTACAATTAAACAAAATAATTAGGTCCTGAAAGAAAAATTTAATGCTTTGCATCTGACAAGGACTATTAATCTCTCCCAGAAAGGGCTGCAGACACAGTGGACATCAGCAGCTAAGAAGTGCCAAGGCTTTAAAAACTAAGATAAATGGCTGTTTTGCTTAAGCCTGTCTGCTGTTTATGGGCCTAAGAGGGGCTTAGCTTCTGAGTGATAACACATACTGTATCCACCCACAGCACTTTAACTTGGATCATTCTCACACATTTTCAAGTAGCTCTGTTAGCACTCTTTCCCTTGAATATTGCTTTAAAAATGGTTTGCAAATGCATCACATCACTCATGTTCCTAATGGCATTTGTGCCCTTTGTGGTGAATAAAGGCAACTTAATCATTCCAAATGCCATGTCACATCCTGGCTTCCTGCTGAGAAGTCTGGCAGTGTTTGGAGGCTTGGCAATATGACATTACAGACACTTAAATTGCATCTGCAGCTCTTTCACAGGCTGGCTGAGAGGGAGGGGGGAAGAGAAAAGACATTTTTAATGTATGGATCAGTGTTTAGACCTAAACTGGGACTAGGAATAGGGAGATCCAGTAAGAAGTGACAGGGAGTAACATGCTGCAAAGATTCCCAATGCAACACCCTCCCTGCTCCTGCCTTGTGTGAAAGGAGCTGCATGTTTTCCCCAATTACTTTGCCTGGTCAATCTTGGAGGCTCCAGCAATACCTTAAAAAGGAGGAGCCTACACAGGCTTCCATTTTAGCCTAGGCATCCATTTGAGCCAATAGCCTTATGCTGCTGTGGTTGTTTGGCCAGGAGGAGCAAAGCCCCTTTCCCTGTGCCTCCTCTCCCTGGGGAAGGAGCCCTTTCCATCTCCTCTGTGAACTGTTGGTCACAGCTGTGGCCCTGGGGCTCTGTGCAGCCGGGCAAAGCTGGACACTGTGTGTGCCCATCTTCTGCCACCAAAATGCAATTGTAATTACAAGGGAAACAACCCAAATGTAGGTTTTCTTCATATCCTCAAACCCAATTGTTACAATCACCAGGTGATTGTTTCTGATGCTGCCTCCTCTCAGGTGTCTCCCGCTGGTGTTTGCCCTTCAGCTGCTGCATTTTTTCTGAGAACAGCATTACTGGATTCTGCCACTCTGAGAGCTGGATGGAGTGTGCTGTTCCCTGGGGTAAAACATGGTTATCGTGGTGAATCTGATTTAGGTTCCCATTTGGTAATTTTGTTCTCTCTGGCTACAAGAAAAGTTGTAATTGGTGACTGAAGAGCTTCCTTAGAGCAAAACAGTGTTTAGGAGAATAGATAGAATTTAGACAATACTTACCTCACTTACTGATGTAAAACAGCCTGTGCTCCTACCTGCTCACAAGGTAATTTGTTGTTTTCCACATGGAGGCTTTGTAAAGACAGATTTCTCTTCTACCTGATTGCCTCAGCCAGAGTTTCCTGTCATGCCTCACAGATGCAGGGCTCCTCTCAAGGCCCTTTGTCAGGACCCAGAGCATCCCTCTGGCTGTCCAGGATGGCCAAGACCCCTGCCAGGGGGCTCAGAGACCCTGGCACAGAGCCCAAAACACCTGTGGTTTTGATTATGACCCATGGAGCAAATTACCAACCTTAGATGAAGATCAGCAAGCCACAACAGTTTAGGTAGAATAATAATGAAGTTATCACAGGGTAGAAAAATAGATTTTAGGGTTTTGGTATGGGGGTTCAGGGGGCAAGATGGAGGGAACTGGGCATGTCCAGCCTTTCTCCTTCTTCTTCTTGGCCTCCATCTCCTGCTGTGATGTTGGCACTTTTAGACTGGTTTAGAGTAGAAGCTCACTGTCTAACATAGGTGATAGGTACTGGAAAGTAATTGTAAACACTGTATATGTAGT
This sequence comes from Ammospiza nelsoni, assembly GCF_027579445.1. NCBI lineage: Eukaryota > Metazoa > Chordata > Aves > Passeriformes > Passerellidae > Ammospiza > Ammospiza nelsoni. The sequence goes on from NC_080634.1 coordinate 102,674,370, forward strand.
TTTTAGTATAAAGACATAACACCACCCTGGGGGCAGGCAGAGTGCCTGGAACTGTCCTGCTGGATGGACCTCAGCAGGACAGGAGAAAGAATTTTATAGATAAAGAACAATAAACAACCTTGAGACTGAGAAATGAAGAGCCCTGACTCCTTCTTCAAGCGCCGGGCTGGGAGAAAGAAACTTTAGAACTTTTCTCAGGGTCACTCTGACCAGCGAGAGATCCCAACAGCCCTTCCTACCCACCAGGATCCAGATGCAGGCAAACCCCAAATCTGGATAAGCAAAACTAGTGCATCACATTGGGCACAAGCTCTGCCAAGCCACCAGCTTGCTCTGCTGGGTTTGTGGGGCCTCTGGCTGCTGCATCCCTGCCCTGGCTGCTGCCCTGCCTCTCCCCAGCCACAGCCTCATCCCAGGATGTTGCCATAGGACACAAAACAAAATGAGCACACACACCACTGCTCTCAAGGTGAAGAAAAGGGAAGTTTATTTTCTGACTCTAACATTTATAGTTTTCCAAAAGTGACAATGGATTGGAGGGTGAAAGTGCCGCCTCTCCAATGACACTGGACAAACCAACAGTCCATCAAATTTCTCCTCCTCCATAAAAGAATGCAAAACAATAAATTATTTACAGAAAGTGTGTGAAAAGGTTTGCTACAAGAATGTAAACATCCGAAGGCTTAGAAAATCTTAAAAAATCAGGGCAACATCAGGATAGCAAAGCAGCAGCACAACAGTTTGGGGGCTGCCAGCGTGGGGCAGCTCCCCTCCCTCACAGCCATCTGCAAATGGATGCTGCATGACTGGCTTGTCCTCGTGCTCTGTTCCTGCTCCACATGGATGCATTTTATTTGTGACTGATGTTCTGTTATGAGGGAAAAAAAAAAATCAATTTATTTAGATATGCTGCTATGTTGTTTTATGCTTCACTACCTTACTCGTTTCCATTTCTGTTAAAATGACAATATGAAATAATACCATTCTAACTCAGAAGATGTATTTAAATTACAGGCACAATGACTCTTGGTCTTTTTTGCCTTTTTTTTTAATACACAAAGTTATGTAAGAACCACTTCAGGGCATTTTAATAAAGTTTGGAAATATATATTTAAAATGTACAGCTGGGAAGCAACAAGGAGGAAATGCAGAAGAAGAAGCAGAGACAAGACCTAACTTTTAACAGTATGCCAAGTAAACGGAATGGTAATCAGTTCTTGTATTCCAGCTGGAGTGTGATTCAGAGTCTATCACAGCTCGCCAGCATCTAGTATGTTTATACACATGCATAGGAACAATTTAAATACTTCTATATTTTCACTCTAGTAAGCCACATAGTATTGGACATGCATCATATAAGTTGCTAAGCCATTGTTGTCTTGGTACTGGCACAATGCTATTATTTGCTGTTTGAAATACCTAAGATAAAGAGTAATTATGTAATAATTAAATAAGAAAGGAAAGTATGTGCTCCTGGAAGTTAATTATATCCATCCTTTGATAGTCTCTCTTATCTATGCAGCACAGGATACTGGGATTATCATTCTACTGAAATTTAGTCAGGAGACTACATGCACAGTATGAGGAACTCTAAGCTGAAACCCATTATAGCAGATAGCAAATGTGTAATGAAACTCTTTGGGTCTCAGATATTCACCAGATTAAATACAAATTTGATCTGTGAAGCAACTTTTCAAAAGCCTTAAGTGCCCAACAATACAAGAGGAAACTTCTAAATGCTGGGGGGGGGTTCCCTGCTTGCTGGAGAAAGTGGCTGCTCGTGGCTTAGATGGATGCACAGTTCTCAGGGTGACAAGCTGGCTGATGGCCAGGTCCAGGGAGGGGTGGGGACTGGAGCTGCATCCAGCGGCCGGCTGGGCACAGGGGGTGTTTCCAGGGCTCTGTGCTGGGCCACTCCTGTTTCACACCTTCATCAAGATCTGGGTGAGAGGCTGAGTGCGCCCTCAGCGAGTTTGCAGCTGAGACCAAGGGGGCAGAAGGAAGAGTTGCTCTGCTGGACAGCAGGAAGGATGCACAGAGGGGCCTGGGCAGGATGGATGGATGGATGGATGGATGGATGGATGGATGGATGGATGGATGGATGGATGGATGGACGGATGGGGCCAATTTCATGGGATTCAACAAGGCCAAGTGATGGCTCCTGCACTGCAGGCCATGCTCCAGGCTTGGGGAAGGGTGTCTGGAAAGCTGCCCTGTGGGAAGGGACCTGGGGGTGTTGGCTGAGAGTGGCTGAGCATGAGCCAGCTGTGCCCAGGTGGCCGAGATGGCCAATGGCACCTGGCCTGGATCAGCAATGGTGTGGCAGCAGGACCAGGGATTGTCCCCTGTACTGGGCATTGGTGAGGCCACATCCCAAATCCTGTGTCCAGTTCTGAGCCCTCACTACAAGAAATCTTGCCTGTCCTCCCTCCATTCTCTCTTTCTCTCTCTTTTTCTCCTCCTTCTCCTTCTCCTTCTCCTTCTCCTTCTCCTTCTCCTTCTCCTTCTCCTTCTCCTTCTCCTTCTCCTTCTCCTTTTCCTTCTCCTCCTCCTTCTCCTTCTCCTTCTTTCTTCTCCTTCTCCATCATTCAGATTTAGGGATATACTTTATTATTAGACTTCACACATAAGAAGGGGAATGAGATGAGTGAGAAGATTTCAACAGAACATGATATTGGCATACGTTAAATGAAATTTTCATTGACAGTGCTTGTCAGTATAATCCCAAAGATATTTTCCAACTTTGGAAATTCTGTTTTAACAATTAATTTGGAGCAGTTTAATTAGAACAAATCCTTGCAGAAATACAGTTGTGAGAAGTTTGCTTTAAATAGGAGAACGGGCTTCAGATGCAATGGATCTATAAATGCAGTTTTGTTACCCAAAAAGTTGAATAATGACCTTTTTTTTCCTTTTTTATGAAAAAGGAAAACAAAGAAATGTTGATCTAAATAAGTTGTGTTGTTTGCTGCAATTCTTTTTTATCAATCAGAATATAACGTTAAATTGTAATAGTAAGTGTAGAAGTGTTGGTAACATGATAATAAATATTGATTTGTTTGACATAACAGAGTGATTTGTGTTGCCAATAATAAATTGATACCCTAATGTTTTAATCAATAACATTAAGAAATGCTTTCAAACCAGTATGTAATACAGATAAAATAAGGCTTAAAAGGTTGTTCCTTGGCACTGTCCCTAAGGTGATGTTTCTGGAAGCAGCAGAAACATTCTGCTCTGCCAGACAGTGCTAAAGATAAACAAGATGGAAAAGAAAGCAGGCTGAAGCTCTGGTGGAAGAAAACACAATTTAGTTTTGGTAATGAAATGAAATAATCGCTTCTTTTTCTGACTCCTGCTTTTCCAGGGCTGGAGGTGTTTGTGAGGTCATCAGTGAGATTTGCCAGAAGTGATCCTACCACAGGGCCCAGGTACTATCCAGTCTGCTGATCCCAGGAGGAGCAAGACTTGAGCCTAGAACTTACCTGCCCCAGCAGCAGCTTCTGGCCCTCTCTAGGATTTCTGGCATTTTCAATCCTCTTTGGCCCCCACAGCCTGAGCCACACACACCTCATCATTCAGGCTTTGTTTTCCAGCTGCTTAATTCTGCAATAACAGAAAGGCCAAGCTAGAGCAGAACCAGTCCCTTCTGCACATTTCCATACGTGTACAGCTGAAAACAACAATATACTGAACAAACCCAGGTGGAGATCCCAGAATTTTACACCTGCTTAAATGCATCACACTATAAATGCCTTGGGCTTTACTTACTGATCTCTTTAACAAAGCTCTTTTCAACATGCTGTCAACTGAGAGAAATCTGGCAAGAGCTTGTGAAAATTACTACTCTCAGGAATACTTCTAAGGCATGAGTGGTCTTGTGAGTTTGGAGTCAGACAGTAAGAGGCAAATCTCAGTTTGTTTTAATCAGGAAAAATATCATGTTTACAGTTATGCATCCTCAGATGCCTTTGTTTTTTATCTGTAATTTGTATTTCTCACTCAGAAGAGAACAGAGCACAATCATTCAAGTGCAATAATTTTCCCACAACAGAGTCATATTTTTGTAACAAGTAACAACAAACGAGAATCTCTTGGACATTAGCAGATGGGGCTGAAACACCACACTGAGTTAATTAAAAGAGTGGATTCCCAATGGGCTGATGGTTGTAGTTAATTACATAGGTGCTTGCCAATGGCCTGTAGATAGCAGAACTTCTTGGCCTTGGACAATAGAACAGATGATTGCACAGCTACAGACAGCATATGTTTTTCACTCTCCATGATCTGATTATATTGGACAAGATTTCATATGAGAAGCTTTTTGTTTGCATGTTCTCCTATAACTCTGTAATTCTCCCAGTCTCTTATGAGAGAGCCTGGCTCTCATTCAGCCAGCTTCATTTGAAGACCATCCCTCTTCAGAAAAAATTACCTTCAAAGTCCAAAATCCCCTATCACTATCATTAGAGAAAACATCTTCTCTTACCTTTGTATTTTCACTTCATTTTGCTCTTTCAACCAATACTACTCATTATTCTACTCACACTGGATCTACCAAAGGTTTCTACCTCTGCTTTTCCCATCTCCACTTCATTTTTCTGCCTTTTACTTTCTCTCCCCTGTGATACTTCCTTCTTATCTGCACAGGTGACATGTGCATATTCTGTACACTTCTGAACCCAGCAGCTAAATTCTTGAGTCCAGCAGGATCCTACAACTGACTTTAAATGTCTAGTACTTGTCAGCAGTCCCTGGGGAGCACTGGGATCCTGTAAGGATCTCATGTTCACGACAAAGAGCTGCCATAGAATGTGCTAAGCCTGGTGTGAGCCTCAGTCCCTTCCCTCCTAGAGCTGCCCTACCCAAGCCGTGTCAAATGCTCCAGGGCTTGCTCATGGACACCTCCCTGAAGTGAGGAGCCTGCCCAGGAGGGTCTGACCCATTTTGTGCAGTTGCTGCCTCTAGGTTAGAGTTTGCAAACAAAAAGCATGAAAGTCACTCAATTTCCTCTTCAAGGATTCAAAGATAAGTGATAACTGCTATTCAGGTAGGTAACTGCCAAGATCCATCTGTATAGTTCAAATCAGAACAAATCAGTTTAATTTCTCTGCAATTGTACAGAAAACCTGGTGATTAGATAAGTAGTGAGTGGCCATGGTATTTACATATCTGTTTACTAGATTTGTTCCCTAGGAAGTGTAAGATCTTGCAGTTGTATTCACTGAATTGAAACCTGCATACACAAATCACTCCTCCCAATTCTTTCATAGAGCTTTCAATTCTAATTTTGTTCCTGAGGCTGCTGGTAACCCACTTTGATATCATCTGGTTATTTAAATAGATGTATCCCCTTTTCTGTTATCTGAATTATCAAAATGCTGAATATTACTGGTCTGTGGCCAGACCCCTATGAGATATGAATCCATAGTTTTTGACAGTGAACCATTTATTTGCCAGCATTCATTCCAAGCATAGAACTGCAATCTGCTTTAATTGTGATGGTCCATTTAGACCACATTTCCTCATCTCCCCCTGGTGACACCACCATGGCCACTCACTACTCATCTTAGCTGAAAAATGCTAATAAATTTTAAATCACTAAAACCAGTCACAGAGAAGGAGTTAATAAAAAAAATACCTTGTGCCTTTCAGGGGCAGGAGAAGAAAAAGAACCTGGACACTGGTGGAAATAGAGGAAAAGGAGAATAAAGGTGACAGACGCTACTGAAGAGGCAAGTAGTGCCTGTATCAAGTGAAGAGTTTGTCTGAATTAAATTTACTAGCTTTGGCTTGTAATTTTAAGCTATGATGTTGCTTTTCTGATTTTTTGTTTGGGTTTTTTTTGTTAGTTGGTTTGTTTTGTTGCTTTTAGTTTTTTGTTTGGGGGTTTTTTGTTAGTTTTTGGGTTGTTTTGTTGATTTTCTGTTTTTTTTTTTGTTTTGTTTTTGGGGTTTTTTTGGTTAGTTAAAGTTTTTTCCCCTACTTGACTGCAATGAAAAACCCAAGCAAATCAGATTGGCAATTGAGTCCCAAGCATTTCCCTTCCAAGGACTACAGTGCTATATAGACACCCAATAATATGAACAGTCCTGTGTCCCAGTCTTAGAAGATGTAATAATCTGTGGATCTCACTCTCTTTTACAGGCAGGGTGGTCATGGCCACAGCTGCCTGAGCATGGATTTGCTGAGGGCAATGTAAACCCACCAGAGTTTCTCAGCTGCAGGAGTTGCTGCCTGCCTTGGTGCCACAAGAACGCTCCCTGCAGCAACGTCCTTTCCATTCTGCTCTGTGCAACACAGCTGCCTCACTGGTTTCTTATAGTGATTTTCATTCTCTCTTTCCTTATCAATTTCATGACAGTGAGATATGATTTTTACCATAGCTCAGTGTCCTTTACACCTAGAGCTATTCAATACATTAGCCTGTTAAGATCTGCTGTTAAATAAGACTCAGCACTGCATTTACAGACTACAGTTAGGCTAAATTCAATTTCCTCCCCTTCCCAAGAGTGCAATGAACATTTTTGTTGCAGAGGCTGGAGTTAACAGTGGAATTCTCCTTCAAGAAACTAGGAGTTTCTCTCTTCTGCATAAATGAATAAAAATCAGGACTTTCCCATAGAGCTTCTCTCAGGATTTCTAGCTAGTGACTTGTAGATTTCTATACCATTTCCTGGCTTTCAAATCTGTCTTTCAGTCCATCCATCCATCCATCCATCCATCCATCCATCCATCCATCCATCCATCCCAAAAAAGTAATTTCCTAAATCTTTACTTCCCATGAATAATCCAAGGCTCTTCCTGGGCCACATTTAGTGAATACTGCTTGGGTTACCACATGGTCCTGAAGCTGCCTATTAAATTTGAACTCTTCACATGCAACACACAATTTTTCTGTAGATTAAGATGAATTTTGGAGAAGAGTAAATTGAGGGGGGCAATTGGTGATAGAGCCATTAAGCACAAAAGCAGTGATAGTTTGGGCCAGTCAGTTTGGAGATGGCTGTAAATGACCAGAAGTTCACCTCAGTTAGCCAGCTCTGCTGAGGGCCAAGCAGAATTCCAGCAGACCCCTGCCCTATCTGCCAGCCCCAGCACCTTTTCTCTGGAGTCCCCTTATGTCCCAGCAGGCCAGGTCTGGAGCTGGGCTCCTGGAACAAAGGTTCCCAGCCTTTTGGCAATATCATGGATCTCCAGTCAGGGACCATTTCTTCAGTCTTAGCTTCCTTCAGTGACTTCAAGGTCCACCAAGATTCTGTTTGGAGGAAATTTTGGATTTTTTTTTTTAATTCAAATGAAATATGAGCAATAACTAAGTGAAAATTAAATTCCTGGTGATGATGAAATGTTCAGCTGCGGATGAATGAGGAAAAATTATCTGTGACAAAAAAAGCAAATGAGATGCAGCCATTGTGGGCTGGCATGTGTTCATCTCACTTGACCTGTTGATGGTTATTTGGGGACAGGAATAAATCAAATTTTCTGTAACTTGTAGGCACAGTGATGTTGAAGAGCTAAGCAGGGAAAGGAAAGCTGTGGTGTGTTTCTGGTGGGGCTGTGTCACCAGGGCCTGAAGAGCTCTGCTGTGTTGGCACAATGCTCTCCAAGCTCTGCCTGCAAAAACCCCTTCTTCCCATCCAAGAGGCTTCTCCAGCTCTCAGTGAGAAGGATGGGCCCACACGAGAGCAGGTGACCTACGAAATGCACAAGCTGATTCATTCGTAATTGCTTGAGCTCTTCTGAAAGACAGAGAAAATAAAACAGGCCAAGTTACCAAAAAGAACTAGAGCTTCCCAATACAGGGCTCTAAATGCTGTAGTACTGTGATAGGAAGATACCCTTGTAAAACTATTTCCAGCTAAACTTTTCAGAAAAAAAGAAGAAATTTCCCTAAAAGAGGGAGAGTTTAATGTTAAAAAAGGTAATTAAGCATTTTCTGCATATTTTCTGCAGAATTTAGGTAGTCACAGTACCTTGTCAGTGACAAGTCCAGTGGAATGGGTAGGAAAACAGAATTCATTTTCTGCTGCAAATAAAGTTGTTATTCAATTTCTCTTGCCAGAAACTCTCATCCAAGAAGATAACAGGCCTGCTTGTTACAGAATGTATTTACAGCTTAACTACAATAATGAAATTCCCATAGCAGGACTTCAGTGGAAGTGCAGTTCTGCTTCAAATCCTGTGTGACGTCAGACTTGGGCAGAGCGAGCAGATTTGAGGCACTGATCCCTTTGTACACACCCCCCTGACTGTGTGCCAGGGCACACAAATTGGTGTACAGAAACAAACCTACATGCTCTCCACTCTGTTGCTATTTTCTGCTTTGGGAGACAAAACACTTAATAAAAAATAGCTTGATTTTATGACAATACACACCTAAAAAGAATAAAAAGGAATTTATATTTAATTTTTTGTTGTCTGCCCCTTATTTATCTACTGTGCACTCGTCTACTCCCTCCTTCTAAAACCAGACTTAATTATGATACTGTTAGTGGCTATGAAGTTAAATTCTAAATTACTTTCATCACAGTCTGAGTCTTATCATCTCAGGGAGGGAAGAAGTGACCCATCTTTTTTCATTAGGATGAATAAACTCATCTCCAGAAGATAAAAGTTGGTCCAGACTACATCCCATCCCTTGAACCAAATATAATGCATTTTCAAGTAGAGAAAATTTGCAAAAAATTGAAATTTTTCTCCCTGAGTAACCTGATTGATTTCAGCACGACCAAGTCAGATGGAGTCAGGGAGCTGTGACTTGATACAGAAATGTATTTTTGCTGAGAGAAAGGACACAGGGACAATTTTAGTTATGTGTGTTGGGCAATCACATTGAGCAGGCACAAAGGGCATGCATCCCCCAGAGTATCAGCTGTCTGCATATAGATCTTATTATTCCCTTTCCTTTCTAATTCTGCACAGGCTGAGATGAATAATTGCACTTTTATCACAGTGCATCATATCCCTGTCCTTTCATTGCCTTCTATTTTGCCTCACTGTTCCTTGCCTCTGTCTTTTCCCACCACAATTCAATATTATGGTTGGTGTAAAATTGTTCTTCAAAAAGTTTTAGGAGTGACTATATTGTTAGGATAATACCTGGAGGTTCTGTTTGCTCTGTTCCAAAAGTTCCTCTAAAAACTTTAATTAACAGCAGAAGTCTTGTGTTTTGCTAGCAGTCAGACATCAAAGTACTTTTTCTTTTTTCAAAAATGGTGGTGCATTTTCCCTGTTTTGTTCATTCCCATTAGTGTTTAATAAAGTCTTCTGGCCTGTGTGCAGCTGCTGTTTGCATTATGTGTTTCCTGTACCTTAAATAATTTTATTTCTCCATAAAGCAATCCCAAAATCCAAAGTGATGGAGGCTTGGTGGGTGATGCTGCTCCTGAAATCAGTAGATGTTCCTTCATGTACTGTCCTGTACTGCCATGAGGTGACCTGACATGCCTTGGCCTGCTGACCAATGTGCAGACACTCCTGTCTTAGTTTTCTCCTGGCAGCTTCTATTTTGTGACTAAGAAGGATTTCAGCCCCTGCTTTGTGCTGCTGCTCTTCCTGCTGGCTTTGCTCTCATTCCTGCACCCAGCATCAGTGGCCCTCTGATCCAAGAGAAATGCTGTATTTCCCCCAAACCTGCAACTTTCCATGGGAAGGTCAAGGAGAAAAGGGAGTGAGAGGAGGAGGAGGTGAGATCAGGATGGGTTTTTATTGGGAGACAGTGAAAATGTTGTTGCCTGAGCCCTTTAGAACCTGGGTGAAGCACAGGTAGGTGTTCTGAGAAGAGAGATGGGGGAACATGGAGAAATCTCCTTGAGGTATTTGGGTGCTTCTGAGTGGTTGTAGAGCTTGTTCAGATGAAGATAATAATGATTTATGCCCTAATTAATGTTTATTTTAAAAGCTAGTGGGTTCAGTTTTCAATAGAGACTCTCAGTATCTATTTACAATAATACAACTCTGAGTCTTGTTTAGAAAAGTAACATTGAGTTTAATCATTTCACTCCAGGATATTTTCCCTCTTTCTTCTATCCATAATTGAGAAATCCTGAGCATGTCACATTTCTCTGCAAGTCAACAGACCCTGTTATTTGCAGTTACTGAAAATAATATTTTGGCTACAATAAAGATGGCAGCAATCTGCTTCTGCTTGTTAATGAAATGAAGTGATTCACATCTAGAAAATGAGAATTCACAGCTCTGAAGAAAGAATTGTCATCCCACAGAAGTAAACAAAATGAAATTTAGTTTCAACTGTTTCCAAGTGGAAGCTTAGGAGCTTAATTGGAATATTTTAGTGGGGTTTGGGCTGGATTTTTTGGGGTGATTTTTTCTTATTAGCACTTCTTGTCTTTTGTTTGTACATCGTCTCCCTGATTAATATCTTTTAATGGGCTGAATTTTGTATTCCTTCACATAAGAAGGTACTTATCAAATGATATTTACATTAATCACATCTGGATTTATTATTTACCTCATTTCTCATTGTCTCAAATGCTTAGAGGTAAGGATAAAAATAAATGGTTTGACATCATTTCTAACAAGACAGGGACAGGCCACAGCTGTCAAGGGAAGTGACAGCCACAGACAAGACACACATTGCTTTGTTCTCCCTTCAAAGCCTTTGGTTCATCCCCAGCAATCACTCTTGATTGCATCCCAGACAACTCTCTCACCTGGGGTTTTTTGACAAGCAGGACTCTCAACAGGCTGAGATTTTTCCTTTTTGTATGACAACCATGTCATGTGTGTACAAAAGCACTGGACCAGCTCCCGTTTGCTCCTGTCTGGGCTTCCTGTGTGCTCCTGGGTGTCATCACTCAGAACAGAAATCATCTCTCTGTGATGTAGCTGTCACACCTGGCTTCCCTTCAGACCACATGGAGAGAGGAGGGCAGCCCCAGATGTGTCTGTCCCGGGGGAATTACCCACCAAGCACCTGTAGGTTGCTCACATTGTTGCAAAGATTGTCCACTTAATTATCCTTTATTAGGCCAGATATAATTTATTAGGCCAGAAAAACACATAGCAAAAGATAGCTGTAAAAAATTGTAAACAATGATTACCCTGAAATTAATTCAGAATGAGATTTTCTCATTTTACTTAACTAAGAGTTTTGTTTTGAAATAAAAGCTCATTTATTACCAGCAAAATGAGCAAAAGTAACACATTTTGTAACATTTAGAGTACCACAGTTTTGCACCTTCAAACCATGTAAGCTCTGCAGTGGAAAGTGCTGGTAAAGTGTTAGTGTTTAGCTGCCAAATAATAGCTCCCATTATGAAGTTAATTGGATTAAATATCCTTTTGTTTGGCTGATTGGTGATTTTTGATTTGTGATTAAGTGGGTCAGATTATTACTTTTATATAGCTAACACCAAAATTGTTTTTAAATGCTTTCATCCAAAAAGTAAAGGAACATGCCCTTTCCTTAGTTGTTTAAACTCTAAATATCAGTGTGATCTTCTTCCCTGAGCTAGAGGTGATGGAAGAGGGAAGGAAAAGTGCTGCAGCAATAGTACAGAGTTGTTTTTTTTGAAGGTGCAGCTCCACAGTCAGAGCTCTGTGCAGGGGAGTTGGGAAGTTTGTCCCCATAAGGTGAAGCAGCAGCTCCTGAAGGAAATGGCCCAAGAGACAACTCAGGTATTGCTAGGACATCCCCATTCCAACTGTGACAAGCAAAATAACCAATTGCTCTCTCACTGCCTCTTCAGATGTTTGGAAATCTCCTGAATCCTCTCTGCCATGACTATCACTTGCCTCATTTATAAATCAAGATGGAGACAGCAGCAGAGCTTTGGATCAAATGCACTTGGTGGATGGGTTGGAGCAGAAATTCTGCATGTGGTGTCTGCATGACTCAAATCCAGGTTGCTCTGCTGTGACCACACTGAGGAGTCCTGACTCCAGTCAGGGCTGCTCAGGCAGCTCCTTCTTGTTACAAATGCCATATGAAATATTGCTGCAGTCACTTCTCATAGATAATGGAGGTTATACTCATTTAAGATTTTAAAGACTGGCAATGCTTTCAGGGCAGATGAGGCAAAATGTGCCTGACAGTAGATTTTCTCCTTAATTGAGTGGAAAAGACTGTGCTGAAAGCCCAAAGCTGAAATAAGTCAGAATTTTTCAAGACAGGGTAGGTGCTCAAGCACTGGAACAGTTTTCTTGGAATCATGATGTATTCTAGCACTTGACCATGAGGATGGGACCCATCTGATCAAATCCTGGCAGTGCCAATGGTGAACAGAGCCAGTCCCCTTCTTTTCTCTGGACAGGTAATGTGGAGAGTGAGACATGCTGGGGACCCAGTCTGGGTCAGTCTAAGTGGACAGTGGAAATAGGGATAGGAATTGTAAAAGAAAAGTGCCCATTTCCCCCCACTGACTGTAAAGAAATGAAATTCATATAAAAAATTAATTACACCTGTCACAGACATCTTTTATGAAAAATCTTTTCTTTAGGATTTTTCCTCTTGAGAAGCTGAGAGGCTTCAAGAACAAAACGTAAACAATGGTTATCTGCTGCTGTGGAATGCAACAGGTGCATCTGTGATTGGCCCATGTTAGTTGTTTCTAATTAATGGCCAATCACTGTCAGCTGGCTCACACCGAGAGTCTGAGCCACAAGTCTTTGTTATCATTCTTTCTTTCTCTATTCTTAGCTAGCCTTATGATGAAATCCTTTCTTGTCTTCTTTTAGTATAGTTTTAATATAATATATATCATAAAATAATAAATCAAGCCTTCTGAAACATGGAGTCAGATCCTCGTCTCTTCCCTCATCCTAAGACCCCTGTGAACACCGTCACATACACCCTAAATTTCTTCTCACCAAGCTTTATACATGGGGTTATTGTGCTGAGGACAGTGCAAAGCTCTGATGCTGGTGCCAGGCAGCAGCTCAGACTGGTTGATGGTTCTCCAGTGGGAAAACCATCTGCAAGGGAAAAATCTGCACCAGGAAAACCACCAGAGCTGTAGGAGCAGGGAAATCTTAACAGTGCAACTAGAAAAGTGGACAAGTTACCACCACTATGGTCAGAAACAGAGACTTCAAACAGCAATCACAGTGGAAATTGTGAGTTTAACTCAATTCTCCTCCTTAATGAGATTTTTCTAGAGAACGGGATTGTCAAGGTCCATGGAACAGAGGAAGATATTAATAATGGGAAGGATAACAAAAAGGGTGTTGATTTAGTGCACTGACTGGAAATTGAAATTATTACCGAAACCAAAACTGATAGAAAAGCAAATTACTTAGGAAGCACTTCAACCAAAAAAACATATTGAAAAAAGAGCCAAAATCATATTAAGATGTTCTATTTGACAAAGAGAAATGGAAGTAATAAATAAACATCTAGGTTCAAGGGTAGCTTTTATCATAAAACCCTAGAATGGATTCATGCACAAACATCTTGCTCTGTGTACTACTACATGAATATGTAATATTATTATCTATGGCAGAGGAGCTGCGGCTGGCCTTTGCCTGATTTCCCTGCCTTCAGAATAATGTTCACTGAACTGAGGGAAAAAACCCAAGTTCTGAAGATATTTTCTGCACCAAACCTGCAGATCCTCATTTTAGCCCCTCATAGAATATTGTGAATTTGAAGAAGAGCACAAAGATCACCAAGTCCAGCTCCTGGTCCTGCACATGACAAGTCCAAGGATCACACCAGCCTCTCTTGAACACTATTGGGTACTTTGTTAAAAACATTTACATAAGAATTAAGAGTAGGAAATTCGATTATGAAGCTTCTGAAGAGCACAACCATTCCTGTAACTATTCACTTTCCTTGTTAAAATCTTCTAGCCTGAATCCAGAAATACAAGTAGGAACTTGTTGTATCTTAAGTTAGATATTTCCAAGGCTTTGTTTTAAATTCTATTTGAGCATCCTGACTGTTACAGGTTATTTCTCCTCACAGCACAGAAAGAACCTCCCAGGGATTTTTATCGTAATTTGGCAGCTGAGCTCTGCAACATAACTAGATCTCTCAAATGACCAAATCATTTTTTCCTTGCTAATGATTCTTAATTTTCTTTTCAGAGGAAATAAAATTCATAGTGAAAATCATTCTTTATTAAATGACATTTGTAATAAGCTGGAACACAGAAAATGAGATTGAACCACAACTTTTTTTTTTTTTTTCTTGTTGCAAAGTGCTTGCTAACATTTGGCCTTCTGCAAATACTGAGGATATGAATATGGTCTCTGCTATTCCTCATTTGTTACAATTCTGCCCAAGGTTGAGGCAAAGGAATAACTATTAATAATTTCTCCCTTCTATTCTTTTTTGCTGAGGGGATTATAGAGTGCTCTCCAAGAGGAAAGGGAATTTCTGGACTGTTAAAGTCAAAGATAATTAAAAAGACATGGTGAGAGGGAAAACTATGCTCTCAAAGAAAACCTTGAGAAGTATCATAATCACTGAAGTCCTAAAGTTGTTATGTGGGAAGCACCACGTAGGAATTTATGTGGAATTGTGGAGTGTTTCTGGTGTAGCTGTTGCAGTCAGGGCAGAAGAAGAGGAAAGGTGTCAGGGTCAGACTCTGGCTCTGCCTCCTGCTTCCCTGCACGTGAGCCTGGCCGAGCAGGAGCCCATCCTCTGCAGGGTATTCCCTCCTATCCCAGCACCCACCCCTGGATTAGGGATGCTGGAAGCCACATCCTTGCCTACTCCCTTTGCTGCCTGTTTATGGACATGTTGTCCCAATTTGTCCCTTCCCTTTTGGGGCCTGACTCCTCCCCAGGACAGCACATCCCAGAAACTCAGTTTCCATTGCTTACAAATCCTCTTCTAGGATTGCAGGTTTTGGTGAACAGCAGTTCTAGCAGCCCCCCCATTCATCACCTCAATGTTTTGGGGAACCCACAGAACATCCTTGCTCAGCCTTTGTGTGGGCTGTCACCATGAACACACCAGCTCTCCAAGGATGCTGTGTGCACCCTGTTGAGCCCTGTCTGAATGCACAGCATTGTTGGAGCTGTGCCTGGTCACTGGTAGCTTTGTGGGGGCTCAGGTGCCCCTTCTCTGCTCTCACCCATACAGGTCTATGGTGTTCTGCACTGTCACCTTTCCTGGGGCAGCTCTGTTCTCTCCTAAGCAGCACTTTGAGCTAAGATCCTGAATTTCAACAGGACTGACTTTAAACCAGCACTGAGGTGGCACTCAATGCCTGCCTCAATGCCTCAGTGGCAGCCAGATAGAGCAAAAGCTGCATCAGGAAAAACCACATGGTTTTGGATGGCAGATGAGCTCCCCTGCTTTTGCTCCTGTTCCAGCAGTGGTACCCCCAGGGTGTGACGGTGTTCACAGGGGTCTCAGGATGAGGGAAGAGATGAGAATCTTGACTCCATGTTTCAGAACGTTGATTAATTATTTTATTACATATATTATATTAAAACTATACTAAAAGAATAGAAGGATTTCATCAGAAGGCTTGCAAGGAAAAGAATGGAATGCTAACAAAAGCTCATGACTCTGAGAGAGTCCGAGCCAGCTCACTGTGATTGGCCATTAATTAGAAACAACAAACATGGACCAATCACAGATGCCCCTGTTGCATTCCAATGCAGCAGATAATTATTCTCAGGAGAAAAAATTCTAACAAAAGGATTTTTCACAAAATGTGTCAGTGACACCCATGGTGCTCCCTCTCCAGTCCCCTGCTCCCCACAGGATGCCACACCAGGCATGAGCAAACAGTGCACGGATGGAGGGACCGTGTCATGCCAGTGAGTCTGTGGGTGGATGCTCACTGACATCCCAGCCACATCCTGTGATGGGGTCAGGCTGTCAAGGGGGATCCAAACCTGATTGTCCTTTAACCTGGCTGTGGGTTTTCCAGAAGCACATGTGTCCTTGAGACCCCCACTCTTCTAATCTTCACTCCTGTTGAGAAGTTTGGTGGGTACAGAAGAGGGAACAGGAGAGAGGAGGATGGCTGGGCCAACAAACTCTGCAGTTGCAAAATTTAATTACCTTTGGAAATCAAGGTTTTAACAGGAAAGAGTGAGCAATCCAGGCTGGTGAAGTATTACTCACTGATGACAGAAGACTGCAGTATCTGTCACTCCCTAGAACATGCCTGTGCATCTCCCTGCAGGTCAGAGCCATCTCCTCACAGCAATTATCACAGACTTTGTCAGAAGTGTCAAACAAGAACAGCACAGCACACAGCACACGCTTTTCAGGGATTGCTCCGTCCAATGAAACATCCTGGAAAACCTTGTAAATGCTACACAGAAAATGGTAGCTTACTGTGTCCAAAATTACATTAATGTCCCATGCATGCCTTTCCCTTGGGGCTGTCATTCTGCACTGGACACAGGGCACTGCCTCAGGGATCAACACAGCTTTCATCTTTGGCCATGCCCAAGCAGGGAGGCTTCAGATGTGAATACAGACTCCCAAGGTTCTTGGGCAGAGCAGCTTTTCTGGGGTACCTTGCAGTGAAATACCTGGAGCTGAATGCTCACATGTAGGCATTTGCCAAGAGCAATTTGTGGGATCTAACAGATTTTTAGGATAGGAGAAATGCAAGCTTTGAGCATATTGGGAACTTGTGGAAGCAGCCAGTGATCTCTTTACTAAATAGACATTATTAATGCTTCTTCTCTGAAGTACCTCTGAACACACAGGTAGGGAAAAACAAAAGGTTCTGAGTAGTCAATTAAAAAAAGAGCCTGCTCCACATATATAGGTTTAAAACAGCTGTCTGAAGTTTTGTGGGGAGGACAGTTACAGAACAAGGCTAGGACTCTGTATTGATGACTTGTTTAACTTTGTGTTAAGACACAAAATATACATTACATCTCTACTGGCATGTGAAAGGGGCAATTTAGGAATCTACTTCTGAATCCAAGAAAGAGTCAAGGAATTACAGCTGCTGAAGAGCTTGGTCTCACTGAAGAGACCAAGAGCAGAATGGTGCAGTTCCCTAGTAACCAAACATCTAGGCCAGAAATAGAGAGATTTTCCAATAGGTAGACTATTGCAGGCTCCATTACATGCTGCATCTCAGAACCTGTTTGTTCCTCTGAGCTCTGCAGCTGGAGTGACAAGGAAGATCCTTTCTCCTTGCAGATTCAAACTCCCTCCCTTCACCCTCCCACTTCATCACACCTCGCTGAAACTCCTCACACTCAGCATCACTTCAGACCTACAGAGATCCCAAATTTATTTTGAATTGCTGGGTTGCTTTGTGAGATACAGTGCTGCACTCCATCATTGCATTTGTCAGCTGTGTTTGCCTGGATCAAAGACCAGGAGCGCCTCAGTGGCAAAGCCAAGCTCGGCTGTGTCAGATGTTTGTTACATACAGACAGTGCTAGTAAAAACCCTGACTCTAACAAACATAAAATCTGAGAATAGCTGTGCTGATCAGAGGTTGAGCTATCCCCAAATCCTGTCTCTGACAGTGACTACTGTGCATGTGTACCAAAGACTGTCAGGGCAGATCAAGCACACAGCAATAGCTCCTTATGTGTTATCCAGCCTCCAGCAGCTGGTGGTTCAGACACTCCTAAACCTTCATCAGTATCTTTGTATTTAACAGCCCTTAATGGGTTTTGTTTCCAACGCATTTAAACTTTCAGCATCCACAGCATCCTAAGTCACTGAGGCAGTATAATTATGCAATGTGGGAAGAAAAAAATTATTTTATTTTGAATCTGCATCCTGCTAAGTTCATTTGATGCCTTTCTTTTTATACTAGGGAAGAGTGTGCAGTCACTGCCCAGAGTAAGTCCCAAACTTAGTGTTACTCACAGCTTCATAAAAAACTGCTGCATGCACTTCAGGCACCTCCTTTGGAAATGGAGGATGACTAATTTATTTGATTGCTCTTCCTTTTAAAGCTGGTCTGTAACTTCATCTTTATTGTCCTTCTCTAATCTTTGCCAACTGTTCTATCTGAATTGAGCAGTTCAGCTTCATATGAGTTGTATGGATTGATTTTTGAAGATATGTTAATTCATATCATTTAGCTGCTCAACTGAAAATGCTCTTTTTGACATAGCACCACTATAAAAAGTCAGATAATATATTTACTCTTTCAAGATACAGAATGAAACTTCTTGTAGTCTAATTATATGCAACATCAGTTAATTTAACAGTTCTTCATTTCATAATGTAAGAAAAATATCTATGAGTTACCCTTTCACATAAATTTCTGACAGAAATGTAGTATTTAATTCACAGAACAGAACTATTTTATTAGGACATTAATTTAGCAGTAAATATTCAGCTTAAAAATTTAAAATAATTAATGCCTTTGCTGCTACACTGATACCTGAGATGGCAGAGATGGTATTTGGCTTATGAGAAAATTTTCTTGTAATGATATTTTGAAGTTATCAGACCACAAAAAGTGTAACTCCAATATTGAAGAGTTATACTCTGTTTTATAAGAAAGCAGGCAATCAAAGCAAAACTTGTAAAACCTCCTCAATGATGGGCCCTTCAGGGCTCTAATTACTACAGGTACTCAGCCCTCAAGTCCACTTGAAGTGAGATTGTTCCTTTCAGGTGAGCTGAAGGCAATGCTCTACCACAGGAGTGTGAGCAGTGCTTCACCACAGCTTGTGCTGGTAAGGAAATTACAGCACTTCTTAAAAACAGCCCTGAGGTTCACACCATTATTTTAGCAATTTTAGTCAATATTTTAGTCAATTTAATCAGCAAATTGTATGTCTTTTGGCTTGATCATGACCCAAACTCTTTTCATTAATTAGCTCAATTCTGTTCTTCGAACCATTAGAAACGTGGCACATCTTGACTGAAATAATTGTTGTTACCTGATGAGTCCCATTAGAAAACCTCCTGATTTCATGTAGGACAGGCAAGCCAAGGATCTCTTATTTTTTGCACACACTTGGAAGCTGAGTGCTGAGCTGCAGGTGCGCCCCATCATCAGGGAACAGTGATTCTGTCACCCCCTTAGACTGGGTTTTATATATATATATAAAAATAAATATATATATATGGTACTGACTGCTCGTGGTCACTGCCTTTCACCTTCCTTGCATTTCTCACCCTACCAAAATAGCAGTGGAAAGGGAAGAGAAACTTCAGACCTGCTCGATTTTCTTCACATAGACCAGCTCAGCATTCCTCTACACTGGTTAAAAAAGGGTTGAAAACACAACCACAAATTATAACAAAGTGGAAAATGAGGGGAATGATTCATTTAACACCCAGCAATGAAAGCAGTGACTCAGCTGAGAGGGAACAATGAGAGTTTGTCTGCACTTCTCCAGCACTGGAACGAGCTGCTATTTGCTCTCTGAACTATGGCAGTACTGCCATTTTCCAGCCTCATATTCAATTGATGGTTTTGGCTTAATTCTCAGCTGGGGAGCTCCATTTTATTTTTTTTTCCTTTCCCCTCCTTTCATTAGCTTCCAGGTAGCTAATAAAGGAGAGCCACCCACGCCAGGCTGTTTACTGCCACCTGCTCCCAGTGCCGGTGGGGTGGCCGGAGCAGGGGACAGGTGAGTCAGTGTTAATTAGACCCCTCTGGCCCAGCAGCTTTCCTGAGGGCTGCAGTTACAAGTGACACTCTCAAATAAAAGCCCAGACAGGGGCCGCAGTTATCAGATAGACAATCCTTTAACCCTGCTTTTCTGCTTTTCCAAGAGCATCCCCATGCTGGGATGGTCCCTCAGGGTAGCAGAGCTGCTCTAATAGAGCTCCCCCATTGCCAAGAAGTCCTGTTCTAGGCTGTCAATGCACTCTCTTCCTCATCTGACGCCTCCACACCTCCTTCTTTCACCCTTGCAGTCATGTATTGAAGAAAGATAAATGATACACTGTTCCTGCATCTGTTTCCATGTGCTGGACTAAATGGTCTGTGGTTAGCACATGTGGATGGGACACTGTGACATTGCAAAAACAATCATCTCTTCCCATTCACTGAGCATTAGGAAGAACAAGATTAAACCTTTTTCCAAGGAGCCTGAGATACACCCAGAGAAGGTTCTGATAGCCCAAATTCTGGTTTGCACAGGGAAATGAGTTTCTCTAGTTGGCCAGTTTCATCAGATGGGTGAGATTTGTTTTCTTGCTGAATTAACACATTCATTCATCCTGGGGTCAAATATTCAGAAAATCCAAAACAGAATTTGCTACTTTTGGCAGCTTGTGACTGAACTGGATTAAATCAAGAAGACTGGGACTGGTACAGGCTGTATTTTTGGCTCTGTGCAATGGTCCTTTTTTTTACCCACACTATGTAAAGAAAAAAGCCCCCTCCACAATTCTTTTCCCATGCTGCAATTGCTGGTTTTATTCACCTTCTCTTCTGTAGCAGAAGATCTCCAAGGGACTTTTGTTACCAAGAAAAGAGTGGTGGTGGCATGGTGATTTGCACAGTTCAGTGGTTAGTACAGGTAAAATCCTTAATCTGACCCTCAAAGATTTAGCAAAGCTTTTCAATCATGCTAAATGCTTTGTTAAGATCCACAGACTCTATTCTCACCATCACACATATTGATCATGAAATTAAAGGTAAAATGTATGCCCTGCTCTATTGCCATATATCAGCACCTGACTGGAACTCAAATAAAGGACAAAAGCCCATGGCTCAAAGGGACATTACTGATATCTTCCAGAACTCTGTCTTTGAAAACCCTTTGTGCTAATCCCTGTCTTCTCAAGGAACAAAAGAAGGATTTTTTGGATATGGTGACCTGGCAGTCACTGATACTTGCCAAGACACGGCACATCCTAGACCTTGAGATAATCTAAAAAAAGAGATAAAGACTATTTTTTTTTTTACCATATACACTGATTTATTTTGCATAGTAGCTTTAACAGCTCTGCTGGAACACATAGGACGTAGAAGTGTGAGCAGTCTATTTTCTCCATGTTTCCCTAATTCCTTGGTGAAGGAAACCTGAATATAGATGATATGTGTTGAGAAGAGTCTGACTTCTAAACTGGGCCTGAAAACAGGGCCTGTTCTCCTAAAATGAATAAAGCCATGTGGCAATGATGAAGAGCAGCATTCTCCAAGCTTTTCAGTCCTCTGACCAGGCCAGATTCAGGTCAAAGAGGTCTCCAAACCCATGGGGCACAGCCCAAAACTGCTGAGGGTGTCACCTGCTGCTCGGTGCCCTGTCCTCAGAAGGGATGGTGGGCTCTGGTTTCTGGAGCCATCCATGGCTCTCCCTGGTGTGAGGGAGCTTCCAGACCTTCCAGCCCTTGCTGATGGATGAGATTGCTGCTCACATTGTCTGTGAGACACAACCAGGAATGCAAACGGCAGAAATGTCCCCTCACACTGTCCTGTTTGCAGGCACTGCACCAAACCTGTCTTCCATTTAGCAAATACCCCTCCTGAGCTTTAAAGTGAACCCAGTCAATTCTTGATTGCCTGAGACTACTGAATTTCTTTTGCAAGTCATTCCTTTCAGGTCATCACAGAAAGATTACTTTGAATTATATTGTTTCCATGGGTTTGAATATATATTTTTTAAGTGGCACAAGAAAGAATGCTATTACAATTCCCAGACTGCATCATGACTTCACTTTGTTACTATTTAACTTTCAAATAAGACTTCTTGGAAGGGAGAATATCCTTGGTGTTGCAGAAACAGATCCCAGCTGAATGCATCATAATCACAGATGCTTTTTCATGTAAGCAGAATATATATCACCTCAATGGATCTCCAGCTTCAACTTGAAAAGAAAAATAGAGAGTCTGATCCCAAGCTGTGTTCAAAGAAGGATGTGTGAGCAGGCTGTGGCAAAGACATTAAAGAGACAGGCTATCATTCTGAGATTTGTCAGCCCATCTTTCACTTATGCATGGTGTCATTTATCACCCAGGCTTCATAAGAAGCTGATATGCATTAATCTGTCCTAAAGCAATATTTCATATTATCTGTCACTTAGTAAACCCTGCAAATAAACACTGATTTAAAAAAAATGCATAAAATCTGTAAAGGGAGGGGGGAAAGCAATAATTAGATAAATGCAGTCTGGAAATTATGCACAGCACACAAATCCCCAGGCTTTCTATTAATAAGGACAAAATATAAAGGAGGATTTTAAAAAAAATGTATTTCTAAGGATATTGTAAGGTTATGCAGGGAAAAGGTCAGAAAAGCCAAGGTCCAATTAGAACATGATCTGGTTATTGCTGTAAAGGGCACTAAAAATATTGCTATAAATGCATTACCAAGCAAAGGAGAACTAAGGAAAATCTCCATCCTTTATTGAATGCAGGAGCAAACTTAGTGACAAAGAATAAGGAAAAGGCAGAAGTAATCAAGCCTTCTTTTCCTCAGTGTTTAATAGTAAAACCAGCTGTTCGCTGGGTACCCAGACCCTGAGCTGGAGACAGGGAAGAGGAGCAGAAGTCCCCAAGAGAAAATGGTTGGTGACCTGTTACATCACTTAGATACAAAGGGGTCTGTGGGGCTGGAAGGGATCCAGGTGGGGCTGGAAGGGATCCCCCTGGCACTCCTGAGGGAGCTGCTGCAGGTGCTTCCTGAGCCACCTCCCATCATTTCCCACAGTCCTGCCCACCTGGGGAGGTTCCAGGGCACT
Organism: Ammospiza nelsoni; assembly: GCF_027579445.1. Taxonomy (NCBI): domain Eukaryota; kingdom Metazoa; phylum Chordata; class Aves; order Passeriformes; family Passerellidae; genus Ammospiza; species Ammospiza nelsoni. The sequence goes on from NC_080634.1 coordinate 102,696,931, forward strand.
GGAGATGAGTGACTGGGATGCCCAGTGACAAGAAGGGCTGGAAGGGGGACCTGGAGAGCCACAGGCCTGTCAGTCTGACCCTGGTGCTGGGGAAGGCCATGGAGCAGCTCACTGAGATGTGCCATGAGACAGTACAGGACAACCAGGGGCCAGCCCAGCCAGCACAGGCTTAGGAAGGTCCTGCTTGACCAACCTGATCTCCTTCAGTAACCCAGTGACCTGCTTGGTGAATGAGGGAAACATGGAAGTGTCTGTCTGTACTTCAGTGAAGCCTTTGGCTTCATTTCCCACAGCATCCTCCAGGAGAAACTGGCTGCTCACTGCTTGGATCAGTGAGTGCTGTTTGCTGGGTAAAAAAATGGCTGCTGGCCCCAGGAGTGGTGAATGGAGTTTCATCCAGCTGTCACTGTGGGTTGTCAATTTGTCAATAGTGTCAATTTGCAGACAACACCAAATAGATCTGCTTGAGGGCAGAAAGGCACTGCAGAGAGATCTGAACAGGCTGGATCAATGAGTCAATTCTGTGAGGCTCAACAACACAAAGTGCTGGGTCCTGCACTTGGGTCACAACAACCCCAGAAAACACTCAAGTCTTGGGGAAGAGTGTCTGGAAAGCTGCCCTGGGGAAAAAGGCATGAGGTGCTGGTTGTCAGGGGCTGAACATGAGCCAGGTGTGCCCAGGTGGATGAGAAGGCCAAAGGCATCCTGGCCTGGATCAGCAATAGTGTGGCCAGCAGCACCAGGGCAGGGATTGTGTGGTGGCGTTCACAGGGGTCCCAGGATGAGGGAAAAGATTAGAATCTTGAGTCCATGTTTCAGAAGGGTGATTTATTATTTTTTGATATATATTATATTAAAAGAAAATTATATATTATAACTATACTAAAAGAATAGAAGAAAGGATTTCATCAGAAGGCCAGCAAGGAATGGAAAGAAATGATAACAAAAGCTCATGACTGCTCACAGCCTCAACACAGGTGGCTGTCATTGGTCATCAAGTAAAAACAATTTCCCATGCTGGGTAAACAATTGTCCGGATCACATTCCAAAGCAGCAAGACATGGAGAAGCTGAAGCTTCTCTGCTTCTCAGGAGAAAAGATCCTGGAAAAAGGATTTTTCATAAAATATGTCTGCAAAAGGATTGCCCCACTGGTGCAGCTGCACAAGTCCTTTGTTCAGTTCTGAGCCCCCCATGACAAGAGGAACATTGAGGGGCTGGAGCACGTCCAGAGAAGGGCAACAGAGCTGGGGAAGGGTCTGGAGAATGAGTCCTGTGAGGGACTGAGGGAGCAAGGGAGGGAACAGACCTGTTGAAGGGTCTGGAGCTCAAGCCTGCTGGGGAGCAGCTGGAGAGGAGGTGGGGCAGACCCATCACTCTCTACACCTGCCTGGAAGGAGGCTGTGGCCAGGTGGGGGTTGGTCTCTCCTCCCAGGTAACAAGTGACAGGACAAGAGGAACAGACTCAAGTTGTGCCAGGAGAGGTTTAGATTAGATATTAGAAAGGGTCATCAAGTATCGGAATAGCAGCTCAGGGAGGTGGAACACTCACCATAACTAGAGGTGCTCAAAAGACGTGTGGATGCGGCACTTGGGGACATGGTTTGGTGGTGGGTTGGCAGTGCTGGGTCAATGACTGGACTCAATGATCTTGGAGACATTTTCCAACTTAAATAGTTTTATTTTTCTGATAATCAGGGATGCTCCATAGAATGGTGTTGAGATTTGTGGCCATGCTAAGCTCCTGCACAAGCAAGGAATGTGCTGGAAGTATGGATGAGGCCCCTCAGAAGAGGTCAATGAAAAAAGCTGCCGCCTAGGCAGAAGCAGAGCTGTGTGGGCAGAAGAACTGCATAGCAAACAATCACTTCTGAAAACCATGAACACTTTCTATTCTTTTCTTTTACTCATGTAATCCTGACTCTGCTGTCCTGTTCCTGTTTCATTCTGTCTCTTCTTGCTTGTGTTTTTTTTACCCTTGGTGTGCTTCATGCCTTTTCTATGGCCTTTCTTTCAGTCCTTTGTAAAATAGCTCTTCCTGTTTTCTTTTTCTTTGCATATTTTCACCCCCGTGTTCCCAGATTTCTGCTTGGTTTTCTTCTTCTTTTTTTCTCTCTCTGTATATGGTCTCACACAAAAATAAGAGGCATCAAGTCATGAGCTAACTTACTCTTTCAGCTGAGTATTTTTAATCCTAGGGGAGCCAAGAATAAAGCCAGAGGATGATCCAAAAAGCCATATGACAGGGATGGGTAGCTATCACAGGCAGTGATGAGCATCTGGACACACATGTAGATCCATCAGTTATTAAGGGCATTTTGTGTTGACATAATCTGGAATCATCTTTCCAGCAGCAGCTGGAAAAGAAAGTATGTTTATTTAACCCATCTAGGATAACAGTTTTTTTATATTTTATTCTATTGATCTGACTCTGAGTAGTTCAGAGCTGAATTAAGGGCATCATTATAGCATAAAACACTCCTGGGATTTATTTCTTGATAATGGACTTCCTCAGCCAGGAAAGAGCATCATTTCAGGGACCCTCACATAAATCTGACACAGCTTTCCATTAAATTTGAGGGACTGCTCTTGCAGCACCTTTCCAATGCAGTAGAGCTGACTCCAGAGCAGGATAACATGATTTGCTGTCCATGGAAATCTTGCCATCATTAAATCACCGAGAGCTGGATTAATCTCTCTTATTGCAGCTGATAAAGCAGCAATTAAAGATTTCTTGCAAGTCCTAAGCTGTCTGGCTGATTTAGCTACCAGGGAATGAGACCAGTGTCCCAAAGGAAAGCACCCATCATCCTCACTGGTGCCTTTGTACCATCCCCTTTCCAGCCCCTTTCACACCCTCCACTCAGCCACTGTCACCAACCACAACACAACCCTCACTTGAGGGCTGTTACCTGACCACTGATCACTCTGCTCCTTTTGTGAGTGTAAAATCAATGGTCTCCATTGAGATGAATATTTACACTTTTAAATGGAAAACATTAGGAAAAAAAATTGGAAATTTTCCAGTGCCTAATGCTTATGTGCTGCTTGTACAGTTGTGAATTTGTTGCCTGTTTTGATCAATTGGCCACTAATGAAGGTTGCCAGCTCAGAGGAGGCCTCCCTTCCCCTGACTGATAGCCCTACTTCAATTTGTTCAAGGGCTTTGTTCAAAAGTAGAGAGAATAAGGAATAAGAAGCAGAACTGCAAATAGACTGAGATTTATAAAACATGACATTTTATTACAAGTAATAAAATCAACCTACAAAGCAAAGGCAAATATTAAATGATACAGTCATGCATTTCGTTATCTACGCAAATATTTTTTAACCGTGTCAGTTTTGATTTGGTCTGTGTAAGTGCTGGATGATCACATCCTGGGGAGAGAGAACATATTTCTTCTACTCATAAGCTCCACTTTTCATGTGAGTTATCACACAATCATATCTTCACCCATTTCCTTTAATGTATTTAGTTACACTGCTTTCAATACATCAGGCTGATTTTGCTTATTGGTGCATTTCATTTCTGTTAAGCTGCACACATTGGTTGCCATGATTTTTTCTTTCAATTCTTCGTTTTAATCAGCATTCCACACAAGTAACATCAGTCCTTCAGCTCATAAGAAAACTAAATCTCAATATATGCTTGCTTTTAGAGTCTGTCAATCTTAGACACAAAATTTACGTTTGAACTTTGCCAATATTCAAGTGAGGCATGGCTCTGTGGGGTATGACTATATACACATATAAAATTATCTACAAAGCATTTCTAATGTCATAATCTCTAACAGTATAGATGTGTTCTCTAGCCTAATTCCTTATGTCAAATACCCATGTAATTCTAGCTTATACCAGTAGTAAGGCTAAAGTTTAAATGTTTCTCTTTGCTTCACTCCTACCTTTTAAAAATGATTAATACAGAAAAAAAGAAAATATTAAATAGTCGATGTAGGCCAACTTTGAAATTAATATTATTGTATTTCACAAAGTCAGGAGCATGTATTTAAATGTGATACTGCTGCAATGTTTGGTAGAACAGACAGTTCTATTACCTAACTTTCATTTCACGTAGTTCTCAAAGTTGCCACAGGGAAAAGATTAGATTCATCCAGTACCATAATGTGTCTGTCCTGAAGAACAGCAGAGCTCAGTTAGCATGCATGGATGCCCAGAAGACTTGAAAGAGCTGGTTTGTTTGAGCAGTGCTGGTGGCAGATCTTTAATGGGTGCACCAGAGAATTTGGAAAATGAGTTGTTTATATTTCCTTCAGTTCATGTTCAGAAACATGTTGCTTTCTTTTCTCACTTTGGCATTTTTTAGCCCTTCATTCTACCATCGCTCTCCCAGTATGATGACTCAGTTTGGTTTTTGAATTCCTTTTTTCCTCTGCTGTGACTCAACTGTCTCTTAAACAGAGCAGCATACTTTGTTATCAGGCTGTAATACCCCTGCTATACATTATCTTCTGGTGTCCTCCTTTCATAGCGTCTGGGGTAGAGGTCAGGTTTTATGCCTGCACTAGCACAGGGTCCTGCCCTGAGGACTTCAGCATGTTCCAGGTGGGTTTGGGAGCCTGCTGAGGCTGCTGGGCTGGCTGTGCAATGGATTCCCTGCGCACACTCTAGTCACTACAGTCTGTATCAATAGCTCTTGGAAAGCCCAAAATTAATATTCTGGTCATTAGGTCACTTGATTGATGCATTCAGACCCACTCCACTAGGCTCCTTCCCTTCTCATCCTTGTAAAATCTTTTTTCATCATTTGCATTAGAAATCAAAAGTTTGCCTTATTTTGGATGGGGGGGGGGGTGGTTTGCAGGGTCTTCACATTTATTTCAAAATACATTTTGGATGGTCTCTGAGCTTGTTGCTAATGCCATCATTTCCTTGATTACTGTGCTTTTAAAATTATTGTACTTCCTCTTCCTTTGATGTCCATATTTCTAACCATTGATCTTATCCCAAGGATCTTTTTACTTGCTAAAAGCACATACAGAGTTTTCCCAGCCTCCTCTGACACTTGCCCTGCTCTCGCCTTTTATGGTCTACAGCCCAGATAAGGTGCTCAGGGCTCAGAATCCTGTTCCTATAAATGTCTCAGGTTCAAAAACATACCACAGCCTAATGCAATAGCCCCAGCAGTGCCCCACTAAGCCTCTGTCTTCTGTGCTGAATGGAAGATTTCCACAGAATACCAGAGCAGCTCTAGTTTCAGGCATTGCAACTCTTAAATACATTGTTAGTTTAAGAGCACAGATTGCCCCATTCACTTAAAGAAAACATTGTTTCAGCTGTAATAGTCCTTCATCACATTTATATATGGGTAGGACATTGTTTACAACTCTGTTTATTGTCATTTAGAACCTTTGAATTGACACTGTGAAAGTTGTTCATTCAAATTAATGTTTCTATTGGGCTCCTGCTGTCTCAAATGGTGCAGAAAATATGTTTTTCAAAATAGAAATTGGTTTGTTTACCAGAAATAGGTTTTACTTACTATTGATAATTTAGAACATGTTTTTCTGGACTTATATAATTCACACCACTAAAATTAATACCCTCTTAAATGACCTTATAAGCATTATATGATTTTTAATATATCCTTTTTAATCATGAACAGACAAGTGCAATTACTATTCACTTCCTGATTTTCTCCTCATAACCACTACTTAGTCTGCATTAAGGCACTCCAAATGGGAGTCCTTCATCAAGCTAAGGGACAATGTCTTTTGTGACTGAAAATCATAATGATGACATTGTGAATAGCACACACTTTGCTGTATGATTGCTTATAGAATGTGACACATTATTTTCAGATACAGTGCAGGAAGTTCAGGTGGGGCCAAAGGTCCCTCCCGACCCAAATAATTTATGACCAGGCAAAGTGTCTTTTCTCACACTCCTTGCACAGGGGCCATTCCCAATTACTTCCCTGTGCTTCCTGAGCCTGGCTCAGCTTTAAAAACAATATATCTGCCCACATATGTGGGGAGTGTCTCATCTTCCTAGCTCTACCATGGGGACTGACTGGGTACTGTAAGGAATACTCTCACTCTCTGTATAATGCAGTGTAGCACCCATGCTTCCTGTTTACCTGTCAGAGGGAGGAAGCACAAGCATCTTCCATGGTGAGTTTCATCTCACTAAATCTAGATGTGTGCAGCTTCCTTGACCTGAGGTGGGCTCCTTGCCTTCCTTTGCAATCAGTGGAGAAGCAGGAATTTCCAGGACATGAGTCATTGCATCTCAACACAGACACCTGAAGGAAGTCAGACTAATATCACTTTTGTTTTTCTCTCTACTACCTAGAGGCAATCAGACTTTTCATCAATTCAGCTGGAGAACCTCATCCATGCCATTCTTTCTGGAAAAAAATTGAACCAAGAAATTTTGAATCAACAGCTGCCCAGGCTTGGATGGAAAAAGGCAGTCACTGCCTCTATTTAATGTGAGAAACAGATTTTGTTAACAGCTTGGTATTGGGTACATTTTGACACTCCAGAAAACTATACGTCTTATCTGTCATGCACAATGTTTGCAAGTGATCCTGCCCCAGAGATGGGTAAGACTGCTCAGACCTCACAGCCTGGGAGCCTTGGACATGTCTCAGAATCCCTTCTGGGTCACTGGGGCTCTAGAGACACCACACATCACTGCCAAAATGTGCCATATTTTCCATGCTGTGCTGAAAACTCTGGCCAGTAATGTGTCCATTTCCTGTTCTGAAACTTATGAAAGTTATAGAGGATAACTTTCTGTTGTTGCTGTTTTGTTTTGTTTTTTTTTTTTTTTTTTCCCTGAGGACCATTCCCTTTTCCTGACAAAACCAGTACAGTCAAAGGCCTGGAAAAAAAATCCTTTTACTCCAGATTTTTAATGCAAACATCTAATTTGGAATTGAACTGGAAGAGAATGCTTTAATGGACTTCCGTCCCCCACCACCCCTTTGCCTGAAACTTTTCCAAGCCAAGTATTCAGGTATTTGTCTTGGTATTTTGATGGAGAAAAAAATTGATGTGAAAATTTACGTCTATCTCATCACAATTTTAAAGTTTAAGTAAAGATGTATTTTACAGGAGAAGGACCAGAACAGAAAGAAGTTCAGCGAGCTTCAATGCCACTGTGAGCTAACTGAGACTATAAATGAGCAGTGCTGTTTTTTCTGGAATATTCACTTCAGTGAATCTGTTTTAACAGGTAGGTCAGGAGCAGGGTCATTCAAGACTGGATCATTAAAACCACAGTGGTGGAAATTCCAGGTAAGGACAAACTGTGGAGACTGAGCCTCTTATTTTTGGAGAGGCAATGGAGGAGCATTTGTTTGACTGCTTTTACAGGACCAATCCCAGTGTAGACATAAACACCATTGGTAATTACATGAAACTGTTTTTTCCTAGGCACCTTATCTTTTTTAGTACATATTTAGCAGGTCTTTATTGTCATATTTTTCTCATTTTTGTCTCCATATTTTACCTCCTGCAGGCTATTGAAACCACACACTGGAGACAGAACTATTTGCTTCTTCCCATGATGCCTATTTATGTGAGATCTGTTAATGACTTGTATTTTTTATATACCCAGCAAATGAGTGGGGATCTACTTTGCAAAGGGAAATCTGGGACACAGCTATTAGAGTTAAAAACATGCATTAATTTTGAGTATCCAATCAGAGATACTTTCAACCTTACTTTTTCAAAGCCTTGTATAGCCAATTCTAATTCAAGCAACAAATCTGAGTGTTCAGTGCTTTGACAGACCTGATCCCAGAGTTTCATATCACACATCACAGAAAATGAGGAACATTTTGACCACATGTGAAAAACTCACTGCATGCCTTGAATGCCCTTGCACAGGAACATGGTGGCAGAGGCAATAATTTTAGCTGATCCTCCACAGCATCACCTGGCCATTCTTTTTTCCTCCGAGAGGTTCCTGCAACTCCTCCAACCATCTTTAAAAAATAGGGCTGAGACCACACAAGAAGCCATCTTCTCTACTACATGTCTCATATTCCTCCCTTAAGAATTAAACTTAAGAAGTTTAATTCTGTGTTTTGACTGAGTAGGTGACATTTAGCCAAAATGATAAGAAAGCATATAATTGAAGACTTCAAAACAGAGTGCTCAAGAGAGATGTAACCCCAGTGCACTGACAAGCTGAACTGTAGCATTCCTTTGTTCTGAAGCACTTTCCATTCCATTTGTTCACAGGGTGTTGTTCCCATCAGGGCTGGGTGCTGGGGTTGGAGCGACTGCAGCCCCTCAGCTGCAGCTCCTGCACTGGCTCCTCGTGTCACCACAGTGTCCTGCCTGGGACACCATGGCCATCATCTCACACCTGCTGCTTTGAAGCACAAGACGGGTGCAGCTGAGGTCCTCAGCCCTGTCTGATGCTGTGGGGGGGTCTGACTCCTCCCAATGCCCAATCTCCTCACACAGTCACCATTTCTTCCTGACCTGGCTTTCTTTTTCCTACTCCCCCTTTTCAGCCTCAGTGTACCCACACTGATGTTCCCCATCCCTGACTCAGCCCAGGCTGATTTGGGGTCTGTAAGGTCCCAAATGCCCTTGTTGCTACACAGGAAAGGAGGCACAGGACTGGGACAACAGGCTGCACAGAGCAGCTGTTACAGAGTGAATATTCAAAGGAGAAGAGATCATTAAGACACAGTTCTCAAGACCCTGAGTGACAGGGCCTGGATCATAGCTGAATAATCAAAATTGCCTCATAGTGCTTTTCTTAATACTGAAAAACAGCTTCTCTTCTTGTCTTTTTTATTTTTTTTTTGTTCTGTTTTTTTCCCTAGTTGTTTTCTTCCTTCTCAGAAGTGGCTAATCTACTTTGCCTGAAACCTCTGAAAAATGTTCAGCTTAGGGTGGGCACGTAGCACTGATATTTACAGCCTGAAGCATTCATGTCTGACAAAGTTAAAAGCAACTGAAAAAAGGGTATTGTAATAGGAAACAAAATAGGAATACCAAACTTAATAATCAGAAACTCTATCACCTCTGCCTGTTGTAATAAATGATCCAGAGAAGGTAATTCAAAGGACTCTTGTTTGCCCTTTCTCAGAAGATGAACAAGGTGACATTAAATGGAAAGGCTAAAGGGAAATACTCCTCACAGAGCATGCAGCACCTGAAATTTACTGTCAGATGATAATGCTGAGAACAAGAGAGCAGGAATTCACAGAAGAGTCAGTTCCACATAACAGGAACACCTACCATTGATTGATAAGACACATTTATAGAAGACATTTTTCTTTATGCTTGAGGACATATGGCAAGTGCTAACTGCCTGAAGAATTTTTCCTAACAGATTACCTGGCCACTGGGATTATCAGACCTGCTTCTCCAAAGTATTCAGCACTGCATTTGAACATGTTTGGACTATGAAGTATTCAAACCTACCAGTTCATTCACACAAACCTTAGCAGTCCCCTCAGCCAGTGACAGTGGGGTGGTGGGGTGGTGTTTTGGGTTTTGTTCGACTTAGGAGCAATTGAAAGGGAGATGAGCTGCTCTGTTCAAATGATGAAACATGGATCATCTCATGCATTAAATAATTGCAGTTTTAACATCAACATTCAGTGTTCCCAGAATAGATTCAAAACACAACTATTTATTCTAAAATATAACCTCTCTCCTTGATCAGTGTGTCACCAATGTTTTTAAATTGTAACATATGTCCTTTCCATCAGACATTGCATGATACATTTCAAAGGAAGAAAAGTCAAAATCACCTTTCAAGGCAAATGTCTAAAGGCAGCACACACTTTAATTGCTAGCTTATCACCAGATATTTGCTGTCACCTAACATACTACTGAACACATACTACTACAACATACTTGTCAGCAGTGCTACAGATGACTAGGAATTAAACAAACAGGATGATTTCCCTTAGAAGCTGCTCTGCCTAGTCTGATATGATGGAAATGTACAGGCAATTTTGTTTAGAACTTACTCTTCAGATACATTTCACTGTATTTGTGCAATAATGAGCCTTTTACATGCAACTTCATTTCCTCTGAACCACAAAAGCTTTCACACACTAGGTGTGAATTATGATAAAATCATTCACCATTGTCAAATTGTAACATATATATTTTTCCATCTAGGTTTTTTTAAATCTGGTAAATCATTAATTGCAAGTAAAAGTGTCTACTGATAGTCTCTTTCTTAACAAAAGAAGTTATTCTGTGGGTTAGTTTAAATTAGTCTTGTCACAGCAGTTCCAGTTGAGATGGAAATAATCTGAATAATGTTTGTCTCACTAGAATATCTCAGTGTTATGGTGGGCTTCAAAAATAATACTTGTATATAACTCAAGTTATACATAAATCATATAAATATTGGCAAATTACTGCTTTATTCTTGTAATGAGATTTAATTTTTTTTCAAAATACAAATAAACCAAGAACAAAAACATCAGCAAAAGTAAAGAAATATCTATATATCTGGGATTACTTATCTAGTTTTATATTTATCAAACTTTCATGTGTGATATTGTCAAAAACTGATAGAATCATAAAAAATCCTGAGCCAGATGGGGCTCACACGAATCACCAAATTCCAGCTCCTGGCCCTGCACAGGACACCCCCAGGAATCCCTTCACATGCCCAAGTGCTGTCCAAGCATGTTGTGAACTCTGGCAGGCTGAGCACTTCAACTCCAGCACCAGTTCCAGTGCCCAGCCACTCTCTGGGTGAGGAACCTTTTCCTAATGTCCAACCCAGATCGCCACTGACACAGGTTCCTGCTTTTCCCTGGGTGCAAATTGGACCAGTTCAGGTGTCTGTCACAGCCTCTGTATCTCCATGTGCTGGGACAGAGGGCTCCTCAGTGCAGCGGAAAACTCTTCTCTGAGCCAGGAATTGCAGCTGCTCCTGATTGTGACAAGATGTGCAGACAGGATGTAGCAAGCAGAGCCAGTGAGTGCCATGTCTATGTGCCTGCAATCTGGAAATGAAGTCAGCACTGAAACTGTAAAAAAAAAAGTTGAAACTCCCCCAATTAATAACTTAGAAGCACTTAAGAAAAAAACAAACTTGTTCAATTTATAGGGTATTTACAGGACATTTTTTTTTCATGTCAGAATCTACTGTTCCAAAAAAGCAAATAACTTGCCTTATCCATTCTTCCAGTGGGGTTTTCTTGGGGGTTTTATTTGGTTTGGGGTTTTTTTTTCTGCACTGAATAATCACTGCATTATTTCAAGTCATTGAAGCAAAACTTCTAAGGGCAGCAAGGAGGCTGAGACTACAAAAATCTTCTGTTGGGCTACATAAGCACAAACAATATGGGTACCACTTCACTGCTGAGAGAAAGGTCTGTGAAAAGCAGCTGTAAAGGCAGATAAAGTGGGAGAGGACTGAGGCATCCTGGTATTTTGCTATTTCATGTTACCTGGTGTCACCCTCCAGTCTAAATTATTTGGTATTTTCTTTAATTGGCAGTAAATTGAATTTTAAAAATTTTAATTATATTGGCATTTCATTACTCATTCTGAGGAGATGATAAAAAATATCTGGAGAAAAAAGGATCCAGAATTAAATAATTGGCTAATACTGCCAATAGGGAAAAAAAAGTCTTTTCCTCATATTTGAAAGGAGAAAGAAGTCATAAATATTTTACAGACAACAGGACTGAGCTGGATATTTTATATTTATATGTATACATTTATACGGCTAGACCTTTACATCTGTCAATATGTGTGCATACATATGAGTGTAGTATATCTGCATGAGTATGTATATGTCTGTACACAAAAAATAAATCACTGGAAAAGCCAGTTACTTAATAAGTTGGAGATATTCTGCCAGTGGAAATCCTTTTTTTTTTCTGAATCATGACCAGCAGTCCAGAATTATTATCTGACACTAAAGTGACACCAGTGAGAAAACAGAAGTAAAAATTTTCCTCTTCAGTTGCAAAAGTATGCATTATGATGGATACATTTCCTTAGGATACATTGATGGATACATTTCCTACATTATCCTGAGGACCTGGCTGAAGAGGTTCACACCTCTGAACATTTAGCTATATTACTATGGACTAATTGCTATTATTTCAATTAAGGTGGTCCACATGTTTGTGAGGCACACAAAGAAATCATTGTGGTGGAAAATAACACACCAAGTACAATTTTCCATGGATATTACTACCCCAAATTATTCCAGCATCTTGGGTCATACAGGAACAAGGAGTTGAAGGGAGCAATAAGGTTCATTTTGGCAGCAGGAGTGCACAGGTAGAGAGGGAACCATCGAGAACCACACATGTAGAACAAGATAGGTAGATATAGATTAGATATAGAGATAGATAGGTAGATAGATAGATAGATAGATAGATAGATAGATAGATAGATAGATAGATAGATAGATAGATAGAACTGGACCAAATGAATTGAAATCACTTTGCAAGCTCTGAGAGCAGCCGGGAAGCTGAGGGAGGGAGGTGACAAAGCAAGCAGCAGGTGACAGAAACCTTGTCCTGCTGAGGACTGGTAACTCCTGAGCCCTTTCTCTCCCCCTGCCACCTGCCTTTCAGCCACTCAGGGTTGCTCTGGTACTTCCAGAGTGATTCTAAGATACATTCAATGAAAACAATGATTGTGCTTGCTTTTGCCCCCCATATTCTGGCTGCTAAGCAGACATCAGGATTTATCAGTTTACAACACCAGAGCATCACTAACCACTTGTGTTGATTGTGATTTAGAGCAATCCAATTGAAAAAGGTTTGGAATCCAGTTTGTAAAAGCTCTGATATCTTCACAGAAATGGACTTTACAAAGCAGAAATACTGCCCAGTGCAGATATCAGTTGTAAATACAGATGATTTATTGCACTGTAAAAATGCAAAAAAAAAAATCTTACATGGGAGCATCAAGAAAGACTTTAGATAAAACTATGTCACTGTCACTTCAGAGAAATCTGTACATTACAAGATGTCTGGTTGCTACTTCTGGTTTTGTGTAACTTGCAGCCAACCCACTCCTGTTCAGTCAGGGATGCCTTTGGTTCAGTACATCAGTTGGGATCAACCGGCACAAAATCACTCACATCAGTGAAATTACAATCTGCATTCACCATGTGGCCTAAGGCAATTACCATGTCTCTTATGTCAATAGTTACAATTTTCCTTCTGTTAGCTTTACATATCTGTGACACACCAGCTTCTAGACACCACAGCTTTTTTTATTTCTGATTCTTACTGCATATGGTGAAGTGCCTGGGTATTTTGGTACAGTCTGACATGCTCTGGAAGTGCCAAATGGCCCAGTCTCACATAGTTAGCACTACTCCAGCAGCCTGTCTAGAAGTGTCATCTTAGGTCACACTCAGCTATGGAGGATTGCTTTGGTTTTGTTTACTGTAAGCTACAAGAAACCTGGATTTGAGCTGTTCTCCATAAGTGTGAGTTTGCACATGACTGTGTGGCCATCTGGAGTCTGTAGTCTTCTGCAAGGTGAACCTCACCTTCAGCAAAGAGCACCACCACCACCATGCTCCTCAGCCTAATTCCCGACCAGCCCATCACACAAGATTATCTTGCTGCCCAACTAATACTGACATGCAAAATTGCAATTTTTATGGCAGGTGAGAAACCTGAGTAGTGTTTCATCACCGTGTTTTATAATGACAATAAAAATATGCTTAAAAGTTATCTGCATCATTTAACTGTGTACAGCATTCCTCTTACTTCCCAGGAAATGTCCATAACACAGGACCACCTGCATCCGGAGTATCCTTGTACATGTCTACACCAAGGAAAGAGAAGATCAAGGAACAATCTCTGCAATTGAGGCCAACTGGCCAAGAGATCTGAGATATTAAAAGTACCTGAAGTGATAGTGGGGGCATGGGGGAGCTTGTCAGACTGTACTTATTACAACAAACTCATAGTGTGTGTTGCACTCTCTGGGGTGGGGTGAAAATACAGATGAATGGCTGATAGTTTAGCTAAGGAAAAGCTGATACAGTGCAAGAGATCCCTACATGGATACTATCCTGTGGGGGATAGAATGTAAGAAAATAAAGATTGTGCAGGAGGCAATCTCACCCCTGAGGAGTTGCAGCTGTACTAATTAGCAAAGATTAGGAACAGGCCTGACCTTAACAGGCCACAGCTGTGTCCAGTGAGGATGAATGCTATAAAAGAGTGGGTTAGCTGGTTAAGAAAGGAGCTGCAGATTGTTGGCTCTGCTGTGAAGAAGAAAGAGTCAGTGCTGAGGAGCTGCTCGTGGGAAATTGCCAAAAAGGTATGGAACTTTTGCAATGAGATGACCACGCTATCCCATCCCCTCATCCAAGTTAACCCATCCTTGGGACATAAGAAAGTCTTTATTATTTTAGTTCTTTGCTGTAATTTCCATCGTGAGCTGATATCTTTAAATTTGTAGGTATATTAACTACTTTCTGCCTATTTTATTGCTTCTTTGCAATTTAAGGAATGCAATAAAACAGATAAATCAATCCCCTTACAAAAAGGCCACAAATTAGCTGTGTACAGCTATCCTAGTGCAAACAAATCTACCATGTGAATAAGAACAGAAATGTGTGAATAATGAGAGAAATAAGGGAAATTGCTTCATTAAGGAAATTTCCCTGGAAACAGTTATTGCTTGAAGCACTGTAACAAAAGATATTTTGTTTATGCCACAATTTAAAGAAATTATTTAACAATTCCCATGAGCATTCTCTGACTTAAAAATAAACACATTATGTCTTAGTCTGTGCCCAAAGAGTTAATGGCCAAACAAAATAGTTCAGCTTGGCTCTCACTCACATTAAAAGCATTTTGTACTCTGCCAGCATCAAGTAGCCAGAGTTCTGCCAGGCTTAAGAACTGGGAGTTGTACTTTTGCACATTTGGAAGAAGTCCAAAATGTATCCCAATACTGAGTACGTTTTAAGCTGCTTAAGGTGACTTTAAATGATGAGATTAGCGAAAAGGCTCAGGAAAGCAAATGACTCTGAGGTACAACAGGTCCACAGATGCACACTGCCCCCAAAGTTGTAGCAGCCCTGTGACATTCTAGTTGTTTAGCTATTTTTCAAGATCAGAGGTCCCCTTGGGCACCAATACCAGCGGGACTGATATGGAGTATGTGACTGCTCCCGAGAATGAAGAATAATATTTTTGTTACAGAGTGTATTAGCTGCATAAAAATACTCTCTATTTGGAACACAACTGGCTTCCAGATTTGTGGGGAGTTTCTTGCATGTTAAAGCTGTACCTGGTTGCTTTCAAAAAAACTCTGTCCTGCTCCCCCCATTTGGCAAATGGTTAGAAGGTCCCAATGAAAACTGTGTGTTAATAACATTACAAACTGTTCTATTAATATTTTAATGAATATATAATGAATACTGTGAAATCAAAAGACTGGAACAGATTTAGTAAATAAGATGACTTTAAAACGCCATAGAATATTAGAATGATCCTGCAAAATCAGTATCTTTCCCCAAAGACTGAAAATTTGTCTTTATTATGTACTGAATAAGAAACCTCATAATCAAAAACCCCACATTTTTCTTTCAGCCTGAGACAAAACAGAGCCATATACTCAGAAATGTTTCTTCTGAGCTGTGTTCAAGTGGCAGTGATTTACATTTGAAGTCTTGCACTTCCAAAAATACACATGAATTTAAGTGGTCATGCCATCTTCTGATTTAGTAGGTTTTTTTCATTATAGCACCCTTCTCTGCTCAGATGGAAAACAAGTTAGTTGGCATGTGGACTAAAATCAAAAATGCCTGCATGCTCATAAATGTGAGGCTCCTGTTTACCTGCATTTCCACCTTCTCAAGCTAAATTCCTGTCTGTTGCTCTGCACAATAAGAACTGCTTCTCTGCAGGTTTTAATTCTGTAATAATCTGCCTAGACTCCACATCTTTGCATCCCCCCTTGCAAAAAAAATGCAAAAAACCCCCACAATCTGACAGTATACCAAAGGGAATAGAGAATTCCCTGATTAATGCAAAAGCATGCAAAGCTTATAAAGCTGCCTCAGCATAAGACTTACAAAGCTTAATCCAGTTTTATTATATTCTAGACACTAATAGAAAAGCTTTGATTAAAAGGGTACTCTTTGTAAGAGTAAAAAAAAGAAGTGTTAATTTTCTATGTTATTTTGAGCAATTTCTTCTAAATGTTAATCCTGCTTTAATTCCTGTGAGAGCTTACAGCAGTAATGGGAGCAGGTTGTCCTGTGGCGTGCAGAGACCCAAACTCTTTGTCACCTCTCCAGCTACATCAATCTGTTGCTCAGACTCACAGATACTAGTGAGAGAGAAAAAACTATTGTCAGCACATCATGAACCTTTCATCTGCTCTTGGAGGTGGCTTGGTACATCCAGGAGAGCTTACCTGGTGATATATATCTGTCTCAAATATATATAAGCATCGACACATTTACAGAAGTCTGAAGAACCTAGAAGAAGGCTGACTATTTATCTATATATTCTCAGTAAAATGACTTAACATTTCTCTCAACATATACAAACACCAAATTTGGGGTGAAGGGGATTTGCAGATTCAACTGTGTGAATTGGCTTCTGTAGCCTCTGACTCCATAGATTTAGAGGACTTCACTGGCTCTCTGTTGAGTCTTAAGGAATGTCAAAATCAGTCCCCTGTCATCCCTGTTGATAATTCTTTAATGTTTCATGCTCAGGCAGTAACAAATAGACACCTGTAAGGGGCATCCTTCACTAATATTCACAATCCACCTTAAGGATGGCCTCTTCATAAATCAGCCTCAGAGGAGGATTATTCAAAAGACAGCAACAAATCAAGCCTGACACCTCCTGAGAAGTGAGGGGTTCTGAGTAAAAAGCAAAAATGTTATTAATGGCAAAGTCCATTAACACCTAACCAATAGTCACAAAAGTGACTATCAAATAGTAAGACTTATCCTTCCCTTGAATGGGAATGCTTTTAGAGAAGCACTAATACAGCAGGCACAAACATTGCAAAAAGAGGTCACATCACCTTGCAATTAAAATATTAACACCCTCGCTGAAGGAAGGTGTATAAAAAAAGTCTGAAGTGATGTTTTCCTAGAATGGTGAAGTCTAGCACAAAAACAAAGAAAAAACAGAGCTAGCTGACCTCTGTTGTGAGATTTAGCTGTCTAAAGCCTTGCTCTGTCTAATCACACTATCCTTACTCAACAGTATGACTGCAGTAAGTGGCTGGCACTTCAAAACCTGTGTAATCATCAAGAGTCAAGACAAGGGGTGTTTCTGGGCAGACAGTACAGTTTGGTGGCAATTTTCCATAGGAAAAGAAAGTGCAGAAAAGTAGCATGGATAACTTTGAGGAGCAGTGCAGACAAAATTTCTGTCAATTTAAGTGCTTTGAAGTTCATTCTTCCATATGCCCTTACAGGTCACACAGCCATCAGCCACCTGTGTATTTTACTGACAGAAGTTGATGCAATATAAGTTTCCAGACAAGTACAGTCAGGCCCATTCTGTACTGAAAAGATTGCCCAGAGGACAATAATGGTTTTTTGAAATATTCAACACGTCTTCACACTGTGCAATGTCCACCAGCAACCTTCATTTACACTTTTCCAGCTCAAGTTTCATATACAGAAATATTTGGAATCAAATAAAAAACTGCACCAGCTTCTGAATTGTACTGAAATTTGATTTCCATATGTACTGTCCTCCATCTGAGAACACAAAAGAAAGGAAGAAAATAAATCTAATACATAGCATCAGTTAGACTTAGTGGTGTTGAGTAGTTTGTGATGATATAAATGATTTTATATGGGATTTTGAGGTACCATTGTGCTATGAGTATGTGTGCTTCTAGACCTTGATCTGCTATTTCAGCATGCAGGGTTCTTTTCAAAAACCTTTGTAGTAAGCTTCCCATTCTCAACATCTGATGCAATCACTAAGCTATATAACCAAGAGATCTTGGTCTCCAACTATCTTCTCCCACTTAAGATACAAAAGAGCCAAGTCATACTATCAAGATTCTCTTTGCGTCATAGCAGAATCATATTTCTAAATAACAGTAATTTTTTATCATCAATGGATTACTTCTATTTATTTGCTGACTGAATCATTACAAATCAAAGCGGTAGTAAATTTATTCCTGTTGAGAAGCCTTTACAGAATCATTCCATTTCTATAAACATGTTTAATTTCTGCAAGCAATAGTAAGTTATTTCCCTGATTATATTTCAAGAGATTTGTCTTTCATTTTTCTGCTTCCCAGAGTTGTTGATTGAAATCTGGAGGCAGGTGAATAATGACTGGCTTTCTCCAAGTGTTTGAAATGCAATATGGGCTCCATGGTGATTCATTAAATTCAGTAAGAATACATAGAGGTTTTTCCCAAATTGCAGGCAGCTGTCCTAGTTACTATAAATGATAAATATTGTTATGAAAATAAATGAAAATGAAATCATTGCTTTTATTCCTCAGGATGTTCACAAGTCACTCACAATAATGAGTCAAGATTAAATACCTCAACAGTCTGGCAGATCCAGAGTGTCTAAACTTTAGAAATTAAATACCCATGCTTCTTGTCTGCTGCCAGAGACTTTGTCCAGGACAGGATTTCAGACCTCATTAAATGGCCCTTGTCATTTTATCCAAAAGTTTGGATAAAAGTGGCGTTATTGCCATTTGAGAAAAATTGGCGCAATTTGAAAAATTGTGCTTCTTAGAGATATGGACTTAGAATCTCTACTGAGACTAGGGATCGTTGCTGGTGGCCAAAACTTTGGAAATAGGCGTGTTTCTAGGGCAGGCATGGGACAGAAAGTTGAGAGCTCTGCTAGTCCAGGTCTCAATAGGGGCGCTGCCTCTGTGGCACCTCACAGATTTCCCACATGGCACCCATTCAGAGCAAGCCCCACAGGAAACACTTTCATTGCTTCATTTTCTAACTCTGTTTCTACCTGCTCCATAGGCATGAGATGCACCTTCCTCTCAAATCATCCAGCTGAAAGCTCACTCATGCCCAGTTTGTTGTGATGACTCCTGACCTGTCCCCTCCTGGCTGGAGGGCACCTTAGTAACAGTAAAATAGCAGAGTAAACTTGTGAGGAGAAATTTTTCCTTTGTTTTTTTCCCCTGCATAATAGAGAGCTGTAAATTACCAGCACTGCTCTTAGCAAGGCAGATTACATTTCTAATGTCCTGCAGTGCTGCTGACTGCAGTCAGTGCATCATTACACCCTGTGTGGCAAAGGCAGGTGCTGGCTCACTGTAAACAGAGCAGGACTTCTCCCCTCTTCTGCATCTGAAACCCCTGGACTACAGGAACAGCCTGCAACAAATTCTGTGTGGGGCCACAGTGAATCAGGAGGGCTTGGGAACAGTGTCAAAGCAGTGCCCAGGGCTGGCAGAGAGCAAAGGAAAGGAAGGTTTCCCCCTCTAAGGACTAAAAAGGAAAGCCAGAAGGGGTTGCCATAGAAAGGGAGGTAAACAAGGATAATTTGCCAACAGTGTGTTCCAATAAGATAAATGATACACTAAAACTTTTCTAATAAGGAATGAAAGAACTGTCAGGGGTTTAAACATTCAAATAAACACTTTTTACAATTTCAGTCACAAGGAATTTTCTGTGACTGGAGAGAGTAAACAGTGGCTCTCACAGAAGATTATTTCTAAGTTTGTGAGCTGAGGCTCAAGAGACATTTAAAATACAGAGTTTTTTCCTTTTTTTACTCTTCTGAACCTAAGGGGAAACATATAATGTCAAACCTTTAAGTGCAAAGGTGAAGAGCATGTGCACAAAACTTCCAGAAAGCATGGACGGGGTGACTCATATGGATGTGGACAGTGGCTTTAAATGTTTCCATGTTTACTGTAACCAGGCAAGGAATTTTTAATTTTGAAGAAGAGTAATTGAATATTTTAAGAAAACTTCCAGCAAAGCTCCTCGACTACAATTGCCTAGAGGCTTGAGGAAAAATCCAGCCCTTCACCTCTGTTGCAACCTGGCCTAGAAGGTAAAAGTAACTCAAGTTCTTGTTAATAGATCCCTTGGGGTAGATTAGAGTGAAATTACACTGAATGATCAGTGTTTGTAAAAAAAAAAAATATAGACTTTATCTTTCAACAGTTTGGTTGCAATAGAAGCTTTCCACCTGAGCCACTCATAGCCTTCATTTCTTATGGGACTAAACTGTGTTTGGTAACTGACCTCAAGTGCGAGGACAGCTACAAAGAAAATTTTCCCAGGTTAAGGAAAAGAAAGAACATATAAATGGGACAATCCATAAGAAAACAATATTATCTTTATCCTAATTGTTCCAAAAATACCATTAGTCTGCCTTACTCACTACCTGAAAATTATCCAGTATCTTCCATGAGTGTTTTGTGGACAGTTTGCTACAGCAGGGTGTTGTTGAAGTAAAAAAATCAGCTCTTTCCAAGAACAAGGTCATGGATATTTGATGGTTTAGTTAAGGATAAAGAATTGACTAGTAGAAAATTAAGAAGAGGCTTATTGCCTCAGTAACAGATAATACAGCTATGAGGGGAGTGGTGATGTGAAAGCAAAAAATGGGGATTCCTGAAAGTGTTCAGATAGTTTGGAAGCCAGGTGAGCTTCCAACATCCAGTTATACCTAACTGAACAAAACCTTGTTCAGCAGAGCAGATCCCTGATTTTGCAGAGATGCCAGCGTTTTTGTCAAAAGCTGTGATGCTGATTTACAAAATAAATACATCTTCAGTGAAAAATTAAAAAAAAAAAAAAAAGAAGATAAAATAAAAGGGATTAGATGGAGTGGCAAAAATTCTCTCTGTGTTAAAGTCTGCAGAATCAGTGTAGTCAATTCATCTAAGACAGGAAGCATTTAAATAATTATATAGCAGAAGCTTCTTACTAAGATTATAAAGAGCATTCTCTTGAAAACAGCAGTACAGCCAGTATCAGTTAAAGGTGCACAGAAGGTGCTGGACAAGAGAAAAACTGGCACATTTAATTGTTTGAGCTTCAGAAGTACCTAAAGGTTTATAGAATTGCAAAGAAACCATTCCTGCAGATGGATTTTTTAGTGCAAAAACACTGACAAAGACAAGGAAAGATGGCACTTGTAGGGATAAAATTGACTGTGAACTTCCACCTGCTAACTGAAAGAGTGCTTTGTCAGGGTGACTGACTCCATGTGTCCCTGTTATTAAAGAACCACCATGGAAAAACAATTAAGAAAATAAATTATAGCGAGAAGCAAACTGTCATAATGGATTTTTCTATCTGAAACAGAGAAATAAAGATCTACCTGACTTTAACTGCAATAAAATTCATCTTCTAACAGGAGAGTGGGATGGAGTTTCTGAACTGCACTGCACCTTAGACTCTCAGCAACTCAGCATCCTTGGATGTTCAAAGGCAGACATCCCTTAGCTTAGGTCTTCAGTGTACAAAAATGGTGCACAAAACTGATCTTTATTTTCAGTAATTAGTTCATTAACTAGACAAAAGAAATTAATCACTGAGAATAATATGCATTTCTGTCTGTGGGCAGTTGTCAGCAGGATGGGCCCAGACTCTTCAGTGCTGCCCAACAAGAGGACAAGGGGTAACAGTCACAAATTGAAGTTCCATCTAAATATGAGGAAAAAACCCAAAAACTTCTTTACTGTGAGGATGACAGAGCACTGGAAGAGGCTGTGCAGAAAGGTTGTGAAATGTCCTTCTCTGGAGGTACTCAAAATTCTCCTGGACGTGACTCTGTGCAACCAGCTCCAGGTGAACCTGCTTTAGCAGGGGATCTGGGCTAGATGATCTCCAGAAGTCCCTTCCAATCCCAGCTATTCTGGGATTTCTGTCATTCTCTAGATACTTCGGGGAAAATTTGAGCTACACTCTGTTTTTTAGGCTCCCATGCCTTTTTCTAAAGGCCACATTCTGAAAACTGCTGCTTTCATTGTTCAGGTCATTATTGGATCAAATAATATTTTTTCAGGTTCTCTTGGATCAAAACATGATTGTTATAGGTAACTGTGATGCAACATTCAAAGATAGCACATAATGTAGCATTGGTGCTGCAGAGAAGCAGAAGTGCTCTAGTACTCAATTGTTTGTGTCAAGGGCATCAATGGGATGACCAACACAGAAACCCAGAGAAGCTTTGGCAAAATGATGAATTAACTGACATAAAATAAGCTGCTTAAGATGTTTGGCCATGACATGGCAAAAGCAGACACTTTTTGAACGTCCTGTACTGAAGCAAGAAACATGCTCTGAAAAAAGAGAAAGAAAATTGAAGGGAAAGTATTGAAAGTGTCACCTAATAATACAAGAAGGAAATGCACAAAGAGTGAAAGAGGTTAAATGAACCAGTGGAAAGGGCTAGGAAGATAGGTTAAACATAGATGTTTTTTTAAAAAGAAGAGTTGGGATGAAGCATTTGCAGCATATTCCCATTTAATATATAACACAAGAGAAAAGATGACACAGATTAAAAGTACCCCTTTGGAAGGGGGAAAAGAAATAGCAATTTTAGGCAAACATCAAAGGGTAATTGCTCTGTTTATACTGAATGAAAAATGTTCTGCAAAGGAGTCAATTTACATAATGTGGAGGCATTTAGTATGATTTATAGCCCTGCCTTAAAGGCAGTGGAGTGCAAAAAATGTTATTAAAACCCTTATATTTTCTTGGAGGAATAATTGATGTTGAAGAAGAAACTTGTAAGAACATCATGAGTTTAGAGATTGGGAAGAAGCTGCAGGTGGACTTGTGTTGTTGCACAGTTAGACGGGGAGCTGCAAGGGCACCTTTTCCCCAGTACCATTATGGGAAAATGGGAAGAAAGAGCCTTGCAGGCAGCCAGAGTGAGATCCCATAAGACCCTGAAGAGGACAGACTTTCCCCCCAGAGCTCTAATGTGTGGTGATATGCTCTCCATCTTAAACAGTAAACTAGCAGCCAACTGCCCTGCTGAATCTCCCCAAGTTGCCTGCCTGCCTGTGCTCTAGCTCACAGCTAGCTCATATTTTGCTTGGTAAATTCCACACCAAAACCAATCTGGATATAAAAAGTGTTTCTTCACTTCTTTCTGGTCCTGCTGCCAGCTGGACCTGCTTCTTGAGACTGCCCGGGTCTCAGGTGTCAGTACTCACAGGAAAACAAAGGTGGATGTGGAAAATGCTCAGCCCAGCAAGGGGACAGGGCAGCGCCTCTCTTGTGACAGCTGCCCCTCAGATTTTGCAGCTTAAAGCAGTTGCAGAACAACAGCCTCATTCCCTGTAGAGATCCTAGCCAGGAAGAGAGCTAAATCAGTGAGAAGCACAAGGCCTGAGATTGTATCAGGCTTCAACAGTTAAACAACTTTCTTATGCCATTTAAATTACACTCAGGGGAAGAGAAGTGCAGATAACTCAGAAGAGCCTCCTTTACACCAGTGTGACAGGGCTGCCCAAAGTTCCTGGCTGGAGCAGCCTGACACAGAGGTCTGGCAGAGCTTTGAGACAGAGTTCTGTGCAGGTGAGTTCCCAGCTCTGGGGGCTGTGCTGGTCACTGCCTGGGAGCCCAGAGGGTGCACATGGCATGAGCACTTGCTGCTGGGTGCCTTTAGGCTGAGCCTAAAGTTACAGCTCCGCTTTGCTGCTGGGATCCAGGGCAGCTTTATTCCCAGGCTACCTCTGGTCTCATTTTGCTCTTGAAAAGGGACTGCTTTTACCACAAAGGTGTTGCCACAGCACTCTTTATGCTGATCCTTCTGCCCTCTCCTGTTCTACAGCTCCTAAGGCCAGGCAGCAACATGAGCTCCTTGTGACTGGCACATGGATATTCCTGTGAGTTCTGCATAACCTGTGAAATGCTCTCCTTTCTGAGGAAAACTGCTCTGCTACTCACTTTCCAGCTGAGAAGGAATTAATGGCATGCCTATTTTGTTTTGAATCAAAAGAGGTGATCACATTTTGATTTGCCCATGGATAATATTTAGTGCAAGCTTTTAAAAGGAAGTATTTTTGCTTTGTTCTGCAAGACATTGAACACTCCCAAATTTTTAACAGCCTGGTGTAGTGGGACTTGTCCCTATCCATGGCAGGGGAGTTGAAACTCGATGATATTTTAAGGTCCTTTCCAACCCAAACCATTATATGATACTGTGATTCACTGATCTAAATGACAAATCATAATTCCCCACATGATAATGGAATAGTCTTGATCATGTTCTGGTAATAGCCACTGAGAAATTAGTAAAAGCTAGAGCTAACATTCTTCTTTTCAAACTCAGTGTTCTATTTACTTCCTTGAAAATGTGGAGATTGAGTTTCTCACCTGAGCACAAAGTAATTTCTACCAAACAAGTACTTATGGAACAAACTTGTTCATGCATTTTTGAGAGGCATAAAATGAGAACATTTTCATGAAAATTGCTACATAACGTTTCATTGTTTATCTTTGAAAAAAACGTAACAGAACACCATTAAGCTAAAGACTCTATCTCTGCTAGCCAGGGGTTAGCAGATTGATAGTGCATGTAAGATCAATACCAGATAACTTAATTGTCAGCTAATCTCAATTCACACATTCCTAGGGATAAGTGAACTATAGGGATTTTTATCCTGTTTAATTAATGAAAAAGGAAAGATTCTTTCCAAGATTACCCAGACTGTTCATTTTATAGACTGCACTTTAAAAAACACTGTTCTGTAAAATTGAAGAAACAGGAATCTGATACAAATCTAATACAGAAGGTAGTCAGGTAATTCATAATTTGAGCTCCATTCATAGATGTATTAGCTTCATAATGTTAGAAAATCATTTACCCTCTCACACACAGCCTAACTCATTGTCCCTGTCTGGTACTGTGGTCAGGACATTTGTCTTTCGAGCATTATTTAAACAATTTAAACTTATTAGGGACCATAATACCATTACTGACAGGGAGCAACACCTTACATAAAGTGCAGTCTCACCTGTCTCACCTATGGAATGAGACATTGGCCAAAATCAGTACAGACTGTGCAGCAGGGTCCTGAGTGTGTGGTAGCCATAGCAGAAAGAACAGGAAAATGTCACGGCATTATTATGTCAGCACGAAAGGTCTCATTGTTCCCAGTACAATTCTCTTTATTCCTGAGCATGTTCCTTTTACACACTTGCTGTGGGATTTTCAGGCTATTTTAGAGTATCTATGACTCAGTTATGAATCTTCATAAACACAGATCATTGTCAGTATGGGCTCAAGTGAATTCAGCATTTCCAAGGAGAAATAAATAGGCAATAAGAAGCATACTTCTCATTTCACATGTCTATTCAAATACTGTCTCACATCAGTCAGATCCATGCACTTTAAAGCCTGCCTCGAGAGACTATGGCTGCACTTGTAAGTAGCAGCAGAAGCACTCAACAAGCTGAAAAGGAGTCACTGAGGGGATGTCACTGAACACAAAGCTTGGCAGACACTCATGATGGAGCATGACAACATGAAAGCCTTGACTGAATGCAGATCATGTCCATGGTTGTTCATTTGTGGGGTTTTTTCAGGAGAATAATCTTTGCTTCCAGAGTGGTTAGGAGTCTTATTTATTGCTTCATTCACCGTACAACAGCACTTCACTGCTATTTATTTCTTTGAATCACAGGATCAATCATGTTGGAAAAGACCTGTGAAATCACTGAGTCCAACCCACAAGCCAACACCTGCCAACTAGACCAGGGCACCTAATGTCACATCCAGTCTTTCCTTAAACACCACCAGGACAGTGACTCCACCACCTCCCTGGGCAGCCCATTCCAAAATCTAATCACCCTTTCTGTGCAAAACCCTTCCTAATATCCAACCTAAACCTCCCCTGGTGGAGTTTAAGATAATGATGTCCTCTTGTCTTGTCATGGGTTGCCTGGGAGAAGAGGCTGATCCCTGTCTGGCCACAACCTTGTTTCAGGCAGTCACAGGGAGTGATAAGGTCAGTCCCTCAGACAATATACTTTGCTGCTTTGAGAGACCATTTCTGCCAAAGGAACACACCAAAGCTTGGCAATTGTCTTGAAGGAAATAGGTTGGATTTCAGCTGAGTCTCAGTTCATCCTGTCTGTCTGCTTCTCTCTTCAGTGAAAGAAAAGTGAATTGCTGCACACTTCACAGGGCTTTGTTCCAACAGCCATGAATTTGTTGGATGATTACATTGATAAGGAGATGCTTATCTGTCTGAGACCAGTGTTCCTATAAATTATTAGTAAATAACAGCAATCCCATGATAAAGCATTTATCTTCCTTTGTTTCATAACAATTGCATTTGTATTGACTTAATTTTCAGGAGGTAAGCCATTAGAAACCAGATGTTTATATCTTTACATTTGCCTCAGGGTGTAATGCCTAAACATAAGAGGAAGACATAAACAAAAACAAAAACCAGTGTAAAGGAATACATATAACCTATCCTGCATCCATCCCCATGCTGCATGGGCGGGGCCCAAAGCATTAATATAAAAATCTGAAATCCTTTCTACTATTACTTATAAATGATGAATGTGGGGAAGATGAGATGTAGTTTTTTTTTTTTAATCCTAGTATCTATTACAGAAAAGGTGATCGTACTTCATCCCTGACAGTCATCTGCAGGGTGTTTGCCAGCTTGCCAATTCCTCTTGATTAGGGCCATTTGGGTCAGCTCCAGTGAAACTCTTAATTATTCCATTGAACCAAGTACAGGAAGGAAAGGATGGATGGGTTGGTTGGAGTAATGACCACTGCATTCAGGGAAGGTGCAGAACTAAAGGCATTAAAAGGAGTGCAAGGCTCAGGACTGGGATGGAGATGAGAAGCCAGGGTGAGAAAGGTAAGGGAGGACCAGCTGTGGCAGGGCTCTATGTGTGCTTTGTGCCCTCATTCTGGGAGTGAAGTGGGAGTCCTGCCCCACTAGAATATGCTTACCTTCCCCATCTACCCACCTGCTCACTCCTGCAGTGTGCAGGAGAGGAACAGCACAAAATACAGAAGCATCTGAGCTGGCAGTGTGCCCTGGTGGCCAAGAAGGCAAATGGAATCCTGGGGTGCATAAGGAAGAGCATTGCCAGCAGGTCCAGGGATGTGATCCTGCCCCACTTGGCAGCCCTGGTGAAGCCACATCTGGACTGCTGTGTCCAGTTCTGGGCTCCTCAGT
Organism: Ammospiza nelsoni; assembly: GCF_027579445.1. Lineage (NCBI taxonomy): Eukaryota > Metazoa > Chordata > Aves > Passeriformes > Passerellidae > Ammospiza > Ammospiza nelsoni. Next base: position 102,724,033 of record NC_080634.1, read on the forward strand.
ACAAGAAAGACTTGTACTGAAGTGGGTTCAGTGGAGGGCAAAAAAGAAAAAAGATTAATAAGGGATCTGAGCATCTCTCTTATGAGGAAAGGTTGGGGAAACTGCACCTGCTTATCTGCAAGGAGAGATGGCTAAAAGGGGACCTCATCAATGTTTATCAGTATCTGAAGGGAGGGTGCCAGAGGATGGAGCCAGTGTCTTCTCAGTGATGATGAGCAATCAGACAAGAAAACAACAAAAATTAAGCCTTTGAACTCCACTAACAAGTTGATAGGTAATTTCTCAGAGTGGAAAACTTTTGCTCATAGCTTTTTATTGTGGCTTAGTTTATCCTCATGAAACACTGAATGAGCACTCTTAATAACCATTCTGAGTGAAAGAGCAGCTTGGGCAGTGAGGTGAAGTGCCTCCACCTGCTGTGTTAGCCCAGACAAAAAGAGCACTTAGAATTGCCTTTACACACACAGAGCTTACTGTCAAAAAAAGGTATTTTCATTTATCAGCTCCCTCACAGAGTTTTCATAATAACTTTTCCTAGCTTTTCTGGTTCTTTGGTCTCAGAGCTATTCAGATGGGAAATGTAGGGTGCCTTCCTGTACAAATATCTTGATACTTTTAGTTTTCAGTTTAGTTAGAATTTTTATGTCAGGAAAATGGCTGCAGTCAGGCATTGGCCAAGAGTGTTCCCAGTGCAGCCTATTGGCATTAATGGAACCTCAAATAGGTTTCCTATTTGACTACCGAGGCTTGGAAAACAACCACAAAATCTGGACTGTTTTTAGATGTGGCTGAAAGTTATACAGCTATGTTGGGTTGAGTCTGCCTCGAAATTGTTTTAGATATTGTCAAGGACATGGTTTCATTTTACCTTCATCGTATTTAACACACTTGAAATGGTCCATTTGCATTGTACATTACAGGGAGAAGCCTGAACTGTTAGTGCTGTTAAATGTCTTATCAGTACTGCTGGGTTTTTTTCATCTAAGGGATAGAATGATGTTCAATTTTGGATGGCAAAGCATTTAATTATTTCTACTCTTTCTTCCCCAGCGTTTTAAATATTAATATGATATCTGTGTTTTGGCACACCCGAAAGAGCAGACTGGATTAGTACAAAAGTTTAATCTCACAGAAGGTGGGCGAAGGATAGTCCTGTTTTCAGTCACTGCTCAAGTTCCTGGAAAGGATTTTCAGTATGACAGCATAATTGGTGTGTTAGAGATAAATGTTGATAATTCAGAGTCCTCTGGTGACTTTCATCTGTGTCCAATACCCAACCAGCATAGCTGGTTTTCTGAGGCTAGAAAATCTTCATTTTACTGACAGCATCTTTGCTAAATAAATGCCTGCTGAAAATATTTTCTTTCCTGTCAAATTTGTGAGGTGGAAGCTGAGGACCTCAACATTCTTCATTTAGTCCACAATGTGTTCATATTGCCTGAAGTTTAAACTTCTTTGCTGAACAGAAGTGAATAATTTAGTTTCAGCTGCAAAGTTACTGACAGCTGGAACAGTCCTTTTGCCTTTTCTAGTGCTGCATATTGCATCCAAATTAACAGTACAAACACACTAGAAGAATGCTAATACAAAGATTGCAGGATGGATGAAAGGCAACCTAAAGTTAAAAAAAAAGATACATGTCCAATGTACATGTGTCCCAAGAAAAGAGATCAAAGCAGTGTCACAACTACAGCTCCAGCTGAATGACTGCAGAGCCATTCCTTGGTAGAGGATCCTCAAAGCATTTGCCAGATGCTTTGTCTTTTCCATATTCACATTTTCACTCAACTTCCAGGATGATACATTCACTTTGTACTTGAATTCTCTTCTCTACTAACAGTGCAGTCTGACAGATAATAAGATTAGCTCCATGAAATGCAGAAGAAGCAATAGTTATACTTGTTGTATTGTTTTAGAAGCCTCTTATTTGGGATTTCTATGAATAGGATGTTTGCTGAAGCACAGTGATATGCTGAGAAAATTATTCAAAAAGTCATTTATTTTTCACACACTTGTCTGTCTGCCCAGAAAACCAATAATTTGTTTACTCAGTTAAATAAGATAGGACACTGACTTGCCAAGAAACAGAAATGAGTACTGAGAGCTGTCAATACATTCATGAATACAGATAGTATTTTACACTGACTTTGATTTAATTTTAGTTGAGGGCTTATGCATCTTCCTGAAACATTTTTTCCCCTGTGGTATTCATGGTAAGAACCATCAGGGCAGTAAACTCCAGGGATCTTCCAGCTCCCTCATTTTGTATGGATAACATTCATCATGGGAAGAAGAGCTGTATTTTATTGGAATGATATAACTGAATTGAGGTCCTATTCAATCATATCCATTGGCACATTCTCTACAAACCTTTGGCACTCTGATTTCTGAGTGAAGTTGAGGAACATGTTTAGAAATGTACTCTACATAGATGGAGTGGGAATTGCACACTGGGCCTTTCTTCCTTACGAAGCATGGAGAGCTTTCTCCTGGTTCAGTGCTGACTTTTCCAGCACACTCAAAGTTCTGTATCTCAATTTTGTCTCTCTCTGCAGTTGCTATAAATGCAGAATTGAATTTGCTGAATGCTGCTATGTGTCTTTTCCTGGTAAATCAAGACAACAAATCACTGAGTTCAGGGAAGTTATGCCATTAGAAAAGCAGTGTGATATCAGACTTGGCTCTCTGCCTCATTGCAACCTAAGCTATGCTCCAAATCAGACTAAGCTTTACCTATTTCACACTTTCAGGTTTCCTTCTGATACACTATTTTTCTGGGGATAAAAGCCCAGTTATTTCAGCATTGCAAAGCCTTTTATCCCTCTGTCTTTATTGTTGCTAATGTAATTGCTTGTTGCAAATGATTGATTTCCCCCCCCTTTTTTTCCTTCATTAGTTTATCATTTGTTGGATGCTCAGAGAATACCATGAGACCATTCTGAACACCCATCTACCATACAGGTAAATATACAATTTTCAGATGTTATTTATACAAAGCACTCTCCTATTTTGTAACCTTTATTAAACCCCAAGTTTATGAAAGCTTTCATGGTGTCCGAGCATAAATGTATTGTCTGACTATCCTTATTTACAACCACACTGCCTCCCAACTTCAGTAACATTAGGTTTGAGGGCAATGGTTTCCTTCTATGAATGTTGTGTTGATTTTCCCCCTACTCTTTGTATTTCTTCTACTGATTTTGTTTTTAAATATGCTGTCTTCTTCAGACACCAGAAGCAAGGTGTCTGCCCTGCAGCACCCTAGCTCTCCACGCTTTTTGGACATCAATGTAACATTTGCACCACCTTTCTTTCTACTACCATTTGTCAGAGCAAAGTCACTACTTGGCACAAAACCCAGCACTGGCAAATTCACAGGAGGTGTTTTAATAAATGGAACTACACTGGTAGATGGCTTTGCTTTCCAGATAATGCAATTCTTCCCGCCTTTCGCAGACATCGGCTGGAGTTAATCAATCAGGATGGAGTCAGATGCTGTGTTGATATGGCAAAGCCACTAAAACAAATCCCGTGGATGGGTGATGGGGAAAATGCACGAAACTAAAATCAGAGCTAAATTAAAGCGAGACAAGAACAGAAAGTCTGCCCAACTTCTGCCTCTGCCTCTCCCTGCTGTAGGAAGACCCTCTCAGTCTGTCACTGTCACCCGCCGGCTTCTCGCCCCTCCTGAGGCCCGAGCGCAGCACAGGGGTGCTCTCGGCCGGCTCTCAGTGCCTGTGGCCGCTGCTGTCGCTGTCTGTACCTGCGATCTGCAGCGCCAATGCCCGGTGGGGCAGCAGCGGCCCCTCCAAAAGCCCTCTGGGCCCCTTCCAGCCCCCTCCCGGCCCCTCACGACCCTCCCCGGCCCCCGCCCGGCCCGGCCCGGCCCCGCCGCCGGCTCAGCGCCGCCCTCCGGCGGCCGCGGCCCGCAGCGCCCGGGGAGCGGCGGCTCGGGAGGCCCAGCCCCGGGCAGGGGCGCGCGTCCCACCGGGCCCGATAAAGCACAGCAGACTTGCTCAAACAAAAGTGCCCTCGGAGCTTCTGTAAGGGTCCAGAGTCCCCCTGCCCGCGAGAAGCCGCTGGAGCGCTCTGCGGGGATGCGCCGAGGGGCTCGGGGCCTTTTGCTTGTCACAACTGCAGCTGCTTCCCCTTGTAACTTACACGACAAATCACTGCCCTTAAATATTTGAGATTTGCTCTCTTTCTCATGTGAGAGAAGATAATAGAAAACCAATCAGATACCAGCTGTAGACAAAACCGATTTGTTTAGAATTGTCATTACTGTCTGACTCTATATTTTGTGATTTTCTTCTTGAAACATCCCTCAAGTACAATATGAAGACGGTAAATGGTAATATTACCTTGCTGTGTTTCTCCAGCACATTTCTTGGTGAGTTATGCCAGGAAGCTTTGGAACCATTTGTTTAGAAAAAGCTTTAACAGCCTTGTTGATGATGGGTTTCAACATATTTTTCTTCTCTAAAATACATATTTGACACTGAGTTGTTTCATTTGTTCCAATCTCCCAGAGTACAATTCTTATTATTAATAATAACAATATTTCCATTTTTGTGTTTTTCTCTTAGGTGGGGAATTGTACTTTCCCATGACAATCAAGATGGGGGGAAAAAAGTGCATCTTACCTTACAAAAGGAAAAGAACAACATGCATTCAGCAATAATTTATTCCACCAGCTGCTTGTCAGTGACAACATTGAAAGAAAAAATGTTCCTGCCCCAGGAGCCCAAGGAAAATAGTGGGATGATGAAGGAAAGGAAGGGAGTAAAGCTGGGTGTGAATCCATCAGCACTGCTCAGCCCAAGGAAGGGCTGGCACATCATAAATGATACTTCTGGCAAGCCAGGGGTCAGGAACAAAGATTTAGTCTGGTTAAATTGGCACCTGTACTTCCTGTGAAGTGACACAGCTGAGATGCTGATGGACACAGGGCTGATGCTCACAATTCTAAGTGCCTTTAGTATTCCTGCCTGGCCTTGCCAGAGTTAGTGTTTGAACAAACTCTCAGGCTGACTCTGCCCAGGTTTCACCAACCAAATAAAGTCTGAGATACCTGCTAATGGTCCCAGTGCTGTTCAGTGCTGTCTGGCAGTAGATCTGAAAATAAGGTGTTGGTAGGAAGGACTGGTAACATTGAGGGTGGTGTTTCATCACCTGTTTTGCAGTGTGTATGCCACTCAATGTTCTGCTCTGCTCAGTGGTCTTACCAGGGAAATGCTCCCACATCCCTGCCAAGGGCCAGCAACTGCAGGAAGGTGCTGGCTCTGCTGAGGGCCAAGAGCAGGAGAGCTTTCCAGGAGTGTATCACCAAAGTGCCCAGTTTAAGGTGCCCTTCAGAAAGAATTAGCAAACTCACGAAAGGCACTTTTTGTGCACTTTTTGTGCCCTTCTATGCTGATGTGTCCAACCTTCTTGCATCCAGATCCTTTTATTCCCCCTTCATCTTGGAAAACAGATGCATGGAAAAAGAGCATCTTCTTTTACAGCTCCAGCCCAAACTTTTAATCCGGCTTAATCACCCCCACAGCACTGAAGTTTCATGCACAAAAGTCTATGATTCTTTAAGATTCTTCTAGCCCAAACTGTGCTACTAGCTTCACCTGACCTGGACATCCTATTTAGGATTATGTATTTGATTATACATTGAACCCAAAATCTTGGTTTCCCCTCCTTTTCTCATCTGCCTTCTCTTTTTCTGCATGCTTTTTCCCTTCTGCAGGATCTTTGATGATTTCTTTTTGTCTCCCCTCAGCTGTTTGTGGGATGATCTTTCCTTTGTATCCTTCCTTGCCTCTCTGAGCTGTCCTTATCCACAAACTTTCGCCTTCTTTCTGTGCAGACAACTTTCTTTCAATGACTTCACCTCCATCTATCAGGATGGGAATCTCATCCTACAACATTTCCTTGGGAATTATTTGCTGCCAACATGAGCTCCACGTGGTTAAAAGAGATGTTAATGTCTTCTCTGCACCAAGGTGGCAGCACTTTTCTGGACTGTTTTTCACTCAGTCCTGCTTCCTACTTGTTGCTCTCCCTGCTTCCCCAGGTCTTTCTGTCTTGCAGGGTGTGGGTGCAGAGAGGTGTCTGCTCACAAAGTATGTGAAATAAAACTCCCTACCTCTTTTTTCGCTTTCTTGCCCATATCTTGCCTGTTACAGCATTCTTTGCTCTCAAAAAATGCATTGTTACTTCTTGAAGGGTTGCCAAGATCCTTTTCCTTGCACTGGGCTCACATCAACACCCTGTGCATCTTTTTCAATTGTGCCCTCCTTGAAAGTGGCTCACACAGGCGTCTCTCTACATTCTCAAGTCCCTTTTCATCCCTCATTTACCAGGTACAGTCTGGCTCCCTGCTCCTGCTTGCCCACCATGCAACCTTTACTTTCTCACTTACAGCATTTTCAGATGCTGTTATGGCTTTGTTACTCTTCAAGCAGAAGATTCCTGTAAACATTTATCTGCATGTGTCTCCTTCAAACACTTCTTCTCCATGAGCACACATCCAGTGTGTTAGGCAGTTCAGACATCCCTTCCAGCTGTGTCAGTTTTTGATGGCTGTGTGTCATGATGAAATGCTGGGAATATATAGGGGATTTGTAAAGCTAAAAACACGCTGAAGGAGTTGCCTAATTTAGAATGAACAAGCTATTTTCAAAGGCACAGTGGGAGCACTTCACATTGTATGGCCTGCATCTTCATTTGCACTGTAGGCTGTGCGTCAGCAAGGCTGCAGGATGGAGGAAACCTGACAATGCTTCATTTCCATTTTTACATATGCAAGAAACCAGCACATTGTGTCTACTCAGGGGATTTTTACACTGTGAATCATATTCAGTTTCTTCCTCAGCCCCTCTGACCCCCAGTCATGCAGGTATGAGTAAAATCTTGGCTCAAGAAAATAAAAAGTTTATGTAATTTACTGTCTGTAAAGCCCTGATATAAATCTGATCCCTGGAATGAAATGGGTTAGAAAATCACCCTTTTGTGAACCATTTCTGTTAACTTTGGTGACTGAAATGGAGTGGTGAACACAGAGCACTATTCAGGCACGTAGGAGTGACAGCAATAAAAATGAAGAATTTGCTTGAAGAGATTATAGGCAGGATGCCTTACACTGCTTCATTCCCTCTGGGAGATGAAGTTTGCAGGAGAATACTTAGTAAATCAGCGGATGTTGTGCTCCAGAAGCTCAGCAGTGAGTAATCCCTGGTTCACTGGTTCCTAGCCCCAGTAATCCAGTTATCAGGAACAGCAAAACCCTGAGCACAGAGACTCCTCCTGACTCCTGACCATGGATGCAAGTTTATCCATCTCCTTTGAGAGGGGAAGAGTTTGATGCAAAGGAAAGTCACACAAGCAACCATGACACCCCTGGCACAGAGCTCCAAGGAGATGATTTCCCATTGCCACCATGTTCCCTGCATGTGGGAGGTGTCTGGTGTGGGGGATGCTGCATGGGCTGCCCACCCTGGTGCAGCAGGTTGCTCCTGCTCTCCGAGGTGATGGCTGGGCCAGCCTCAGGGTCTGCTGGTGGCCACACCAGCATTCTCTGGCTCCCATCACCAGGTCATCTCCCATGGAACCTCACAGAATCCCCTGTTGCATTAGATTTTCCAAAGTGGTCCATTTAGATAGGTAGAACACATGATCAGTGTCGTACAAAAGACCTCGGCACACTGGCTGTTAGGGCTCTGAAAATCTGCCTGGAGCTGTGATTGTGGCAGCTGCAGCTCTCCAAGCACCTTTGAAAAGTGGGTCCTCGTGTACTTTTCTCAGTGCAGACTGCAGTTGTTTGAAACTCTGGCTCCACTTCCAGGTGTTACACTCATAAACAATGTAGGAGCCCAAACTTCATTACCTTTCATGTAGGCTTAACTGCTTTTGAAAATTTTGCCCATCAAACATTTACAAATCTCCCCCACTATGCACAGTTAAGAAAGTTTTCTCTTTGCAGCTGTCATTTGGAGGTTGGACAAAGGCTGAGAGATTAAATAAAAGCATCTACTGAAAGGATGTGTGGAATCTCCCATCGTCCAACCAGAAACCATTATAATGCAGGACCAGGCTCACAAGCCCTGCATCATTCTGTTCACAACTCTGCCAGCAGCTTGTTAAGTAACTTTGTGCCAGGTTTTTGGTGGTTTTGGGTTTGTTTTTTATTGTTTTTGGTTTTGTTTTTGTTTTTGTTTTTTTTTAATGCATGCAGGTTACTCCAGCAGTAAAACAGGGGTATTGATGCTTACTGTCCTTTGGAGAGAGGCTTGGGATCTTGAAAGGAACACAGAGGTGGTATGCTCATGGAAGTGCCCAGACATTTTGCCTGCTATGGGCTGGGGGAAGCTGTGGGGACCTCCCATACAGCCCATGGTAGGGGTGGTTCTCCGAGGGCACCGAGCTCATCCAGGGGGGCGACTCAGGCGGGGACGTGTGATGTTCTGAGGAGGCAGCAGTGATGTGATCATGATCCAGGGAGGCCACAACTGGTGGCAGGGAAAACAGACGTGACAAGTCTTTGTGAAGTACAAGAGTCTATTTTACTCCCCCCCTGTGCCAGGGAGCAGGGCCCGAGAGCCTGAGCAGAGCCCAGAGAGCTGGAAGCGAGCAGACCTGGGGCCATGGGGTTTTATCAGGTGTCCCATGGGAGGAGTCTTACAATCAGATTACAGCGTCCTCAGAACAGGAAGGCTCTACAAGATGTTCTATCTCTGAGTGGTGGGTTTACAAATCCCAGTGTCAATCTGAACGGGAAAGGAGACAAGTCCCCACCTCCTACTCAGGGTAGGTCACTGCTAACTACTGACCAGGCTGCTGGGCACAGGGGTCCATCAGGATTACACCAAGTGGCTGCTCCCATTTCCAGAAGTGTCCTGTCCCCTTTATCCTAATGCTCAGAAGGCACAGTGTGGGAGGAGGGAGGGGGAGGTGTGCATCCCTTTTTCATGCAGCCCCCATCACCAGGCTCCCAGGTATGCTGGGGGGATATTCTGGGAGAGGTGTCCCACCATGGTGTGTGGCAGGGCTGCTTCAGTAGCTCCACAGCTCCTCTCTGTGCCTTTGGCTCTGCTGTGTCAAATATGGCATTGCCTCCCAGGGGCACCCAGCCAGGCTGGCAGCGTTGCCCAGAGCTGGCCCTGACCTGCACAAGTCCCGTGTGCCCCGACCAGAATGCGCACAGTTGCTCTGCGTCCTCTGCTTTTAACCGTGGTAACCTCCAGCCTTTTCTTAAAAGCAGGCTTCTGTCTGAAAGGAACACTACAAAATTTGGCTTCTCCTCTGCACTCTCAAGCTCTCAGCACAGCACTGCCATGTGTGTTTGGCTTGAAAAACATATGGAAGTAGCCCTACTTAAAGTTAAGAGTACACATAAGTCCTTTGTTGACTTAGAGTGGACTGCAGTAAAACAGCTGAAAACACTGACCCAGGTCACGAGAATGAGGCAGAAAAACAGCTATTGAAGCCTCCTGCTTCAAATCCCACCCTGGGACACCACTTTCAAACCCCTGGGGATTTTCCAGAATGTGTCCTGAAATGCTTCTTTTATGCAGAAACCAGTGATCACACTTTAATGCCGGTTTTGAATTGCCTCCCCTCTCACTTCCAAGTAACTCTAGCAGTTGGTGAAACATTCTTTTGCCTGTAAAAATTAGCAGTCGGGAGAGAAAATTTAAAGTACAGCTTCATTTAATTCTGCAGGCTGGTTTCCAAATTAACTATGTATCTCTGCAGTCCAGAAAGTTCTCCTATAAATTCATAAATAGCCTGTTATAAAGCAGTAAGGCATCAGTAATAGTTATATCTTAATTCAGTTCTAAGAAGGATTTTTTTCAGACTGTTATAAGCCAAGCAAATTTCTTTCTGTTTCATCTCAACATGCATTATCTATGGATGCCAATATGATGGGTACCTCATAAATAGAAATTATTGCATAGAATGGTGAACTTTGTCTCTTGGCATTGTTACCTCCAAATTAAAAAATTGACATAAAAGTGTGCAGAGTTAAGGTTTCCCTGTAAAACTTCAGGCTCACAGTGCTGATAATCATTTGCCTACCTTAACAACAATGTTGGGTTTTATCCTAATTGGCTTTATTAATTTCACCTGCCTAGGGAGGAGAGGGGAAGATGAATTTGGCTTTATATCATCATTCTCTTTCACTGGAATAATTGAATACCAGAGTGCAAGAAAAATAGGTGTGCTTTTAGTTAAGAAGGTGGGATGGCTTTCCTGAACACATTGTTCGCAGTATGAAATTGGGTTTTGTTTCGTTGGTCGATTTGTATGGGGTACGGCTGTTTGATTTTGGTGGGTTTGAGGCTTTTTGTGTTTGGGGGGCTTGGTGGGTTTTTTTCGGGAAGGGGGGGAGATTTGGGGGTTTTTTTGGGGGGGGTGGGAGATTTGGAGTTGGATTTTTTTGGGGGGGGGAGATTTGGGGTTGGATTTTTTGGGGAGGGGGGAGGTTTGGGGTTGGGTTTTTTTGGGGGAGGGAGTGTGTGTGGAGCCGGTGAGGCACGTCAGGAGCCCAGAGTGAGCAGACAGATGTGTGTTTTGTCAGCGGAAGGGTTAAGGGCGGCGCTGCCCGGAGCATCCAGCAGGCGGCCGCGCTCCCGCCGCTCCCGGAGCGCCGCCGGCAGCCCGCGCACTCCCCGGGAAGCAGCGCAAGGACTGACGTTCAGAACATCCTGCCTATAGGATCCCGGCCGCCAGCCGAGCCCCGCTTTCCCCCTCGCTTTAAATCCGGCCGGCGATGGCAGGCGGCGAAAGCGGGAGAGATTGGCAATGCAGCGCGGCAGCGACTCCCCAAAGTTCTTGTTTTCTGTAACTCCCGGCTTTCGGACTCGGAGCCGCCGGGCACTGCCGAAGCTGCGAGTTTAACCAGCCCTGTTTGCGAAAATGCCTGCCACTTGCTGGTCTTTGAGTTTGATAATTGGCCTTCCAGAGCTGAGGAATACTTAACAGCAAGAGAAGTCGAGGAGGAAAAGGCAAGTTTCACAATTCGAACGATGCTAAAACAGGTTCTACTTTCGACCTTATGGAAACAGGACTGTGGATTAAGCTGCAGGTGCTTTTTGGTTGGGTTATTGACAAGATGTGCCACAAAGTGATATGACTTTTAAACTCTTCTGACTGTTTAAAGCCAGCAAGGAGCAGCAAAATTGAAGCAAGAATTTAATTTGAGGAATTTTGGGACTTTCAAGGAAGAAAGCTGTTTTCTGAGAAGAGCAAAGTAGGACAATGGCATCTGGAGAGTGCCTTCTGCTAGACCTAGAAACAGATAACTTCGTTTTCTATAACATCTCTGTGAACCAGAGTGCAAACTTCTCCCTCCTGGGGGAAGACTGGTTCTACCCAGCTTTCCTCTACGCCATCCCCACTATCTATGGGATCATCATTCTGATAGGCCTTATTGGCAATATCACCTTGATTAAGATCTTCTGTACTGTGAAATCGATGAGAAATGTCCCTAATTTGTTCATTTCCAGTTTGGCTCTGGGAGACCTGCTGCTTTTAGTGACTTGTGTGCCTGTGGATGCCAGCAGGTACCTTGCTGACGAGTGGCTGTTTGGCAGAACTGGATGCAAACTTATTCCCTTCATACAGCTCACCTCTGTAGGGGTGTCAGTCTTTACTCTCACTGCTCTCTCAGCTGACAGGTAAGCTTGGCTGCTGTTGCCTTGAAAAGAAGCCTGCATAATTATGACTCCATAAAATGTACAATTATAAATTTGTATTTTCGGGTAAAATGTTTCTTTTTAATGTGATGAGGGAAGAAGAACCACCTCAGGTGATTTCTGATGAATATTAGCATACAACTTGAGAAGGATGCAGACTGAACACAGGATACTTTTTCTGAACTGTTTGTGCAACTTAGCTAATAGTCTACATTAATTCAAAGAGAGACAAGAGCAGATCAAGCTAAAGCTAAAGACCACAGAAAGAAAATGCCATTAATGGAGCTCTGCTAAAAGATAGCGTGTTCATATTTGCCAAAAAGATAATTGATCCATACTTCATCAAGTGTGAAGGCACTGGAGCAGCAATTTAAAGTGCAATGAGAATAATTTCTTTCTAGTGGCTTGCTTCCTTGAAGTTAATAATATGTGAGACAATATTTCATAAAATATTTTTCAAATACTCAAATGAGCTTGCCTGAAACCAGGAATCATAGTTGCCACAGCCAGTGTATTTCCCTTGGTTAAACAGTTTGCCCCTTATCCAGTCAAAACTGATCTGTGTTGTTGGTTCAGAAACTTCAGTTTCCAATAATGTTTAGTAAAAAATAATGTGCAGTAAATATGTTGGTTTATTTTCTGAATGCTTCCAAAAGAGATTAAGGAACATTGTTACCATGCTGAAGTGACACAGAAGTACTGAGTGAAAAATTATTTTAGTTTTGTTGTGATCAAAAAACACATGGGGATTGTATCCTTGATCACAAATAAGTGAAACCAGGTTTGCTTTGGGTAGTCTCTTGCATGCCACTGTCCCTTGCTAAGCTGCTTTAAAACATTAGACTACTTTTGTTCAGATTTCAGTGTAGTTCACACACATATTTCAATTTACTTTTTGCAGTCTCAATGAAAGCAGGAGCTCCTTGGTGTTTCAGAGACAGAATGGTCAATATGTTTGTCCTCTCCTCTGTGTTGGGATATATAAAAATAGCACTGTCTGTCCCAGTAGCAGATGACAAACAGGCCTATGTGTAGATAAAAGTCTTAAAGCAGTATGCTTTAAAGTGCTGTGAAGGTAGAAAAAACCTGCACTACTGAAAGACCACATGCACTTTTGCTCCTGAGTTTGATGTGGTGCTTGATGTGGTGTCTGGATCCCGTCTGACCGCTCTGAAGAAAATGTTGAGAAAATGATAAGTATCTCTTAAGGAAAATACATCTTTCTAAAGCTGTAATGTGTTTTAAGGGGTGTAAGGAAAACAAAAATGCATTGTAAAGAAGATTATGTTAGAGATATTTGTTGCTATCTGATCACTTGCTACATAAAGTAAACATTGCAAATGCTTTTACTGAGCAGCACATCAATAGCACTTTTTGCCTGAAGTGGTAGAACAGAATAGAAAACAGCAGCTCTGCCAAGCTTGGGGTTTTGACTTCAAGTTCTGAACTTCAGCCTTATCAGGAACCTGTTAACCATTATGCTGCACTGATGATCAAATGTTTCCAGTTCAAAGGGATCATTTTGCCCTCTTCTAATGCATCTGTGGTCCACTGCCGAAGGAGATATTAATGAAACTTGTAACTTTGTTAGGTCTATGAATCTGATATGCTGTGCATTGAAACACAAATGTCCCTTATCTGTTAAGTTTACAGAAGTTTCGATTTTGATAAATTATCAGCAGTGCTGGGTTAATTTTGTTACAAAATAATACAGCCTGTATTTTGTCAGTTCACAGCCCATTAGTCTAGCTCCTTAGAACTGTCACCCTGAACTCCAGACCCCAGCATTAATCGTGTCAGAATCATTAGGGAAATAGCCTCAAAATGTAAAGGGAAAGCTTCCAAAATGTGAGTTGAATGTGAACCAGTGTGTGAACCAGCTGGCTGAGGGCTGTGGAGGGTCTGGAAGCCCAACTCCTGCAGGTGAGATGCTGAACCTAGCATGTGGGGTGGTTTCATAGACACCCATTTCTGATGACAGATATGGCGCTGCATGAAGGGAAACAGAAAAAAGGGGTGTGGTGGTGAGATGATTAATGTTCAGTGAGGTGAATCCTACATGAGATGCTTACCTGAGGTGTGTGAATGTCCCTGTTCTCACTAATCAAAGCCATAGGCCATCTAAGAGAAAAGGCTCCTAAATCTCCTGCTCTGAATAGCCTTACATGGCACTGTCTCCAAGGAAAGGGAGACTTGTCAGTGTACTACAGACCTTTTCTGTCTATAATTCATCATTTGCAAAAAGTTATCATAAAACCCTCTTGGTTTCAGCATCCTTCCATTGAAAAATCAAACATGGAAACAACTGCTGGCATTACTGAGCATATCATGGTGATGCCTGAGATACATCACAGGGAGCAGAATTCGGATGTGTAAGGAAAAGCATTGGAGTGTGATACAAGAGGGTCATTTCCAGAGACATGAGCATTGAAACACAAGGTGAAAGGCAGTGGGTAAGTGTGATGGACAGAGAGAGTATGTGGGAGTGTGAGACACTTCTGGTGCTTTACAACAACGGCACAAATTGTCCTGGCTGTATTGGATCACCTTCTGAAAACGAGGGGCCCAATTTTAGTAGGTTCTTGCACTCACATCATCAGTGCATCAGTATGTGCCTTCCTGAGGTATACTTTCATTATTTCCATTTCCACTTTGCCCCGTGTTAGGAATCTCTCATCTGCCAGTGACTGCAAACCCTTGACTGAGTGCCAGCCTCCAGCACAGAGCACCTAAAGCTACTCGGTGGTTTGACCCACCAGAATGAGGAGTTGTCCAGAGGATTGATTGTTCACTTGCACATTTCTCAAGGAGAAACAGAGGGACAAACTGCTGACATCAGCTTTTCCTGCCGTGGGAGCTTCTCAGCCTGCAAGTGCTCTGTGCACATATGGACACAGCTGAGCATGCCTGCCCAGGTTTGAGCAGCAAGGCACCAGCCAGAGCATCCCTGGGTGCTTAGGATGGGTCTGTGTACAATCATGAGATTTCTTTCCGATTTCACTGTTATTTCAGAAAATACCTAAGAAAGGACAAAAAAAAAAAAGTTGACAGTATTATAAATGGATTTCCTCTGGGACCGCTCCACTGTCTGCACAGTGCTTGCATCTGTCTGGCTGTATTTGCAGGAGCAGTGGGAGCTGTCAGGAGACACCTCTTTTCCTGCAAGTGTGTCAGATTTTCAGAGCAGCCAGGAGAGGGTTAAGGCGTGTGCTGTGCTTCCAGCCACCTTCCATGAGTGATAAGGCGCCAGCACTGAGTATACAAGAGCGAGGAAACAAGCAGCCCATGTGTGTGCATGATGTTTGTGTTTTAGAAACACTGTAATGAGGTTGGTAGGGGACGGACAGCTGTCTGCCCTGCTGCTCTACACTGTTGAGCCAGTGGTTTCTTCAGTTACTGCTCCGTTTATCCCAGAAAAAACGGGAGTTTGGGTTCTGCCCTCCTCCTCCTTCACCTCCTCCTCAGCGGTACAGAGGCAGCCGTGAGAGCAGTGGCACCTGAGCTTCTAGCCCAGGCAGAAAAGCCAAGGCTGTCTCAGCAAGGGACAGGAGATTAAGGAAAATCTTTGCACAGCAAGAGGAAAAGCAACTATTTAATTGCCCATGTCATGGGAGATGTCTTTATTTAATCGGCTTTCTCCCGTGACTGACAGGGTATGTACATTTGCATTTGAATTAGCCAGGCTGTCAAGCATTGATCATCGTTCCTCCGTGTTAGGCCGGCATGGTAAAAGATCGAAATGCCCCGGTGCTCATGCAGCGAAACCTTTCTGAAGCAATGCTGTTTTCACAAGCACACAGCAGAGTCATGTGAAATGTAATTGGAGTTTACAGGCAGCATCTTTACTTTAAGCACCTTGCATTACGTGGATTCTAGCCCTGGGAAGCTGCAGCATGCCTGCAGCCTGTGGTGGGAGTGACAGCGTTCTGAGATATGTGCAGTGACATTACACTGGAGATTAGGTGGCTTACAGTGGTACAACCAGCTGCAGACAGCAGGGTTGCACTCATGTGGGATGCCTGAGATGAGGATGTTAGCTTTGGAAATGTTTGCCTTAGTGCCTTGGGTGCAGGGATGGATGCAGGAATGCTGCAGGGCTCCCAGCCCTGCTGGGTCCCTTGGAATGCACCACAAACACAAATTTTGATGTTCCTCTGATGGTTTGTTTATCTAAGAAATAAAACTTTGAAACAACACTCCTAAAAAAAGCTTCAGTGCAAGGAAAGAAACAAATCCAGAATTTCTACACTCATCACTTCTGTGATTTAGATGTCTCCAGACCCTATTATTAATATTACCTACCATACTACAGGAGGTGTAATATCTATATGCCAGATCATTTATTTTACTTTACAATCACTGGTTTATATCTCCACTACCGGACTAAGGGAAGTGTGCCATGGTAATAAAAAGCTATGAAAAATCAACTCAGATTTCCCTGAGTTCATTTACATAATGACACTTTTAAAAAATACCATCAGTTGTAAAGTGCCAAGTCCGTAGTAGTTTAGAATGTATTCTGGGCATTCTAGTCACAGGGAAGAAAACTGGAGGGACTTTGGGGCCCAGCCCAAAGCCTTCCCTCACTCTGAAGCACCAGGCAGCCCCATTTCCACTCTTGCCACTGGCACAGTGTCTGTGCTGCTGCCCTTCATGTGCTGATGGATGCAGGATGATGGACACCTGTCTTCTTCAGCTGATCCTGGTTGCTGGACACGGTGTCAGTGCAATATAAACACTCTTTACACCCTTAGTTTTAGCTCTCATTTCCTCAGCCTCTGAATCCATCTGCACCAAAAGCAACTGATCAAAGAGCACAAACTTTCTTAATATCTTGATTAACCAGAGCAGATGGCCAAAACACAATGGATGTACTTCTATAACCAGGAAGATTAGAGCTTCCATTTATAGCAGTGGGACTAGTACGGAAATCTGAGTTTAGAGTCAGTGCTAATGTGCTGGAGACTGTCAATATTTAAGCAATCAAAAGGAAGAAAAGTCAGATTACCTATTGTTTACATTTCAGTAAAACCTAAAACCCCCAATCAGTTGTCATGGTCTCATAGTACGAGGTGCTCTACACACTGTTATTAAGGAGAGCAACTGGCTGCAGAGAATTTGCTGGCTGTGTGTCCCAGCAGTGGGCTGGGATTTAACCATCACTCAAGCAAGGAGATGAGCTTACTGTGGACCCATCCGTTCATGTCTTACTGTTTGATGTTCAGATGTGGACAAGAGCCTGGCTGAGAGGAGTAGGAGGTAGCTGAGCTGAAAAAGTAGAAGCAGGCACAACCACGCTGTGAAGCATCCAGTAACTGTTTTGCTCAGAGATGACCCTTGCAATAACCTGTTTTCCTTTATTTTGGAAAGAGACTTCACCACAGTCCCTAAGGAGCCCCCTCACCTTGTTTTTCAGCAGTTTGACACCCAGGTGCCCACCTCACCCTGTAATATCTGGGACACCATGGGCTGTGATCTCCTGCTCATAGCAGGCTCTGTAACCCCCCACCCACAGTCTGCTGAGCAGGATCTCAGGCAGAGCAAGGGCTCTCAAAATCCCTGTGCCATGGGGCAGAAAACAGGGACAGTCCATGGGCCTCTCACAGTACTGAGGCACCTGAAGGCATCCCAGCAGCAGGCCAAGTGCTCTGCTGTAGAGAAAAGCAGAAAGCTGGAGATGCCTTGCAGAAACTCCCCTCCTATGCCAGGCTAGTGATCAGTTTAATTGGACTGCAGAAAACTGTGGAGCATCAAAGGGAGAAGCATCAGTAGAGCTCTGCCCATCCTGTCCTCACTTGCCCTCTGTCCACAGTCAGTCTCTGCAGCTCTCTGGGAAAGCAGGACAGAAAGCAGTACCATGACACCCTGAGAGAAAAAAATTTTCTTCACACCTTCAAGAACCCTGAAGCATGAGATTGAGACATGAATGTTTAAATTATTTGGGAGAACCAGAGATGTGGATGCAGGACTAGGAGATACCACATTAGCCATCAACTCAGCAGTAGTTCTTGCCCACACCTGTGCACAGAGGCTACTGAGTATCTCACAGGATTTGTATTAAAACAAATCTTTCCAGTGACCCGAGGCTGCTTTCTGAGCAGTCAGACTAAAGGCGCATACATCACTCTGCCGCCTCTGGTGTGTCTGGCACTCTGTTACCCTCTCCTCTTGGAACTCAGGTCATGTTTCAAATTGAAATTTGTCTGACCTCTAACCACTGCATAATAACCCAACTCACAGCAAACCTGAAAGGCTGAGAGCATTGTGGCTGTTCAGTATGGAGAAGAGAAGGTTCTGGGGATATCTGATTGCAGCCTTTCAATGCTTAAAGAGGTTTATGAGAAAGACAGAGCAACTTTGTACGAAGGCCTATAATGGATGAGGGGCAATGGACAGTGGGTTTAAGTTAGACATAAGGAAGAAATTTTTTATGGTGAGGGTTGTAAGGCCCTGGAGGGAGCTTGCCCAGAGAAGTGCCCCACCTCTCAAAGTGTTCAAAGCCAGCTTGGATGGGTCCTTGAGCAGCCTGACTTAATTGAAGATGTCCTTACTTATTGTGGGGGGCTTGTTAATCTTTTAAAGGTCCCCTCCTAACCAAGCTATTCTATGGCTCTATGATTAGAGCAGTCAAGGATAGCAATCGATTGTTCAGCCCCTACATGCTGCTGAAGGTTCATGTAGTGATGATGATCTCTTATGACACCTACATTTACTGAAACTACAGAAGGGACTTAAGGATCATATAACTGGCTTAGCTTTATATGGAATTACACTAAAGCCATAACACCATGAGAATCCCACAGGAGATCTCATTTTGTCACATGCAGAAGAGTCACTCTGATGTCTTCTTTTATCTCTTCTTAACAGAGCACTAATTTTTTTGCATCTCCAGCTCACTTGGCTCCTGTATTTACTATTTTACCCATAACTGAGTTAAAATGGTTTGTTTTAGACTATGGCCATTTACCCCAGTGACTACAATGTTCTCAGTCTGGTTAGCCACTGTATCATCTGCAAACTTTTCCAGCCAAGGTTTTATAGCCTGCTCAAGGCAGGTGATACACACAATAAATAACACTGCAGCTAGAGAAAGTGCCCAGGACCCAGGCTACAAATGGTTCCACACACTGCTTCTTACCATCATGCTTTTTGCACTGCTAGGGAAGCATGGGGCTCAGGGTCTCCACCTGGAATTCCCCCCTTCCCAGACCAGGAGTCCTCATTTTAACCCTCTCCTGTGGGAGTGGGACAGGGATTGCATGGGTAGGAGAGGGAGGATCACATGTACCCTGGTTCACACATGTGCATATCTACATGCACAGTCACCTGTGCCAACATGCTCACAAAAGCTCCAGCTCCTCTGTACACCAGCATGGCTCACACCCTATTTACACTCCCTGTTATGTTGTGACAAGATAAAACAATGCTGACATCTGCTCTGTGTTAAACAAGACAGACATATTAATTATCACCTGTTAGCAGGATTAACCTATCTCTTACTCCTTCTGCAACTGGCCATGGGCAGCACAAATATTTGCACTTTTCTTGGTCACACCATCCAGTTTTTCTGAACATCATATCTTTGAAGCCAGTTCTCCACTTCTGAGAAAATTCACCACTTTTTCAAGATTTGTAAAAAAATTAGCTCCACTTGTTCTTCAGCTGGTTCCTTTAGTACTCCTAGGTGTAAATTATTCAGGCCTGCTGGTGTGAAATTAGTTTGTGTTAGCAGATGTTGGCTCACAGCTTCCTTAATACAGCTCACAAGTTTTCTGCCACATCTGTAGTGCTGCACACATAGTATAGAACCACACAGATCTCCTGCTCATTTGGTTCTGAAGATGACTATCAAGTTACTGCTTTTCACTTTGTCTCATCATTGTTTATATCTTCACTATTTATGAGTATGCCTGCCTTACTGATTTTTTTTTTATTCCTGATGTATTTAAAAATGCACATTTGTCTGTTGCAGAGGGACCTTTGATAATTTGTTGGCTCCTTCAGCTTCCCTTATCAGTCATGAACATTTTAAAACTCCAATACTTGCTGTCATTTACTTTTGCTTTTTTTCCCATCTGTTGCATATTGATTTTTAAAATTACTTCTTTGAGGTTTTAGCATGACTCCTCCTTTTCTGTTATCCAGGGCAGCTTTTTGCTGTGCTTTTTTCATGGCAAGGAGAGAGACACCAGGGAGCAGGCTGGAAGTCAGTGACTAATTTATAGTTAGTGATACTCCTTTAGATTTGTGTTCTCAGTCTGTTGATTTGAAAGCTGATTTTAACTTTAGCAAATCTGCTTCTCTAAAGTTAACATAATCATAGAATCATAGAATGGTTTGGGTTGGAAGAGACCTTAGTGGTCATCTACTTCCAACCCCCCAGAAGTGGGCAGGAGCACCTTCCAGTAGACCAGGTTGCCCAAAGCCTCATCCAACCTGGCCTTGGTTCTAAATATATATAGCTTTTTATTCTATTTCAAAAAAACTAATATAAGCAAACCCCAGCTGCTATAGCTTATGGGAGTGCTAATTTTTAGGTCAATGATGAGCTCTTCTTTCTCTATCAAAACAAGGTACAGTATTGATTTATTGTATAGGAAGGACTTTTTCTGTTGAAAAACTGCCATTTTTAGAAACTCTAATGAATTTCTATAACTGGCTCTGTGGGATACCCAGCAGTTATGCCACCTACTTAGATTACTCAGTGATTCTGTCTTTTTGGACCAAAGGTAGTGCTTTCAGCAGAAATAAGGCAGATTCTCTAGGGAAATGAGGAGTCCATGTCTGAGGCTGCAGCTTTAGTTGCCCTGGTCACTGTTCAATCCTCAGGCCTGCACATCTCCCACTCCCAGGCTGCTGGCATCCCTGGAGATGGGCTGAGGCAGTAGAGCCCAGGATGGAAGCACCCCTGAGGCCTGCTCCTTCTCATGCCAGCTCTGTGCCAGCCCCAGTTGTCCCAGCTGCCTCCAGACGCTCAGCACATCACAACCCTGACACCAGCACATGCTCTGGTGCCACATGGCTCAGGCAGGAACATCCCTCTGGCTGCATCCAGGCACTGAGCACGCAGAAATGTGTGCAGTGCTTGGCTGGTGCTGGGCAGCTGAGTGGGAACTTGCCAGTTTTGAAATTAAAGGATGTTTCCAAGCTGTGTCCAGGGGGGCATCAGGCCCTGCATCACCATACGGGCAGGGAAGGGGACTGTCCCTTGGCAAGGGAGGGGATTGTCCCTCTGGCCCTGCACTGGGGCAGCCTCACCTCCAGTGCTGGGGGCAGTTCTGGGCACCACAATATAAGAAAGATATTAAACTATTACAGAGCATCCAAAGGAGGGCAACAAAGATGGTGAAGGGTCTCAAGGGGAAGCCATGTGAGGAGTGGGTGAGGTCACTTGGTCTGTTCAGCCTGGAGGAGACTGAGGGGAGATCTCACTGCAATTACAACTTCCTCATGAGGGGAAGAGCAGGGGCAGGCGCTGATCTCTGCTCTGTGGTGACCAGTGGCAGCACCCAAGGGAATGGCCTGAAGTTGTATCAGGGGAGGTTTAGGTTGGATATCAGGAAAAGGTTCTTCACCCACAGGGTGGTCAGGCACTGGAACAGCTCCCCAGGGAAGTGGTCACAGAAGTGAACCTGACAAGAGTTCAAGAAGCATTTGGACAATGCTCTCAGGCACAAGGTCTGGCTCTCAGGGTATCCTGTGCAGGGCCAGGAGTTGGATTCAGTGATCCTTGTGAGTCCCTTCCAGCTCAGCATATTCTGTGGTTCTGTAAATGGATGGGTCCCAGCCCTGCTTCAGACAGCAAGTCTCACATCTGTTTGCAAGGATCCATGAAGCTGGCCCCACTGAAATCTTTAACCTGGCATGAAGCTGAAGATCACCTTCTGGGAATAACTACCCTGGGTGTAAAGGGCATTCTTCTGATGTCCATGGAAGTCACACTGTTTCCTGCAGTAACCTTTTAATCCACTGTATTGTGGATTTTCATATGTATAATATGGATGTGTAGTTTTCATATGTATAGTCAATTTCTGAAATATTTTAAGTTGTTGATGATTATGATTAGGAATAACACTTTCACTATCAAATGACTAATGTTTAAGGTCTCCTTCACCAGTATGCAGTACAGTCCAGTGGTCTCTAAAACACTCTGTCTGAATTTAGGCATTCGTATACTGAGATTTTTATTTGTCCCTATTCCAGGATAATGTAGCAGTATGCAGATACAGATTGAATTTTGAACATATGCTTTAAAAGTAAGAGCTGTGCCACTTTCATCAATGCCTCCTTTTTCTTTCCATTTAAGTGTTAAATTAATAAAAAGAGAAAGTAGGCAGTACCTGCCAATGTATTTAAGATTTGCCCATTAGAGATGTCTTTGTGCCCATATGCAATTTACTAAAGATTTTAATAACAGATGTTCACTCAAGAATCATGCATAATAATGATAATCTTAACTAAGTATGCAGAAAGCAGATAGACCCAGAATAGGTTGTCGGAGTGTGTTGATGGGTTAGACAGTCTAGCAATTTTGTGGATTTACTGAATTGTCTTCAGAGCTATAAATATTCATAACATCCATGGTGGAAACAATAAAGAAAGTTTGCGGATTGCATTTGTCATAAATTTCTTGGTATATTTAACAAGACTCTTTTCTTGCTTTCCAGGTGGAGCTTCACACTCAACAGGGCTCCATCTTCTTCATTTATGTAGTTTTTCCATGGCATCGATTTTTCTCTGTTGCCTGAGGCTTTTTTGCATGGTAATTGAGCCAGTCCTTCATATTATGTGGGCAAAACATTAATGTGATGCTCTTAGAACTTAATTGCAAAATCTTAATGAAAGTATTTGTGTTTGGTCTGTTCTCAGGCCAGGACCAGACCAATGTGCCATTAACCTTGCAAATGGAAACAGATGACTTTGGATCAGAGGGACTGCAAATTGCATTTTTCTCACTACAAGGGATTCAGTTACAAGTGGGAACAGAAGAAGTATGGGGGACGTGCTGACTGAGAGGCAGTTCTTCCATCCTTACCACAGGAAGTCATTGCAATTTCGGGAGCTCATTTTCTAGAACTGGGAGGAACTCAGAGTTTTCACTTCTCAGCAATTTACATGACTGCTTCTGTAAGACATCAGTTTGTTCCAGCCAATCCCTGCTTTTTTATTTAAGTCTGAGTTTCAAATTAGTTCAACTTCTCAAAAATAGAGCACAGTTCAAACAGATTCAAAACTTTGCAAGTGGATTTCTCCCTTCAGAGAGAAAGAAAGTAGCAATGTGTACATCTTTGCACCAGCTTCATGCAGTCTAAATAGTGGGATTAGTAATAAAGCAAGAGTGGGCAAAGCTTCTGAAATCGTGTTTGAACAGGTTTTAATACACTTGGATTTTAAACCACGATAAAAATTCAGGAGTGGGGCACAGGATCTTTTTATATAAAATGTGTAGGGCATAGTAAAAGATGATACTACTTGGAGGAAAATTTCCTTGACATTTAAGTACTCCTGCAAATTCATTTTGGAGGGGCACTGTCCCTTTTCTCTGGAGGAAAGATGGGCAGACCTTTTTTTTCCTCTTACATTTCTTGCAAGTGTGATGTTAAGTTGTAGAAAGATGGATGTGCTTGGAAGGACAGAGCTAGAAAAGGGCAGTACTCTGTGGCAGAGTCTTTTTCAGCCATTTTCTCTCCCTACACTCCCACTCCTGGGTCACCTACATTAGCTTTCCTTGCTGTCATAAGGGAAAGAAAGGCATCAATACCAAGCAGTCATGGAGAGGAGAGCAAGCTGAGGCTGCCTATAGCACCAGCTTCTCCACACAGCATAAAGTTACCTCCCTAAAAAAAACCAAAAGCACAAAACCAGAGACTTAGCCATATGGAGCTAAACTAATTTCAAATCCCAGGGAAACATCTGATTTCCCCCCTATGCTTTAGTTGTTTTCATTTAATTTTTATGGCTGCTGTAGCAGGCACAAGTAAGTGGATGAAGGTGACAGGAAAAAGCCATGAAGGAAGCACAGAGGCTGCAGTCTTTGTGGGTAAGGTCCTTTCTTCCCCAGAGAGCAAAACTACAGCCCTTCTGTGATTAGAAATGTATAGGCAGTGTGGCTTTGAAGGTAAAGCCTGTTCATGCTTCAGATGATGTGCATTTTCTTGGCTCAGCTGAGGAGCACAAAGATGGATAAAATATTTTTGTACCAACAGAGAAATACACCTAGGAAACACTGATATCATTTGGGGCCATAATTTGGTTGGTATCTTTGGACCATGTATCTATAAGTGTCTTTTTCATGCTGCAGCTACTTCTGTGTTTATATTTGAAGCTGCAGCTTTGGGGCTAAGTGCATGGTATTAACCAATGTTTGCATACTCCAAGCTTTAGAGTACATTAAGTGATGCTATCCTTAGTTACATTATTATTAATACAGGGACAATGACACAGTTTTCCTGTTTCCCTTGCATAGTAACCTCAGTGGGAAAAGTATTTGCCACAAAAAGACCTTGGGTGTGCCACATTTTAGTGGTTTATGGTCATTTCAGTAGTTTCAGTTGTGAGAAACAATTACTCAATGAGCACCATAGAGATCCTAAGGGATGTGTAAAAGATGTTTTCAAGGATTCAGTGGAGATGCACATGCTCTGTGGACTCCTACCAATCCACAGTGAATTTTTGGGATTGGGTTAAAAAGTGATCAGGTGTTCTGGGTTGAAGGAACACATCTTTCTCACAGCTTTCTCTTGGAGGCTTGAATACTGCCCTGGAGAACAGGGACAGAACCAGAGTCACTGTGGCTGGTGTGGGGAGGATTTCCTTAGCAGGGGAATCCTCACAGTGCCTCATGAATTGCAATTGCATTAAGCACACTTAGGATAGCCCCATGAGTAATTTCTTTTGAGGGCTTATTTGAGTGAGACTGTGAGACAAGGAGCTGACTGGCATCCATCCTGGCTGGGAGGTGATTGGCAGCTGCAGTGTACCTGGCTGCTTCACCATTGGGAACAGAGAAATTCAAAGACTGAGCAGTAGTAAAGGGCAGCATCTCTTTCATATTTCCAATCAGATCAGCAACTCAGTCATTTTCATCTGAGCTGTTTGGCATGAGTTCTTGACCATGTTTTCTTTAATTCAACTGAATCTTCACAAGACATATTTTGAAGTTTTGGGCTTTGTTGCATGCATTAATTGTACTTCTGTTTTTAAAACTTTTCCCAAAAATTCTTTAAAAGCCAATAGGGAAAGAAGTTTACCTGAAAAGAATATATATATATTTGAAACAATAATTCAATAATTAGAGACTGAATGTGTGAGCAGCAGAGGTGATCAGGCCAGGGCCATGTCTAGATCTACTGCAGACAGTTGAGCATGCAATGTGACTCACATTCTCAGAGGGCATGTTATGACCTGGGCTAAAAATTATGCATGAAAACTCAGTTCCATGAGATCCATGGCTCCTCTAAGGTGTATAGGTATATTCATCAATGTCTCCTTCAAAGGGGGTTGAAATATTTACATGCTGGATGTTAAATATGGGAAAGTTGTGTTCCTCAGGCTAACTCATTGAAAAACAAATGGCAGAGGACAAAGCTGTGGAAACTTGAAATATTGTTTGACATACAAACTGGAAATACACATGCTGAAAAGCAGAATGAGCTGCTACTCAAATCCAGTCTACTGGATGAAGTTCTGAATAAATGTCAAATAAATTGTAAGCCCCAGGCTTGACCCTGCCAGGAAAGTGGTATGGAAAAGTAAAGGAGTGAAGGCATTTCTGACCCCTACTCAGGAGCCAACCAGGAGATGCAGCTTTTTCACACCCTGAGCACCAGCAACAGGGAAATCTAGTGCTGTCCCACCCAGCCCAAGCACCAGCCAGGGGAGCCAATTCCTCATGTGTAGCATCCCCTGTGCCCTGACCAGGAGCAGCCCCTGCAGCTGCTGTCCAGAGCCTGAGCTGGAGTGGAATGCTGGAACACAAACTGGAGAGACCCACTGACACATCAGCAAGGCAGCTGGAAATGGGGATTCCTACCAGATCAGTACTGATCACTCACACATCAATACTTGGGGAGTGACAGAGATTACTAGAGATTTCTGCTTAAATTTACCCACCATCAAGGAAGTCATGCAGAAAGTCAGCAAAATAACTTTATTTGAGTGTCAGGCTATTAAGAAAATACCTACCAGGTCCTGTACCTGGGAACTAATATTTTCAAAATCTTTTTTCTAGCTTTGTTTCCTCTGTTTTATCTTTCTCTTTTTTCACTCCCATCCCATGGGTCTACACTGAACCCTTTGCAAGCAAAACTTCTCTCATATCTTCTCTTACATCTGCTGCAGGAGGCTTTAAAAATACACTAAATGCCTAGTAGTCAGTGCCAACATCCTAGACATTTCTAATTATGTTCTGTCCAAATTAAATTGTTTGTGTATGCCATCTCTGATTAAAATGTGCCAATAACTTGAAATGAAGTAATTTTCTGGCTCCCCTGGCTCTGTTAATGTTAATAAAAATTAAACAGTTTCTCTATATTCTTTAACTTACCCATCTTCCTGGAACATAATACTAGAAAATATTCTCTCAGCTGTCTGTATCTTGTAAGACAATCCCTGAAATAATTATGCTAACATGTCATGTTGATAAGCATACAGTAAACATCTGCAGAAAGACCTTTGAATCAACCAAATTTGCTAATACCTTGATATATTATTAATTTCCTTTTGCATTTCTTTTCTTTAAGATTTACTGAAGACTTTCAGTGAGCTAATGTTTCTGTCAATAATCTATATCTGGTCAATGAGACTATAAATGGAGCTATTTTAACACCACTCCTTTAGTAATCTGCCTAGCACTTCTGTTTTATGACTGCAATATCCAGAGCATCATATTTGTTTAAGAGCTGTGACGTTCTTCACCTGAGTTTATGATCTGGTGCTGGAAAATTGTGTTTTGTGTTATGACACCACTTAATCCACAGTTTTCAGAGTGAAAGTTAAAGAGGCACTAAGCAAGCCTTAAAAATCCTGTGTGTGGCCCCTGTAGCTGGATAAAAGGGGAGCTGCAGGGCTTGGAGAGTAAGTGTTTAAACAGCAAACTACTGAGCACGGTGTTGGTAGTACATGAAAGGAAAAGTCCTCTACACAAGACACACCTGCATGAAGAAATACCTGCAAATGATAAAATGTCTAGATGCAGTCTTCATAAAAATAACTGTGTAACTATGTATGTAGTTATGTATACATAAATGTACATGCATATAAATATGTGTGTGTGTTTAAAATCATACACAAAGATACGTAGACACATATATACCTACATGGAGGGAAAGCTGGGTGTACTGAGCAGGATATTGCATATAATCAGAAGTTGAATGCATGCTTACCCTGCAAATAAAGCAATTAAGCAGTTAAAACACTTCAGGACTGATGGACTCCTCTTTCAGATGTTGAGCTTTAGGACAATGCAGGCTGTAGCAGGGGGGGACTCATGGAGTGTTTGTAGAGCCTGGTTTGTGCTGCTGCATGGAGGGGCCCTGCTGTGCCACCCGCACTGGGGCAGGGTGTGTGTGCTCACTGCCTCTGCTCCCACCCAGTGCCCACTTCAGCTGTCTGAAGGAGCCAGGATGCTGGAAGGAGCTTAGAGATGGACTGAGGAGCTGATGGGATGTACCCTGCCGTGCCAGAGAGGGCTGGGACTGCCCGGGACCCAGGCACACACCAGTCCCAGGGAGCAGTGACCAACGGGGAGCCAAGCACACCATGGCAGAGTGAGGCAGATCCTGGAAGAAATATCCAACAGTTTGTAACTTATAATAATGACCCTCCATGCTAGTTTGTGAAACGTGTAGATACTCCTTCCTAATCACCTTTTTTTTCTTCTACTATGCTCCTTAAAAGCATATGTGAGTTGTGGCTTGCTTGGAGTGTCAAATCCTGCCAAAGCAGGGTTCCAGCATATATTAAGCTCTGATGTTTTCCATTCCTCTCATTACACACACCAATTTCAAATAAGTTTCATTCTTTGATATCCTTGGATTCTAAAGTACAATTTTCTGAAAGGCTGAAGTCATGAAAGGCAACATTTCAAGTCAAAAAATGTCTCTATGTATATAGAACAGCGAGCAATAATGGTGATTTTCTGCAAGAGACTCAGTTAGCACTTCTGGCTACTTTACCTCAATGCATTGAGCTACTCTTGGCAGCTACACCACCAAACAGCAATTAAGCAGGCAGCATGCTCTTTGTAGCTTGAGAAAAAATAAGATTTGCAGGAGACCGCTATACTCACAGCTTGAAAAGTGTGTCAAAATCTCAGCCCAGTTTCCTTCAACACTGTTCTGGGGTATAAGCTGCTGTACACTTTGGAAGAGAAGTTTATGATTGCACTTCCTGTCTTAATGCTGTTTGCACACATATTAATGTCATTAATATTAATTAAAATGTTAATGTCAGGGAGCCCTGTGCTTTGTTGGGTCAATTACAAATTAAATGAACTCAATACACATGAAACTGAATGAATTGATGACAGGTGGCGCTGGGTTTAAATTGAGAAATCTATTGAAAATATTGAAATGAAAAACACCAGAAAAAATCCTGTCTTGAGTAAAGAATGGTTTTGTTTGTGTTTTTATTTCTGAATGGAAGGGAAAAGCAGTAATACTATGCTTGAATGTTGAGGTCAATAAACTATATCCCTTTTTTGTTTGTTTTTTTAGGTATAAAGCTATAGTAAGGCCAATGGAGATCCAAGCATCGCATGCACTGATGAAGATTTGTGTGAGAGCTGCTATAATCTGGATTGTATCCATGTTGCTTGCCATCCCTGAAGCAGTATTTTCAGATCTGCACCCTTTCCATGACAAAGGGACTAATAAAACCTTTATCAGCTGCGCTCCTTACCCTCATTCAGATGGGCTGCATCCCAAAATCCACTCAATGGCATCCTTTCTCATATTTTATATTATTCCCCTATCTGTAATTTCAGTATATTATTATTTTATTGCTAAGAATCTGATCCAGAGTGCTTACAACATCCCCGTGGAAGGAAATGTGCATGTGAGAAAACAGGTAGAGATTTGACTTTCTTAAAAAATCCACATTTTCTTTGAATCTGGGAGGAAAGAGGGAATACAGGGAAATTTATACTGTGACAGACTGTGTCTGTCATACTGATTTTAATAGATTAGGTGGGGTAAAAGAATTAAAATGGATGAAAGAAGCCATAATACCGGGCTAAACAGTTAAAGCATCTCCTCCTGTTTGTAAGTTCAGAGACTTTGGCAGAGTGGTCACCATGGCAAGCATAGCAGGAGACCCTTGCCAAAGCCTGGAAAGGTACTGACTAGGATGCAGGGAAAGGGGCAGAGCAGATACAGCATTGCAGATTGAAGCAAAGGGGTGATATGGGAGAAAATCAAAACTTCACAAAGTTGCTTTGTCAGAGGGAGGACCTTGGATGAAGCCTTGCCTGTTTCTAAACAGCCTATTTACCTTGAGGTATTTATCTTATTTTGCCTTACCTCCTCTTTTTAACTGAGGTGTGCTTCAACCTCAGCAAAACTAACACAAGCCATTCGTAGCTGAGCAATTGTCCACTCAGTTGCTCCCAGCTAGCGCCTCCACCTTAGACTGACGCAACAAAATCATCTTACCCAGCCTTCAGGTGCTATGCTGAAGCTGTAAGGCTGGAAAGACTTGGGTTTTGCCCATCAAATGATGTGTGATCCCTGAGATCCTTATCCTTTTTCCCTTCTGAATGTGCGTAAATCTTTTCCCCCGCAGGCCATTTCTCTGCTGATTCGATGGCTGTTTTGATTAGTGGCAATAAAGTGAGCAGTACAAGCAGCCCTTTCCCCTTTGGTTTTGGGGAGAGAGCTCTAAAGAAAGCAAAAGGCCAGGCTGGTCTAGCACCCTCCGTCCATCATTCCCATCCTGCAGTGCATTCAAGTGCTATACGTCTCCATCTGAGATAACTGGTATCGATTTCTTTATTGCATTGCTTCCTTTCTTTATAGTGCAGATGTGGCCTCAATAGCCCTATATCAAATTAAGAATACATTTTAAAAGAATATATGGTTTAGCCAAGGAGAGCCCTTTCTCAAAGGATTTAATTTTCAGCCTGCTCGCTGGAGATGTTATCATCTGGTGCATGTCAGTCCTTCCTGAGCTCAATGGCTGATTTTTTTAGTCTGTGCCATTAAAGGGGCATGAAATAAAGTCCAAATGGGCTTGCAGTGTCTCTCCTGCCTACTTCCTGCTTGCAGCTGTCCTGAGAATAGATCAGCCTGTGTGAAATGCTCAGTTTCTGATTTACCTGTGGAGCTTGGAAGCAGAGTGAGGATGGGGCAGTGTCCTGGGAGCCTGGCCAGGCGCTGTGGCCGCACTGGGGCAGGAGCAAGGGCAGCAGGGCTGAGGCTAGGGGCAGTTGCAGGCCTTTCACATCCTACTTAAGTACAAGAAGTGGGATGCAGCTAATTCTCTAGGAGTGCCAGGGAGTGTTAGTGGGATTACCACACAGGAGAACATTAGGGAGCCCTAAAAGATCAGCAGTGTTACATTTCCCAATCCTGCAAACTCTGGTGGCATTACCTCTCCCAAGGAGTGATGCATTTTAGCAGGTTTTTCTGGGCAGCTCTGTCCTCTCTTTTTCAGCAACCTCCTTCATGGCTTTTGCATTCATAAGGAAGAGAGATGTGGTTTTCAGTGGCTTTGTTATCTTAATGTACAGCATTTGTAGGCAAAAGACAAGGTGTGGTTTACCTCAGCTCCCCTCAGTTGAGCAATACCTATGGGTTGACTCCAAGCCTGTGGAAGCAAAAAGTAAAACAAAAGTGTGGCTGGTCTGCATGAAGGTTACACTGCGTGCTGGCTGGCTTTGTGAAAGCACCTTTCCCTGACAAAGCTCAGATTCTGCCTAGAGGTGGTCATCCATCTATTCACCACCTGCAGCTCTCTCCTGGTGGCTCCAGTGCTTTCAGCTGAAGGGTCCACCTCGCTGCTGCCTTGGTGTTCCTCCAAGTACAGAATATCCTCTTTTTGTTTCTCCATCTGCTTCAGACTGAGTGCTGAACTTGGTCTTAAAGGGCTGTGAGCTGTTGACAGCACTTTTGTGTACATACACCACATGGCCCCATGGCAGAATGTCCTGCCTGTGAGCTCTGTGAAATATCCCAGACTCCTACATGATTATTAATTATAATAATAGCAATAATAATAAGGTAATTTATTAAAATTACATTTGATTGTATATATTATGTGTGGATAACTAATGCAGATTGTCCACACTTTTCTTGCCAGAGCTGGGATTTTGCAAAGTGACAAGCCACTGGAAATTTTATTTCTAAACAGAAAGGAAAAGAAAGACTACTTCTTATGTAATAAATTCTCAGAATTTTTTGTTTATAAGGGAAGGGGGCTTGAGGAAGACAAGGAGAATTTTTGACTGTGTTCACCTGCAGTCCAGATTTCTTGACTGTGTTCACCTGCAGTCCACATCCCTGCTCTGGGTGTGCTATGTGCCATATATTAGCTGGAAAGCTGCAGCACTGGCAGAAATAGCCAGGCCCTGGTCTGAGCTAGGACCATCAGCTAATCTGTGTTTCTCTTCTTTGTCCAGATTGAGTCCCGTAAGCGCCTGGCCAAGACCGTGCTGGTCTTCGTGTGCCTCTTCGCCTTCTGCTGGCTGCCCACCCACATCATCTACTTGTACCGCTCCTACCACTACTCCGAGGTGGACACCTCAGTGCTGCATTTCATTGCCAGCATCTGTGCTCGGATCCTGGCCTTCACTAACTCTTGTGTCAACCCCTTTGCTCTGTACTTGCTGAGCAAGAGCTTCCGGAAGCAGTTCAACAACCAGCTGCTGTGCTGCAGGGCCCGCCTGCTCATCCGCTCGCACAGCATGGCCAGGAGCACCACGCGCATGACCTCCCTCAAGAGCACCAACCACTCCCTGGCCACCTTCAGCCTCATCAATGGCAACCACATCTGCCACGAGGGCTGTGTCTAAAGGGCACAGGCAGGGACGTGAATTGATGAGCGTGGCTGCTGGACTTTGCTCCGTGGGCATGGTGAGCAGCGCACGCACGCATGCGCACGCACATGCAGGGAGGTGTGCTGTGCTCAGAGAGCTCAGAGGAGCTTGAAGCAATCGGCATTTCATCTTGGGCTCAGGCTGAAGCATCCAGCATTTCACCCTGGACTGAGGCATCGCCAGAGCATCAGATCATTGAGCACCAGCTCACAGGATCTCCCTGGGAAGGGCTGCTGTGCTTTCAATGAGAGCAAAATGAGCACCTTAAGATCAAATCTTTTTTGGCTCTGCAGAATCCTCATCATTTCCTGCTCAATCCCATACTTATGCAGACTTGCAGCAGTGATAAAGACCATATCAGGTGCACACAATTTGTCAGAACAGTTGCATCCATCACTTCATGGTGTAATGTACTTTGACATAGAAATAAATCCATTCAAATAAGGTAAATACTTTTACAAAAGAGTTCAACATAGGTCATTTACAGACTTTTCAAGTATTTATTAATGTCCTGAGTACAGTGTTAATTCATGGTCTAAAAGATATCAAGAGTTTACTGGGGCATGTCTGTGGCCCCATCTGAAATGAGCACTATCTTGCACCACGTCAATGTGAAAGCAGTAACGTGAATAAATGTGAGTTGCAATATGTTTACAGCTTTCAACTGTGTGAGCTTTTGCTGTGTTGTGGAAGAGACAGCAGGGCAATTTCCAAGCATTACTGTTTTGTTCTTCCTGTCTTCAAAGGTGTGAGGTAGTGAAAGTTCCATCACCTAAGTGGTACCACAAAATTTGAGTAAGGTTTAACTAAGGGCAGGCAATAGCAGAAATTGATGTACAGCTATTTTTCTTGTAGTAGTGCTTTGTAAAGCACTAGTTTTTCAGCAAAAGCTATCAGCAATGCAAGGTGTGATCTCCAGCCTACATTTTTTCCTACTGTCCTCACAGAAATCTGTGGAGACAGAGTGCCAAAACTGGCTGACAGATTGGAGAAACAGATCTGTAAAGTTTGCCCCAGAACAATTCCTGTTCCAGATATCATCTGTTCTGGAACAGGAGCACAGTGTCCTGCAGATAATAAACTCCTGAAGCGCCTGGGCTATAAGACATTCAGTGAAGCTGCACACCTGATAAATAAAACTGCTGCCAAATGAGGCCATAAACCAATCACTGTAGCAGAATATTGGGTTTTTAATGGTCCTTATCCTCTTTGATGATGATATTTTTCATTACCACACCAAAAGATACATTAAAGCTGGTAAAACTTTACCTGGGTTTGCTCTGTGTTTGTAGAAAAAGTCATGTGTGCAGTGTAAAAGCTCTCAGCCTGTGTCTGCAGCTGCTTTGGGATGCTGGTGGGATCTGCCGTCTCCAAGGACTCAAACAGGCTCTGATGGCAAAGGCAGAGCCCTGAAAACTTCACCTCATTTTCCCTTTTGTGCTCTGGATGAGGCTGGGCACGCAGGTGAGCTGAGGATGGGGCCACTGTGCTGCCAAGGGTGACACTGCCCTGCTCACCCCAGCCCTGGGCACTGCCACCTGTGTGTCACCCCCTGCTGCAGTCATCAGTGCCCCACATCCCAGGCAGGCTGAAAACTAATGGGACAGGGTTATTTTAAACATGGGTCAATGCCCTTGCTTGGCTGACTGTGTCACTATGATGTTAATTTCAATTTACTGAGCTATCTGAGGTCCTCCCTTACTAAAATTTTCAGTGCTTTCCCTAATCTTTCCTACAAAGCCACATACAGTACCAGAAGCTCAGTCTGCAACCATTTCAGAGAGTTTGGTTGAATTCCGAGCTGTTTATGACATTTCAAAATGAGAAAAAATTATCTGGTGTAAGGTAATTTTATTAAATATTTTCTTTAGCCTTGTAAGAATTTAATCAAAGGGAAGCAGGAATTACATACTTCAACAGCAAACACACCAGGAATTACATATTTCAACAGCTACACAATGTGTCCTCCTGTTTGGTAACAAACAAGAGATTACTGTTGTTCTACAAGAGACTTCAAAAGTTTCTGATTTTTTTTTTTTTCTGAGAGAAGGGACTAAAATCATAAATCATGAATCATAAAAATGAGAAAATCATAAATATGGGGGAAAGAGCACGGTTATAACTCCCTTAGGGCTATGCTGAATCAAATAGCCTGCCTCTCTGAGAAAGGCATTGTTTTGAACACAGGAGAGCTATGAAGATTTAGCACTGTAGATTTAAATAAGTGCTATTGATTATATACTTCAAACCCGAGCTAGTGACTCCTCCAAGAACAGAAAAGGGTTATGGCTCTGGTCTGAAAAGTGCTTTCCAGAAATGCAGCTGCAGGTTGTCCACATGTGTCACAACCTCACTCTTGCTTAAGTTGCTCACTAGTGTTTAGTGATGGACTTGGCGCTGCTGGTTGAACTCAATGACCTTAGAGGTCTTTCCAACCTTAATGATTCTGTGATTCCATGATTCCTTTTTACTTTGTTTTTGCATCTGATAGGCTTAAATTTAGGGGGGGGGGGCTCCATGCAAAATGCAATCTTTTCATCAGAATCTAAGACACATACAAGTTGTTTTAATATTTAGAAAATTAGATCAAGTCTTTTCAAATGAGATGTCAATTTTCATTAACATTCTTCATTTTATTCAGATCCGTGACTCCCTGTTCAATATCTTTAAGACAATTCGATGGGTCTGTGAAAAAAAATACTGAAAAAAGTTCCTTGCAAAAAGTATTTTGAAACACATTTCACAAACTTGCACTCATTTTTTAAAACCACTGAAAGAGCAAACCTGTGGTTGGATTTATTTCTATTTCATCCTCATATTAAAATAATGAAAAATATCAATGCAGCAGGTGAGATCAGAGAAGGAAGGAAGATTCAAGAAAGTTTTCTGAAATATGCCAGCATGTAACTGAAATATTTGTAGCTGCATTTTTTATGTGTGTTTCTCACTCCTTGTCTCATTACCTTGGTTTCAAAAACACGATGTACTTTACACTGTTGCAGCAGCCTGATCCCTTATCTAGGGCTCTCCCAGTGTTTGCCGGCACAGCTGCAGTGCTGATTCTTTGAACATGGAGCGTTGTCTGCAGCGTTTTGTTTGTTTGGTAAATTTTCAAAGTGCCAAAGATAAAACCTGTGCCCAAGGATATCCCAAGAAAACCTGTGCCCAAGATAAAATCCTGGCAGGCAGCTCCAGCCCTGTGCTCTCAGGTAGTGCCCAGTCCTGGGAGGCTGTGCAGTCCCTGGCTGTGACCCTGGGGTGGCTCTCCACCCTGCTTCCAGCTCCCTCCATCAGCACTGGAAGCACTGCAGCAGTGACTCAGGACATGGTTTTTGAGGAATGCTATATTTCAGTGTCCCTGGAATGCCTGGCTCCTGGGAGACTGAGGAATAAAGTGGAAAGGTGAAATTCCCTTTGAACCAGGCAGCCCTTTGGGTCAGTCTGGCCTGTCCTGTGTGACACATGGCAGTTGTGCCATTTCAGGTGTCTGCAGGCTGGCAGTGTGGGTCAGTCTGGCCTGTCCTGTGTGACACATGGCAGTTGTGCCATTTCAGGTGTCTGCAGGCTGGCAGTGTGGGTCAGTCCGGCCTGTCCTGTGTGACACATGGCAGTTGTGCCATTTCAGGTGTCTGCAGGCTGGCAGTGTGGGTCAGGCTGTGTGAGTGGCACAGCAGGGCACTGTAGCTGTTCCCACAGTGCAGCTCTGCTTTCCTCCTGGGTCACAAGCGCTACCAGGCAGAGAGGCACTAAAAGAATACATGGCTGCCATTTGCTGAAGTGGTGTGAAATGCAAAATTAACATTAAACAGGGATGGATCCAGTACCTGAAGGGGGACTGCAGTGAAACTGGAGAGGCACTCTTGATCAGGAACTGTAGTGACAGGACAGGGAGCAATGGGTTCAGACTGAAAGAGGGGAAATTTAGGTTTAGGCTTACAGAAGAAATTATTTACTGTGAGGGTGGTGAGGCACTGGAAGAGGATGTCCAGAGAAGCTGTGAATGCCCCATTCCTGGAAGAGTTCAGGGCCAGGCTGGATGGGGCTCTGAGCAACCTGGTCTAGTGGAAGGTGTCCAGACCCTTGAGACAGGGGCTGGAACTATATGGTCTTAATGGTTCCACCCAAACCAAGCTATTTTTTGATTCTACATTGAGTTATGTTCATGCTTACATTGAGTTATGTCCCTGCTTGCTGAGGAGGAATTAAATAGGATAAAAAATTGTTCTTCATTAGGAATTAATTTTTTTCTGAAATTCCTGAATTCCTTTCCTGAACCTGGTGGGAGATGAAGATGCCAAGTAAATCAGAGCTTTCAGCTGTTCTTGCTTTATTTTTGGATTCTTTTGAGCAATTTGGCTCTAAAACTATTTATTGTAGGTTTGAAAAATCACCACAAAGAAACTTGCTAATACTGACACCAGATATACAATTCATATTCCTCACCTCTGTCTGCAAGAGAAATTTTTCTTGCAGTATTTCCAAATGTCGCCTTTTAGAATATGTTTAAATATGAAAAATAAAAGGTGTAAAATTCTGCTACATGGCAACAATAGGTGCAAACAAGAAAAAATATCAGATGGTGAAAAAATATCAAGATGGCAAGAAATGGTGAAAAGAAAGAGTTTAAGTTTTAAACACAAAGATTTATTTATGAAAATATTTGTTGAACTCAGTTATTTTTTAAATCTACCAAAAATGCAAAAGGTAATGACTTTTTCTTTGTTTTAAATAACAAACAAAAATTCAAAGCATCTCTGTTCACCTAACAAGAAAGAAGGAAGCCTGTTACAGATATGTGTAATCCTGATTCTCCCAATTAGCTTGATTTATGCAGAATGAATGTTATAGTTAAACCCCAGAAAGATTATACTTTTATGCATGGTTTGGCAGAAATAATATACCTTCTTCCTCATTTTTCTGACAAAATATTTTTTTTACAGCAGAAAACTGTGTGTATTCAGCTGGGGAAAAGTCCCTATCTTTCAGCCTTCTTTAAAGGCAAGAAGCTCAGTGCTGCTTATCTGAGCAGTGACCAATCCCCTGAATGCTAACTGCTCTTTGTTAGTGCTGGGCCATGATAATAGGGTAGCTTATCCTCTCCATCCTAGGAAACCACAGCAGGTGATGGGCCTCTGTCATTCACCATAAATCATTAGAGATTACTGATATTGCCCTTTCCAAGACAAACATGGCAGCAGTTTGAAGATGCAAGGAAATATTTAGATGGCATTGTTCAAACCTGAGAGTTTTCTGCCCCTTACTGAAATATTTGTGCTACCCTCACTTCATTGTATTTTTTTAATGACATAATCTTTATATGTGATACTGTCTTTTAACACTAAAAATCATGGAGGGAAAATAGCTGATTTTAGCTGACTTGGGTCTTCTGGCACAGGGTGTTTCTTGCAGGGGTTGTACATCTCACATGCACCTCTGCAGCCAGAGCCAGCAGCCTGGGCCAGCCTGGTGCTCACACACTCCCTTTGGTCAGACACCTTGCCCTGACCCCTCTCTCCTCGCAGAAGGGCTGGCAGGGTTCCACTGCTGCCATCCCACTGCAGCTGGGGCTGTAGGCAGCTGCACCCCTGGAAGAAGAGGCACTACACATCTCCAAATGGTGCTTCAGGCACCCCAGGTGCTGCTGCTTGGGCCCAGGCTGCAGATCTCCTGTAACTTATTTCTCCATTGTAATGGCTCCCCTAGGAAGGCTGAAGTTTGATTACTAATTCTTCAGGCCACCTTGAAAGGCTCAGCACCTTGAAATTGGTGGAGTTCCATGAGGATTCACACTTAACCCATGAGTCCTCACACAGGTAGGGCAGCTGTGCAGGTCATCCACAAAAGGGATGAAAGAGTTCCCTTTGGAAAGAGTCCCTCCTTAAAAAGTACCTCACTGCTGGCCAGCTGGATTAGTATTATGTCTTTATTACTTCCTAATAATTGAGCACAGCAATTGTAAAATCTTTAAAGAATAGAGACTGAATAACATTCTGCTTAATGCTAAGATTATCAATGAAGACTATGTCTCATTTTGTATTAAAATCACATCTAAAAGTCATTTTATAAGTGCCTAATTGCTTGTTTATGGAAATAGCTACTTCAAATGATTTCTGTGATTAGCCTGACTGTTTCACTGTAAGTGGATATGAATTAAAGAGAATCAATCCTAGAATTCTTTTGAAATAAAAGATTGAATCTATCTTAATGTAAATTAATAACATTTACTGGAAAAATGCCTGCCTTATGCTGAACATCTCTTTGTAACGGCTACTCTGTGTTTTCCAGGCAAGTCAGGTCCACCCAGTGTGTTGCTCTGAAGTGATGGATCTGAGCTTTGTGTCAGCACTTCCAGCTGCAGAGTCAGTGTATTATCCACACCAACATCCCTCTGCAGCTGGGCTTTAGTGGGAATGGATTTGACTCCAGGCTCTGCACTGAGGTAGAGAAGGAAGACTATAACATATGTCCATTGAGTAAGTCTTCTTGTCCAAAACGTTTCAAAGAGTTAAAGGGAATTAAAAAAAAAAAAAAAAAGAAAAAGAAAAGAAAAAAAAAAAAAAGATGTTTCTATCTGTGTTTTATGATTGCCTAAACTCAAATCAAAGCAGGTAGAAATGGGTGGCTCACTGGCCCTGGAGGTCAGCAAAAAAGCTGAGCATAGTTCCAAAGGTGTGGGGTGCCACTCTCCTTCCTACAGCACTGATAAAAGCAGGCACCCAGCCTTGTTGAGCATCCACCTTGTCCTCACCAGTCCATGGAGATGGACAGGCTCATCCTCACCAGTCCATGGAGATGGACAGGCTCATCCTCACCAATCTATGGACATAGACAGACACATCCTCACCAATCCATGGAGATGAACAGGCTCATCCTCACCAATCTATGGAGATAGACAGACACATCCTCACCAATCCATGGAGATGGACAGGCTCATCCTCACCAGTCCATGGAGATGGACAGGCACATCCAGTGCACACTGTACCCCCTGTTTTGGACACCACCCTTTGCATGAGACCCAGGCCCCATCTCCCATCTCCCAGACCAACTCCAGCTGGCCACATGGGCTGAATGCCTAACTTTTAAATGGCTGATGTCTGTCCAGCTAAGTCCCAGCACACTGATCTGAGTCTCTCTATCCAGCCCTGTCTCCCTGCTGGCCAGCAGAAGGATGTACCTGATGCCCCATTATTCTATTCTTACCAGCTGCTGCCCTGTCACTACCATCTCATGTCACCTTAGGTTGGCTCTCAGGTTTAACAAGGAGAATGAGTCTTTTACTCCCCACAAGTCACCTTAATGAGGCATATAGGAGACCTCTTCAGATGGTGGTTCAGTTCTTTGCTCATTTGTCCCTCTGAGGTTGTCAAATTCCCCACTGGCATGATAAGGGGAATTGGCTGTGAAAACACTCCCAGTGGCCACAGGGACCCTGTGGGACCACTTGAGACAACTTGCTCAAGCTCTGCTAGACCAGAAGTCTAATTTATGGCCTGTCTCCCATGTGCCATCTGGTTACATAGAATAAAAATGTCTTACTGCCATTCAGAAGAAGGTAATCCAGGAAGTTCTCAAGCCAATCTCATGCCTACAGTATTTACACTTCTTCTATCTATGCCAGAGGCTGAAGGCAAAGAGCAAGAGAACTGGTCCTTGATCTGAAACACACTCATATGTGCCATGAAAGGGACAATCTGTAGGAAAAAACAATTTATGGATGACCAAAACAAAACTTGGGAAAAGTGGGTGTGTTTCTCCCTATAAGTGTAGTATTGCATTTCAGGGAAGAGGCAAACTGCACAGTATCATCTGAGGGACAGTCTAGGTTGAAAAACACTCTAATTTTGTGCCCTCACTCAGCAGTTAGCAGTGTCCAGGCAGAACTCACCTCTTTCCAAGAAGTGGAGCCCTTTGAGGGAGCGGTGAGTGCTAAACTCCAGGGAGGCATTTCAAGTTCGGTTGTTTGTTCCTGGAGGAAAAATCATTGAGCGCTTCCAATCATTCTGAATGTGCATTCAAGACCAGTTGCTGGCAATCTAGAACAAGCCAGGAATCGATTCAGGAAGGTGGCAATCCATTACCATGATATGCACTTAAAAATATCTTAAAGAGACCACGCAGTATTTGCTTTTTATAAAAATCAGAACAGCAGGATGAGAAGCCACAGCTTTATCAGCAGTGCACTCTGAGGACAGCAGAAGACACAGCTCCCGTCATTTCAGTTTCCAAGTGCATATGTGCAAAAGCTTAGTTACAAACTACAAGATTGTACATATTTCATAAAATGTGCAAAAATTTGATACTTCCTATGAATATTATTTATTGCTTTGTAAAGTAATGTATGTATGCATTCAGCCATCTGTATAGAATGTATATATCTTGTATTGCTGTGCACACAGACAGTGCAGTTTATTTCATCTGAAACATACTTTGCTTTCCTTTTCCAGAGGTATGTATAATCTGCTATGAAAACAGGGAAAAATAATTTCCCTATTAAAAGAAAATTTGCATTAATGTCAATGTCTCAGCTCTCTTGAAATAGCATTTAGAAGGAAATTTAGAAGAAAAAATGTCAAAAAAATGAAAACGTGTTACAATTTGGATTTTTTTCTGTGACTTTGATGTATTTTCTAATTTTATGCACTATGCTTTTAAAATTGCTCATGACTGGCCTCTACATAAATATGGACTCAGTTGAAGACTGTCAAATGTGAATATTGAATTGCACAAAACTTACATCTAATAAAGCATGACAGACAAAATAGATTACATCTCTTGCTTCTTAGTTAGAAGAAAACCTACAAGTTTCATAAACATGTTTATCCACTTGCTTTTGTGTGAATTTTCAAGCATCAGAAAGGGTTATCTTCCAGTGACCAAACAGACAAGACCAGAGGCTGTGCCACCAAAAATCCCGCTGAGAACCTCATCCCAGGTCCAGTTTGCTCCCATGGGCAGCACTGGACTGGCAACAGGTGTGCAAACCCAAAGGGCTTGGCAGAGGAGAGGTTTTTTGATGCTCCCATTTCTGCCACCACTGACCTGCAGCACTGGTGGAGATGTGAATGCAGCACCGGGGGCTGTGGAGGGAGCAGGGGAGAGATGAGGCCACAGCCTGAGCAATGAAAAGCTGCAGTCAGCATTGCCTGTAAAAACAAAGGGCTCTGAGCAATTGTATTAGAATAATTGGATACATCTAACAGTTATTGGCTGTGAAACTCAGCTGCATAAGGTTGATTAATTAATGGAAATATACAGAAGCATGTTGTGAAAGCTCTCCTGTGACAGGTTGGCATCGGTGGACTTTGTGTCTGGCTCACTGGAAGGAAACTGTGAGTGACCTTTGCTTCAACATCCATACCACTTAGAGCATCTGTTACACACAGTTTTGGCCCTCTTAGAATCAATTGCAGCTCACAATTGAAGGAGATGTTGCTTTTGTGGAGAGTTATTGCACTTGAGGTCATCCATCCAATCCACCAGGTCCATGGCTCTTTTCCATCCTCACTACAAACATTGTGAGCTGGATGCAGATTTAGGAATGTAGGAGTGCTGCAGGAGGCAGAATGTCACACTAACTTCATTTTCTTCTGCTTGGCATTGTTTTATTCAGATTCATAATGCAGCTCACACTTTGCTCCATGTTTGACTTATTATTAATAATATTATTTAAAGCATAAACAGTATAGACAATTGACAAAAGACTGTTTATTGGGAAGGTTTTCTTTGTATGTTTAGACCATCCCTCATTTAAAACTTCAATATCCTGTTGGCTACAGTTCTGTTCTATATCATTATACAAAACTGCTTCTTATATTGCATTGTCTTCCAAGTGATCTGTGTATTATAATATTAAACACTACTAAATAATCTGAATACTGCATTTGAGTAGATATTTTTCACAGATTACATGTATCAAAACAGACCTTTCACTGTGCATTTAACATTAAAAGGTATGGAGCACAGTAATCCCATTAGTTTGGGGGTTTTTTTTATGTAGCACTTTGCACAAATTGGAAGTTCCCTGATACTCACTGGAAAATCTATAGAGAAAAGTGTTGCAAGACACTTCTCACAGCACTGCAAGCAATGCAGTTCCCAGAGGCTGCAAATTCTACAAGTCTGCAGTCTGGTTTCTTTCTGCTCAGGCAGACAAGGCCATTACGAGTTGTGCTGGCACATCAGCAATCTCATGGCTTGAACACACAAAGAAGTAAAGAAATTCTCTGAGCAACCTGTTCCAGCATCTCACAGTAATGAAGAATTTCCTCCTGACATCTCATTTCAACCTGTACTTTTTCAGGGTGAAGCCATTCCCCCTTGTCCTAGAATTACAGGCCATGGTAAAAAGTCCAGCTCTCATTTCAGTGCTTTGGGTGCTGCAAGGCTGATAGCAGGTCAGAGCCTTCTCCTCTCCATGCCAAACAGCCCCAGCTCTCTCAGGCTGTCCTCATAGGAGGGGTGCTCCAGCCCTTTGTCCCTCTCATGCTGGGTCCCCAGAGCTGGCTGCAGAACTCCAGGTGAGGTCTCATGAGAGTGGAGCTGAGGGAGTGAATCCCTTCCCTCGACACCCCTCCTGGTGCAGCTGAGGACTCTGCTGGCTTGCAGGGCTGTGAGCACACATTGCTGGGTCATGTCCAGCTCCTTGTCCACCAACACCCACAATTCTTAGAACAGCTTTGTCATATAATACAAGAATGGTAAAAAGTATCACCTTATGCTGCCTGACATTACTTTCAGATAGAAATGTTCTGGACCAGAACTGTGCTTCTCTTGGTTTCTGCTGCATCTTGTCCAGTGTTGACATTAATTACCAGTTTACATTGTATTTCTATTTGCATGAGAGATCTTGGGAATTCTCTACTGGAAAAATACATTTCTTTGCTGTTTCATACTATCAGACATAGGGATTTATTAAGATACTCATTAAGAAAATATGTCAAGTCTCTTACCTAATAGGTTTTATTAAGTTTGGGGTTATTAACTTTACTGGGTTTTATTAAGTTTTCTGCCACTGGCTTAAAGGACACTCTTACCAGGAAATTAAGTTAATGAAGCTTATTTCCATATTATACTTATATTAGGAATATTATGTGCACCCTCATTCAGAGCTGGTCAAATGTAAATAAGGATATCTTTACTGGGAGTTACTCTAGGGTCCCTCAAGCCACTTAATTCAGTTTCATCAGTATGACTGAGAACTGATTCTTAAGCTTTCTTGTGTAACCTCAACTTCTTGCTAATCCTCCTGCAACAGATTATTAGCCTTTGATTAAGATAGGTTATTATTTTCTTTATTATAATTTTTCATTTGTTTGTAGTAACCATACTTGAATT
Organism: Ammospiza nelsoni; assembly: GCF_027579445.1. Classification (NCBI taxonomy): domain Eukaryota; kingdom Metazoa; phylum Chordata; class Aves; order Passeriformes; family Passerellidae; genus Ammospiza; species Ammospiza nelsoni. The sequence continues at coordinate 102,767,086 of NC_080634.1, forward strand.
TGTTAAGCTTCAGGGGGCACTCCAGTGAACTTGTGAGTGCAGTTTCCATGTAAGAAGGGAACAGATCTGGTAAGTCACTATACATTCACACAAACACAACAGACCCTAGAACAGCTCTAAAATTCAAATTAAGGCAGAGGATCTAAAACCACATTCTCTTGCACTGAAAAATTAAATAAATGCTATTGGGGGAAACAAAAAAATTTTTGCTGAGAGAAAAATGTGCTCTCCCTGCTGCTTCACCAGAGCGGGATAATTTTCTGCAATGACACTTTCCAAAGCCTACCCAGTAGATATTTTCCAGGAACAAGAGGCACAGGAAGAACAAAATGAAACATCACTACAGCTGAGTTGTGGTGTTTCATCCATTGAGAAACCTGAACGGAAACATTTCTGATGTTGAAAATGTTATAGAAATTGTTACCTTCAGCACTGGCTTCTTTGCAGACTTTTTCTAGATGCCATGTGAAAATAAGGCTTTGAAGAAAACAGTAAAGATGGATGGGGTGAGTCTTCTCAAGCAATGCAAGATGTTTTTTGATAAAAAATGTTACTGTGCCTGGTGAAAAGAGCAGAGAGACAACTGGAAAAAAAAAAGTGATGGAGATATCTAAGAGAAAGGCTGAAGTTTGAAAAAGTGACTGGCCATACAGGCTAGCATTACTTTCAGTGAAGAAAAAAAGGTTATCCTACTCTTTTTGAAGATCAAAACAGCAGGACACATCTCCAAACATTGCAGGCTCTGCTATTACCTCTAGCATGGGCACTGCAGAGAGCTAATTCTCACCTAGATTAGGCTGAACCCTGTCCATTGAAAAGAGGCAATCACACTGATTTCACTCCTTCTAAACATTTAAATCCTTTCTGTTACATTATTTTATGGAGTATAATTGTTATGCTCAATTTTTCTAAGAGCACAGGACCAGTTTTCCATCTGAACACAGGTGTTCACAGCATATGGAAGATGTCAAGGTGAGCGTAATCATAATTTCCAAAAAAAGTGAAGGCACATGGGTGGAGACAAAATAATGACTCTTTGCTTTTAGATTTTGCTTCTTTCTTCAGTGAATTAAACTAAATGCAGTATAGACAAAGTGCAAATACCAGAAAAGAAATTATCTGTGCTTTCATAGGTAGCATTGCTATAAGAGCTACATCTCCAAAGGTATCAGGGAAACAAAAAGATAACATTCATTTTCATGCTTCTAAATGATGAGTTGTAGGAAATCTTGACAGCTCCTTTATGAAGTAGTCCTTTTGATGAAGCATTTATCAGTGTTGTCAGTCCATATAAACTATAATGCCAATGACAAGTTCATCTTCTCTCTGTGTGCTACAATGATTATGAGATGGACACACAACAGAACACACAACACTCCTGCCTTGCATTGAGGCTGGGCAGTCAACTGGCTTCAAAGAGGTTGTGAGAATCTGTTAGACTCTTCTTACTGAAAGATACAAGGAGTTAGGTGTTGGTTTGGGTTGACTTTAGCCTTCTGCACCTTCCAAAGTAGAGAAACAGGCTTGTTTTGAACACTGGAGAGGTATGTGAGTGTGTGCCTTCTCTGTATATGGCTGTATATGAATGATCCTTGCCTGCTGATGGTTGTTCTTGTGTTTGTCTGGCATGGATGTGTGGGTTTAGAAATGCTTTAGAAAAAAAATTTATCAAAATGCAATTTTTAATTGTCATTTTAGCCATGTATGGGACAAGTCATTCCCTTGATGAGTGTGATGAGTGAGGATCCTAAGGCAGCTCCCATTTGAAATGGCAGATTGCCACCAAAGTCCTTTCTAATCTTTGGAAAAGATGGCACCAAGGCTGAAGAGTCAGATGACAGGTTCACACTTCTTTTCAACATTGCTTTGGTGAACACATATCCCTGATAGCGTTTAAAGGGCAGGGGAGCAGCACTCAGACTTGATGGGGTACAAGTCTATCAGGTGCACAGGTTTGTTGGAACTCTAAATTTCTAGCTTTTTCTAGTGTCTAACCCCAGTACTGTATTCTGCACAAAGCTGGGATCTTTGGAACACTTTCATGTAAGTGTGGCAATTATTTTGGCTCCCAGTGCATCCAGTCTGCTTACAGCTGATGGTGGCATACCTGCCTTTAGGTAGCCTGAGGTAAGTGCAGATCCTAGCTGGTACCACCACGTTCCAGAATTTTCCTGAGGAAGCTCCAAGACTTGATTCTGTCAGTACATAGAGGAATGCCTTTCCATGGGAAGCTGCAAATGCAGCTGCAGTCAGGTATGGACATCGTGACACCAGCCCTGGTTCAAGCTGTTTGCCCAAGGGACCTGGCTCTGCTGCACCAGAGCGCCTCAAACTCACTCCAGGTTGCCTCCCAGTAACTTGCTGGCATGTCAGTTTTTGTAAGCCAAACAGGAAACACTAGTTGAGCTGAGAGATTCAAGGGCACCTTTCAGTGCAGACATGCTTGTATTTGAAATTTATAGCACCCTGCATAAAATCATGACTTACTGCTTATGTCATGGAAATTTCAATTCCCATGATAATCCAATCTTCTTCAAACCTAGTTAAGAGATGCCTTATTATAGCTGTTGAAGTAGATCACAAAGCCTAAAATTCCCATTAGATTAATTAACATTTTGAAGGCACACTCCTAAGACACTTCTTGAGAGCCCAGGACAAGAAATAAATTTCATCATGACACTCACTCTGGTCCTGCCTTCCAAAATGCCCAAACCTTTCAGGGTAGCTCATCACTCATGTGCCATGGATGAAATGTTTATTAGATGCTCTGCATCTGTCCCTGTCTTTGCAGAATGTTTTCTTGAATCTCTCTAGACACAAATTCTATTACTATTTTTAAATTGTCTTTCAGAACTTGTTAATCTTCTCTATTCTTCAGTCGTTCTGTGAGTTTCTCTGCACTCCTGAAAGATTATTTTAGTATCATAGATATCAGAATTTCTTTTTAAATAAAAGGTTAAATCTGTACTTTAATATAATTCTTATTATCAGCAGGAAATTAGGATAGCATCCAGGCAATTTACAGAAAACTAGGAAATGAGAAACAGAAGTGAGCAAGAAGCCTTCAATAAGTGTATAACTGCAAGATAAACATTTTGGGAATTTATTGCTTATCTGGATTATTTGCCATATTGGCATCTCTGGAGCTGCTGGAAAGAAGTGAGAGAAAAATCTGTTTTGCTATGGTTTTTGCTAGGATAGAGTTAATTTACTTCAGCTGGCATGGGGCTGTGTTTTGGATTTGTGCTGAAAACTGCTAATAACACACAGATGAAGGAAGTGGCGGAAGGAAGTGGCAGAAGTGGCGGAAGGAAGTGGGGGAAGTGGCGGAAGTGGCGGAAGTGGCGGAAGTGGCGGAAGTGGCGGAAGTGGCGGAAGGAAGGAAGGAAGGAAGGAAGGAAGGAAGGAAGGAAGGAAGGAAGGAAGGAAGGAAGGAAGGAAGGAAGGAAGGAAGGAGGGATCACCAATCACAGTTGCAGCTTTGATCCAGCTGATGGGTGTCCTAGGATGTGTGCACCCAGGCTTAACAGGGTTTACAGGTAAGTTTTCCCCACCCTGCAGCTAAGTTTCTTGCTTTCTATGCTAATTAGTTATCACACACAGTTTGTTTTTCTAGACCTTGCTGGAAATGGGTCAGAGGGCTTCAGTGATCTTTGGTCGTCTTTCTTGCAGATGGCAGAACACCCATCTGCCCGTGGGAATTGGCTGCATGGGGCTGAGCTGCCAGCTGAGGGTAAACCAGGAGACAAACCTTGCTGTCATTCAGTGATCTGCAACAGCTGGAAGGGTAGACCCAGCTTCTCACTCTTGTGATATGCTGCCAAGCCACAAATATATATGACTTTTTACCCTTTAGTGGATGTTTTTATTTGTGAAATTAGAGAGGATGAAGCAGAGATAGATTTCTTCTGACTGTGCCAGCTGAAGTAGTACAGATGATTTTGAAGATTCTCCAGTGTTCTCTGGAGTTCAGAGGTGCAATTCCCACCCTGATCCAGCCACCCGCCACCCCCCTCCCCCCCCCCCCGCCCCAAAACTAATCCTTCTCCAAAGCTAGAAGAACAAATTATTCTTTGCTTTTTATATTCTTGACTGCATCCCTTTGGACAGCCCATCAAACACCCAACTTTACCCCTCTCTCTCTAGGAAAAGTTTCCCAGATAAAAGCTATCCAGTTTGCAAGATATGGCCGACTTCTGGAGCTTGCACACCCCCTTCACAATCCTCTCCAGCCCTCTCTGGGGTCAGCTGTCCTCATGGTCCTCTTCAAAGAGAATTGGTCATGACAGTTGTACCTGAAGGCTTTTGCAGCTAATAAAAAAATAACCCTGGCTTTTGGTGACCTCTGGTTCATGCCCTGATTCCATGAAAGGTCTAGTAATAAGTTTTTTCTACCTCACATGATGATGACCAGTGACTGATGTTTGAGAGCTAAGTCAGCCTTTCACAAAAATTTCATTACTCTGTTTCACCAGGTCAAAAGGCTTAGGAAACAAGACACTTAAAGAGCTGTGACAGAGGGAGCAGTGAATGAGCAGGAAATGAAAAGGGCTTGCTGCCTGCAGCCATTCCCACTGCACTGACTCAGGGGAGCTGTCTGAGAAGGGACTCTGATTGTTCTGGTGTTTCCATTACCAGGGAGAGGAATGAATTCTTCACTGCAGCACCTCACCCAGGAAACACTGCCAGAGCCCATGGCTTGGGTTGTCAATGGGAGCAGAGTATGTCACACTGCTATTTCAGCATGTACCCACTGCTCCTCCTTGCTGTCCTAGGAATTCATTCCTTCTTCCTTTGCATTTTTACTTACAAGAAAATACTGTGATCTCCATGTGTTAAGTATTTGATGATCCATATTCAAGTTGTACCACTGTCTTACATATTTTACTGGAAATACAAATTATACTCTGTTCTCTTGTGTACTTTCAAAATATATATAATTATTCCATGTAACATTTTGGTTGTCTGATTATTCCAGGTGTTTATATTATTTCTGGGCCAATAAATTACAGCAGCTATAAAGGTAATATATTATAGAGAATGGAGACAGTCTTTATTGTCGACTGCAGGGGTGAGAAGGTAAGAGAGCAAATCTAACACAGGACCATGAAGTGTAATGTAAGGAACTGCAAATTGTAGAGAGCTGGAGATGAGCTATGCTGAGTACTCAGGAGACTGGAATGGGGAAAGTCCTAGTAAAGGGGTAAAGTCCTACTAAAGCAGTTTGCTGCTGCAAATAATGATTTGGCTTAGTGGGTTTGAGAGTGGTAATTGAACCTTCCTAACTTATGTTTTGCCTATGTACCACCTACTCCATTCTCTCTAAATAGGCAAAACCAACAAATACACTATTTTAGCTGCTTGTATATTTTGCTACTACAAGATAGGACCCACAAGCTTCAATTAACACAGTGTTGCTGGGGCAGTGGGGGAAGAATTATCACATTACGAGACACATTAACTATCATGATCAAATATTTCAAACTGCAGTGACTCTCTGTTGCAGTGACTGGCTCAACTGAGAAGTTTAGAAATCAGGATAGACTTCAGAAAGAGGCATGAAGGGTTCTGAGTAGCTTCTCTGTCACAGGTGTGAGCCGGTGCTATCTCATGTGGCTAATTACAGAGACTTTGCCAGACCTCTTTCTGAATTGTTCTTTTCTTATCCAGCCATAAGTCTCTCCTTGTGATTTAGTCCTTGCATAGCTTCACTCAGTGAAAGATTTCTGTTTCATCCACACTTCATCCTGCTCCACTCTGCAATGCCATCTGAGTCACCATCTGGAAAAGGAGATGTCTGTGCACTGAGGGCTTTCCTCAGCAAACATGAGGAACACAAGTCCCCACAGCAAGTCCCTGTGGGACTTCATTCTGGCTCTGGTTTGTCAGGGAAGAGGGATGCATCCACTATGAATGCCTTCACCAGATATCCCAAACAAACACCACAATTAACTTAGCTGTGTTCCTCTGACTTTTCCACCAAAGCCATCACTCAACCTAATGTCCTCCCTTCAGGACAGGAGCCCAAGTATATCTGCACTGTGGAAAGGAATGCTCACTCCATCTTCCTTCAGTGTTGCAAGTGCAGAATATGAAGATTTTGGTCAGCAAATAGATAAAGCAAATTCCCAAAGTTTCCTAGAAGGATTTAGGCAAAGCAAAGGCTTGAAGTAGTGCAATGTCCACGGCAGAGCTTCATCAGTAGCAAGTGCTCCTTGGAGACCATGCAGTGATCCTCACTGTCTCCAGTGGCCTCCATTCCCTTTTTCTGGAGGTGGAACTAGCCCACTGTGGCATCCTGGTTACCCCTCTGTGTGCTGAGGCAACAGTGAGAGGTGAAAAGCCATGATGGGGAAAAGATGCAAAATTGTGCTGCTTCTTGTACCCAATTCCTGGCTTCAATGTGGCCTTTTTTCCTGAACCATCTAGTGAAGTGAGGGAAGTCATGCAGACAAGTATTTTATAAATGTACAGTCATTCCAGATCTGTAAATACCACAAACCAAGAAGACAAGAGAGAAGTAACAAAACCATGAAGATCATCCTCCCTCAGTTGCCTCAAGGAAAGTGAGAAATTAATGGTCTTGTGGCTGGGTACTCCCACTGAGAGCATCCTCTTCTCTGTGCAGGGAGGATTTCAGAGGCCTAATGATGCATGTCACTTCTTGATGCTGCAGCTGAGACTGTCCTGCCGTGGCACCATCCCTGGGAAAAAGTAATTATTGAAGCCTGGCCTCAGATGCTGAAGGAAAGAAAGGAACTGCAAGTGTGCATATCTTAGAATAGATATTGAAACAGGAGTATGGTTGACAGTACACCAGGCCCCTGGGTTGAATACCAAGCTATTGTATACAATGCAAAAAGCTTGGGAAAGGGGAAAAGCTGATGACTACAAATTAGTTGTTTAGGAAGGCATTGAAATGGCCTCTGGAAAGTTCTTTATTATGCCCTCCTTTACTTTATTTGGGAAAAAGAATGGTGGTGGGAATGGAGACATCTCTTCTGTGCTACGGAGTAGTGGAGCAAACTAAAGGCATGATGTGAAAGCACAAGTGATTTTGCAAAATTTGTTTGAAAATATTGTGGGAAGGCATGACTGTAGCAAGATGCTCTGCCCTGGAATGTGATCAAGCAGCTTGGAAAATGTCCTGTTTGCAAAACTATTAATAGTGGATTGATTGAGAGGGGCTGCCACGTGCTGGTTTTGCTGTTTTGAATTATGCTAAAAGCAGTCCAGCTAACTACCCCCACATTATCATCCTGATAGAGAGGCAAATATTTGGCAGATAAGCTGCTAAGCTCTCCTGGATACATATGATGGGTAGTCAATCACTTTATAGTATAAAAGCACTTTCATAGAGTTAGGTTCTTCCAACACATTCCTGCTTGGAATGTGTGAAGTTTACTCCCTTGGACAGGGGGAGACCCCCCACAGATATTCCTTGAGGTTAAGAGAAAGGGATCTGCCCACAAGCACTGGTATGGTGAGTTACACCAATCTCTACTTAACAATTATTTCTTTTTGCTAGCTTTAATATAATTGCTTTGATATAGTGCACTATACTACACTACACACTGCTAATAGTTTTAGCTTTTTATACTGTGTAGTAAGTAACTCTGATTAAGATCTTTTGTCTAATCATTTGTCATAATAAATAATTCATATTATATGAATATATCTGATTTGCCATCATTAAAGCCTGCAGGACAAAGTTACTTGAGCCATTGACAGTCTGTGCCAAGATGAGATCCATCTGCCCCCAGGTTCCTCTCTGAGAAAGAGTTTAGTACACAAGGGGGTCCTTTCTGCACCTCAGAGCTCAGTGGCAGGGCTTCTCTAATATAATTTTCCTGAGGCTCCCGCAACAATGACTTAAAGGCTTCTCATGCTGTGGTATTACTGAGGTAGAGTATAGGATGAAAATGAAAAACATCTCTGTGTCAGATGATGAAAACCTAAGTACAATATGGCAAGAAGGACCAGCAGCTCCCATAGGGTGGTGACATCTTGCCCTGACACAGAGCAAAGCAGACTATTGTGCAAAAGAAAAACAATAGTCACAAGAGTAAAAGGCAGAATCTTCAGAAATATTGAGTGATATCCTCTGTAGGTATTCTTCCATCTGAGTCCCCATAGCACTACTAAAGGTAAAATAACACCACAGCAAAAGATGGAGACATATCTACTGCTCACCTATTAAGAAATCTCTCTTTTTTTTGTTATTTTATGTCCTTAAATCATTAATTTAATGGATAGACTTTGCACTTTGTAGTTTTTTGAAAGGATGTGTGCTGGAACTCATGTTATCCCACATGTTCATATGTCATCTGGAAAAATGAAGTAATGAAATTTTCTGATGATACTCTATTATTTAAGGCAATAAAATGGAATTCAACTGTGAAGAGTTGCAGATGGCCCACAATACCAAGTGATTGTGAGAAAAATGGCAGATGAGATGCTGATAAATTTGAAGTATTGCACATGGAAATAAACATTCTTAACCATGCATAACCGTGATGAGCTCTAAATTAGCTATCAGCAAGCAGGGAAAAAAAGATTTTTGAGTTGCCATTGACAATTACAATAAAATCTCAATGCCATGCTCAGGAGCCATCAAAAAAGTAAATAGAACATTAAGAATTCTTGAGAAGGGAACAGAGAACAAACAGAATAATAATCCTCTGTCACTGCATGATCATATTGTGCTGTTCAGATTCTTTCCTCCTCCAGGAAAACAGAAGTAGAATACATATATATATGAAGGTAAGAGCAGTCAAAGCCTTGGAATAGCTTTTGTATCAAGGTTAAAGAGTTCAAAATATTTTCATCTTTGAAAGAAAAGGCTCAGAAAGGAGCCTGTGTGTCTTCATGTGTACACAGCCATGAATGGCATGTAGCCGTGAATAGGGACTTGTATTCACTATTTCTCACAACAAAATAAATAAAGGTCACCTAATTAAATTCGCAGGCATCATGTTTAAAACTTTAAAAGAAATGGTGCTTGTCTTTCATGTGGTGGTGCCAGGCATTTCAGACTGTGATAAAGGTCATGAAATCATGCATTTTGTCTATAATTCAAACAACATCAGAGATAATTTCTGGACACAAGCAATGTGAGTAGCCTCAAATGCAACCTGGCTAGAAGGGTAAAATTACTGAATAGAACAAAATGCCTGCTGAAATATATTGACACAGAAAATTCCTGCCAGCCTGGGAGCTGTGAGCCTGGGATCCAGGCCTGAGAACCAGAAACTTCAAAAATGAAGCAGCTTGTCTTTTTGAAATATACCCAGGGTGCCTAGAAACTAGAGACATTCTGAGATAGCACCAAAAAGTGGAAAAACAAGGACCTTTAATGACCATTTATAATCTGTAAAGGTGAAAAGGAGTCTAGAAAAATAAAAATTTATTCGAAAAAGTCAGAAAACACCAGCTATCATTTGTTATATGGGAAAAATCAAGTTTTGCAACATCTACTGGCTGCTTGAAGGGATGATGTCTACATCCTCTTAGGCGTCTGTGATGTGAAAAGGACTTAATTTTTATGCAAAATGAGTACAACAACTGAGAACAATACATGCTGCATGCATTTTTTATCCTTAAACAGGCTAAATGCTCCACATGAACTCTTTACCAGATGTTGGGCTCTCACTGGGGATCCAGCTGCAAGCCCTATGATGTGAGATAATCTCTGAAGTGAGAGTCTCTCTGTTATCTTACTAGACACCCTTTGGGCCCACTTTTGGAGTCAGTTTGGTTTGGTTTGTTCTCCCACCTGCGGGATGGTTTGGGCCCTTCTGCAATCTGTCTAACTCATTTGACATGGGCATTAGACATCTATATAAGTAATCTGTCATAAGCATGTGTGCTGCTAATTGTTGAGAAGCTTACTTCACTAGTGATGAGGGTGTAGTAACCTGCAACCACCCATTAGGGTGGTTGGCTATTGGTTGCTATAATATTGATTGCTGCTATGCAATTGATTGTTGCTATACCACTGGTGGTGCTGTATTGACTGCTGATAGTAATTTTAATGGCTTGATAGATATGTAAATGTTATTGATATATGTATCCTTGCATAGCATTTGTGGTGATCTATAATAAAAACAGAGAAATTTAGAAGATAAAGCCTCTCGTGTCCTTGTGTATTAAAAAATCCTGCAAACCCATGGTCATGATCTCTATATACCCAAGGACCATGTAACATTTAGGCCATAACAACCAGTCACTGGCCCAGCTGGACTTGGGACAGCTTTGCACTCTCCTGGAGAGCTGCAGGACATACCCGATGAGTTAGCACAGGCCAGGGAACTGTCTGTCTACAGCCAATTTTAGAGGGTAAAATATTTCCACAGTACAGATGTGCTCACATTGCTATTCTGACATTCTCCAATTGGCCTCCATCTTCATTAAACCACAGTGCCCAAAACTGGACAAGATATTCCTGCTCGGTTCTTCCTGATACCTTGGGTGTTTTGCCAACTCCACGTGTGTTTATAGATCATGGTAGGTTGTTTGCCTTTTTCATAACAGTACAGAGTCGTGTTCTGCTCATGATCCTTCTCCAAAACAGCAACCTGGCTACTTGTTAAATGCACTGCGCCCAAGCAGCTGGGTGCTCATCCCTTGAAGCATTTCCTTGCAGCAGTCCTTGGTTTTTATGCCCTTTCTCTATACTGCCAAGGAACTTTGAACCTTGAGCTTGTGTTCCAACCCAACTCTGTGATATCTGTGTGATCAGCAGTGCAAGCGCTGGGCAGAACTGGAACAGAAAGACCTCTGGAAGAGCCTTGTTGACACTTTAGATTTTGCCATTGAAGTAATTCTCAGTATAGATACAGAACATGTTTTGGGTTCACCATCTAGTGATTTAATCCATGCTGTATGTCTTTTGCTGGCATACAAGAATGTCATGTGAGATCAAATCAAAAGAGTTCCCAAAGTGAAGTTGTATAGATTAGTTCTAGATCTGCTTTTCTGCTGCAGAGGAAAATTAGATTTTTTTGTAACACAATTTGCTCCTTACAAATCCCCACTACCTCCTTAACTTTCTTTATCTTTCAGGTACTTTCTGAACAGTTCATCATTTGATTAAAATAATTTCCAAGCACACTGACACGTAATTCTCTATATCGTCTTTTTTCACGATTATTGGGAGAGTCACTACCATTGATCTGAGATGGGTCCTTCAGAAGAGCAGGGAAGCAAAATGATTGCTATTGAATTCATATCCTAGACCAGCTGATCAGGTCTAGTGTAATAATGAGAATGCTCACCATTCCTAGAGGCTTCCATAATGTGACAATTCTGAAACACATCCTCAGGAAAGGTATAGAGTAGCAATGTCTTTTTACACTATGCATTTCAGGCAAACTGCTACCAAGTCTGATCTGTTGTGGGAGGTGGACTTAGTACAGCAGTGGTAGAAGTCAGTTGTGTGGACAGGCCTGCTCAGAGCATCACAGAAGCTGGATGCAGTGGGCAAGAGAGAAGAGAAAGAAGGAGGCTGCAGAAGAGCAACTGTGCAAAAGCTGATAGAAGTTATTCCCACTTTTTCTGCAGAAATGTGCCCACAGACTTGGCTAGACAGGGTTAAGTTGATATGAGACACAGCTCTGTTGTACACAGTTAGCAGGCTTCTCTGCTTCTTTCACATGTCACTGCCCGTGGAAGGAGAGAAAGCATTGAGTGAGGGAGGAACAAGGCACATGGTGATCAGGGCACATCAATATCTCAGCAGCAAACTACTTCACAAAGAATAAAACACTACCTTGTTCCTGTATCATGTTGTGTGCTTGTGCCCTCAGCACATCTACAGGGTTATCACACACTGTGGTGGCCCATTGACTGCCACTGGTTACGAGGAAATAAAGTAAAATTAGCTGTGACATAAGCTGAAATGTCAGGCTCTGACTTGCTGACAGCCCTTATCAGCTTTTAAGATGAGTAATGATCAACACCACCTGCCAGCCCCCAGGCCAGCAAGCCAGGTCCAAAACAGTGTCCTGGGACAGAGATGGGGAACAGGACCCACACTGCCCTATCTGAATCTGTCTGTGGGAATCTGCAGCTGTGGGACTGAGGTCAGCTCTGACCATGGTCATAGCTGTCAGCCAGGGGAAAATGCCTTGTGGGCTTCCCCCAGATGGTGGCATCACCTCAGGGGCTCATGCAGCATTCCAAGGCTGGCCCAGAGGCCCTGGTACCCAATACCCTCCTGCAGCAGCTGATTTTCAGTCAGTCACTTTGGCTCTCAAGATATCCAGGACCCAGACAACCCAGATCCTCAGGGACTGAGCCTCAAAGGGGAGCCTCTAGTGCAACATGCACCATACTGACCAGGGACCTTCTGGTAAATTTGGTGCAGTGGAAAGTTGCATTTCCCAACAGGACACCTGAAAAAAATCAATTGAGTGCTTAAATTCTTGGCTTATCAAAGACACATTTTACTTAAAATTGAGAAGAGCCAAGAGGTCCAGAAATGTGCAGAGTTCTTGCTTTGAAAAAAAAAGCAGGTAAGCAGAGTTATTGAAAGTGTTTGAGTGCTGAAAAATAAATATTTGAGTCAAAGCAGGGTTCCTCCCAATAAACTGTTCTACAGTAACACATCTAAATAAAATAGAAATCAATATTATTCATTAATAATTCAATTTGGGGATTTTCTTGGCAACTTTCAAATAGAATGTATTTTATCAGTTCAGTGCTCTGGATTTCATCTCAAGAAAGGAGTAAAAGTTATTCTTTCATCTATCTTTGTCTACTTTGGGGGAAATAATTTCTGTATTATTACTGGGCTATTTTTCAAAATTTCCTCCATTCTTATAAATGGATCAGGATCACCTTGGGCAGCACTGTACAGAACAAAGCTCTTAAAAGTGGATGGGAGAGGACAACCTCCTGTTTTCTCCATGCATTTTTTCACAGCCCAGCCTGACATAAATTGTAGTTAAAATGCCAGAAAAAGCTAATGTAAGGATTTGATTTTAAAAAACTCTTAATTATAGGAATATAGTTATGTTGCTTAGCACAACGTCCCAGATAACAAAAGTCTTATCAAATAAATAATGATTTCATTCTTCATTAAAATGACATATTTCATGATTAAAGATAACTTCTCTGATATAACAGTCATACACTTTAGGTGTCAGGAGATGACAGTCCTCTACTTAAAAACGTAAAATATAGCACAGGCTGGAAAGAAAAATAACTGCCTTGTTGACAGACTTCAAGTTTCTGTCAGCATGGAGGTCACTGAGTGGGGACAATTATCTTCCTCATGGGCTGATCCAGGTACCCAGCATCCTCATCAATCCCTGCAAGCAGATACACACTCACTTCTGGTAAACCACAGGCATGACAGAGGTTAGCAGGGAGGTCAACAAACACTAGAGACTGGGGCAAGAGAGCACTTTGAGAAAAGTGCTTGAGTGCAGCTAAATGCCAGTTACACATCAAGGCAAGAGAGAGAAGAGGCATTCCTGCCTAGAAAACCAGGGTGTCTGCAAAGCGCATTGGTCTTTGAGAGGAGAAGCAATCTCAGTGGAAAATGCTTTGGCAAAAAGAGTAAACAAAAAGATTATCCTGGAGAATTAACTGGGAGAGATCAATATTCAGTTGTTTCTTAGTACCACAGCTCTAGGGAGCCAAGTCCAGCAAGAGCAAACAGCAGGAGAAAAGAGAATCAGACCCAGACATTTCAACTGGGAAATCAAAGAAGGACACCACTGGAGAATGACTACTGAAGTACCTGGAAGAGCTTGTCTTGGCATCAGGGTGACACTGACATGAGAGGAATGCACTTGAGCTGTTTCTGAGGCTGAGAACAGGTGTGCAGGTGTACCAAACTTCCTGTACAGCCTGTAAACCAGTCAAAGAGCACTCAGGCTGAGATCTTCCCTTACACTGGGACTTTGTATTATCTATTGGTCCTGCAGAGGTAATGGGTTCCTGCTATATGAAGGGAATGCAAGGCTCTAAAGAGGAGCAATAACAATTTATGTAATTGCCTGTGTTTCAAGTGTAATACAGATTTATTATTTTATCACTGCAAATTATACTGAGCTTTTAAAATATGTGTCTGACTCTTAATTAACTCAATGTGCTCATCTTCCAAACAGTTATCACAAACAATTTGTGAAGGTAGATGGCAGAGGAAGTGCTTTAGGGAATGACAAAGGGTGTTTGGAAGCCAGGCAGAATTAACTGTTGAACTCTGCAAGTAGTGAAGCATACTGCAGCGCTTGCTGACTTCCACATATGGTTTGGTTTGGGCTTTCCAAAATTCAGGTTATAAGTTACTGTGCAATGAACTGAACCTTCCAAGACAAACAGTTGTGTGCATATGTCTGAATTAATCACAGGGATACAGGGTAATGTTATCTGTGATTGATATAAGGTGACATTTATTGGAAATACAGCTTTAATTTTTTGTTTTAGTGAAAAATGTGGACACAGAGTACAGAAAGAAACAGACACAGCATTACCTCTTTCATCTAAGCAGCCAGACCACCAAGTAAAGCAGCCTGCCTGGTATCTTTGAAGTTAATGGAATTAATTATGCTGACTGCAGATGTGCCATTACAGAGGCATCTTCTGAAAATGTGGCTGCTGTCATCCTAATCTCCACCCCATACACCTGTGAAGTCCCATAAGGGTGGGATGTGTCTCTGAGACCCTGCACCCTACCAGAGCAGTCATCCTCCAGCTCCCAGGTGTGAACACCTGCCCTCAAGGCTGTTCCCACAACCTCATTTTGAACAACATGTCTCACAAGAGAGCCAAACACAGAATGGCCACATTGACAAGTGACACCACGTCCAAAGTGTCTGTTTATAGGGACACAGAGAAACCCACATAGGGACACGACAGCCAGGCTGGATAGGAGGCAGCAGGTAAGGGCAATAATTCACTGGAAGATATATGAGGCTGTGTTTCATATGAAAAGATCTGCTATATGCTTTGATTCCTTTTTCTTCTGACACTCTTAGCTGCAAATCACAACTATTCCATATTACAAATAACACATGCCATGGATTTGATTTTCTGCTTCTGATCTAAGGGTTACTTTTTATTTCACCAGAGTCTTCTCTTTTTGGTAAGTAACAATTCCCTAGACAAAGAAAGATTTTTTTCACTTCATCTTTTAAATTCTGGGATGTTTTTTTATCATGCCTTGCTTTGGTCTAAGATCATCCTTCCTGTTTAAATTCTATACCGCACAGCATTCTAAAGTTGAAGGTACTAAACTCCACACTGCAACCTCATACATTATTTCCTTGGAGTGGGAAGAAAGGTTTTGGGGAGTTAATACATTTGTGTTAACCAGCCCAGCAAAGATGTGGGCTGGCTTTTTGGTTGGAATCAGCTGCCCAGTTTTTATTTGCTGATTGCATTAGAAATCAGCAATAGCTTTCAGTTTGGCAGAGCTTTCTTTCCTTGCTTAAAAAGTCATAAACAAGCTGTAAGAGGCATCTTGTGTTCTACTACTTTTGAAAGCTGACGAAAATGTGGAAATAGAGACGCTTTGGTTTGTTGATTTGACTTCTGATAATTCTGCAGTAAAATACAGAGAAAAAGATTTTTATTGCATGTGTGAATTTCAGCTCAGATATTACAAAACCAGGAAAATGCTTTGGAGGAATTCTAAAGATTCAGTGTTTAGTCTTATTGTTTCTAGGAACCTCATTTTAACTATCCATGTTTTTTAAAAATATCACTTTGAGTAATACCATCATTTATGCTACCTTTAATTCAGACCAAATTGAGTAATTTTTCATAGAATCATAAAATCCTTTAGGTTGCAAAAAACCGGTAAGATAATAAATTCCAACTGTTAACCCAGCACTGCCAAGTCTACCACTAAGCCATGTACCCAAGTGCGACATCCATGTGTTTTTTAATACCTTCAGGGATGGTAATTCCACCATCATGGGCATCTTGGAACAGTTCCAATGCTTGATGACCCTTCAGTGAAGAACTTGTTTCTAATATCCAACCTGAACCTTTCCTGGTGGAACTCAAAATATTTTCTCTTGTCCTGCCACTTGTGACCTGGGAGAAGAGACCGACTCCCACTTGGCTATACCCTCCTTTCCAGAAGACTCAGAAGTGAAAAGGTCTCCCCTGAGCCTCCTTTCCTCTAGGATAAAAAACCCAAGCTTCTTTAGACAATGCCCACTGGACTTACACGTTCCATTTCTAATATTTCTTTGCTTAGTCTTCATGTATAAGATATTTTCAGGAAGGAGAAGTCTCTTTGCATGTAAATACAGAGTTTGGGAGGAGAGGGGGATGGCAAAAAGCTTTTTCTTTAGCATATCTAACAGAAAAAATTCTGATCAGCTAGTATGTCCATCAATTTTCCAAAGAACATCAATAAACAAACTTTTCTAAAAAGTCACTTCTGGAAAATCAAGTGAATTTTTTATGGTATTTGGATAGCAAAAGACTTCTAATCACATGAATACACATGCACATGTGATCTGTGAGAGCAGCCTCACCTATAAAACTATATCTCAATGTAACAACACAGATGTCTGAATTTCCTATGCAAATTAATTTGAAGGAAGTGATGACAACTATGGAGTTTGGGAGAACCCATTCCAAAGTTACTGTGACAATGGCAGACAGGTGCCATAAATGATGTGCATGAGAAACAAAATTCTGTTGACAAAAAAGCAATTCATCCAGGAGTTCTCTAGAGGTGCATTAGAAGTCAGACTGTGTTTCAGCACTTTCCCCAGCAGTCCTTAACAAACCAGGAAAGTGGGTTGGTTTTGCACAGCCTGGTTTTTGGTAGCAGGGGGGCCAGAGAGGTGGTTTCTCTGAGAAGCTGCTGGAAGCTTCCACCACGTCCAGCAGAGCCAACCACTGATGGCTCTGAATATGGACATGCTTCTGGCCAAGGCTGGGCCATAATCACACCTCTGTGATTATTTAGGAAGATTTAGGAATATATTTAGGAAGAAAATCAGAACAAAGGGGGCACAGATTTTTTCTTCTAGTCAGAGAACAGGAGGTGAGAACATGCGAGGGAAAACAACATGAAGACACCAAGGTCACGGGAGGAGGTGGCAGAGGAGCTGCACTATGCACTGGAGCCAAGATTCCTCTGCAGGCCGTGGTGAGACCAAGGTGAAGCAGCTGTGCCCCTGCAGCCCGTGGGGATCCATGACGGATGCAGAGATCCACCCACAGCCCATGGGGATCCACGGGGGATGCAGAGATCTGCCAACAGCACATGGGGATCCGTGGGGAATGCAGAGATCGACCCCACAGCCTATGGGGATCCATGGGGGATGCAGAGATCCACCCGCAGCCCGTGGGGATGTGCCCAGGCCGGAGCGGGTGGGTGCCTGGAGGAGGCTGTGCTCCAGGGGAGATCCAGGGGAGAGGGGCCCCGCTCCCCAGCTGCAGCAGCCCGTCCTCGGGCCCCGCTCCCCAGCTGGAGCAGCCCGTCCTCGGGCCCCGCTCCCCGGCCGGAGCAGCCCGTCCTCGGGCCCCGCTCCCCGGCCGGAGCAGCCCGTCCTCGGGCCCCGCTCCCCCGTCCTTGCAGGGCAGCACCGAGGGCAGGGCCCCAGGTCAGAGCAGTTCTGGGAGCGTTGCCGGCCCGGGGGACCTCTCGCTGCAGCAGGGGCGGCTCGGCCGCTGTTCCTGAGGGCGGGCCCAGGCCGGGGCAGCCCATGGAGAGCTGCCTGCTGTGAGAGACCATGGAGAGCTGCCTGCTGCGAGAGTCCATGGAGAGCTGCCTGCTGTGACAGACCATGGAGAGCTGCCTGCTGTGACAGACCATGGAGAGCTGCCTGCTGTGGGAGGGACCCGCGGCCTCACAGGGGATGGGCTCCTCTCCCGGGGCAGCGGGAGAAAATCTCGGTGATGAACTGACCAAACCCCCACGCCCTGTATCCCTGCACTGCCGGGGGGAAGGAGGGAGGGGCTGGGGGGAGAAGGTGTTTTAAGGGCTTATTTTACTTCTTATTCTCCTCCTCTGATTCTGTTAGTAATAAATTCACTTTTTACTTCTAATTTGAGCCTGTTTTGCCCTTGGAGTGTTTTCTCCCAGTCCTTCTCTCACTCATGAACCCTTCATTAATTTTTTCCCCTTTCCTCTTCCCAGGTGTGATGGAGCAGCTGGGGAGGGGAGGAAGTGAATGACTTTTGTGGGTGCTTGGTGTTTGGCTGGTGTCAAACCACAACCGAAAGAAAGAAAAAGAAAGGAAAAAAAGCACAAAAAGGTATATGTACGACACATGAGACTACTTCAGAAAGATTGACAGAGAGAATGTATTCATGATATTACCTTCCCTTAGGTTTGCATCCTGTATCCAGCAAAAATGCAGCATTGAATCCAAATGCACTGAGTCCCAAGGAGCAGCTAGTCATCCAGCTTGTCGGTTTCTCGTCTGTTTTAATGACCCGGGAAGGCTCGGGGTGGCCTTGGGCAGCCCGCGCTCCAAAGGACGAGAAGAGGCTTCAGGTTTTTTCTCGGTCTCCAGTGTTTATTAGTTTTTTTATCTAAAAGATTTTCTCTCGGCCCGACAGAGGTCTGCACAGCAAGCCAGCCATGAGCACACTGAGAGCCCCCGGGGCGGTCACCTATCTTTATACTCAAAACTACGTATACAATATTTACCTATTTTCCCCCAATACCTTTTACCTTTATTGACCTGTGCACTTTTAGTAATAACCAATCCCAAAGTGCCACCATCACCACAGAAGATGGAGGCCAAGAAGAAGAAGAAGAAGGAGGACAGGACACGCCCCAATTCCTCCATCTTACTTCTTTAGACCCCCCCCGTACAGAAATCCTAAACCCTGTGTTTCACACTCTATTTAACTTATCCCTTCACCATTTACCCCAGTGAAATCCTCCCATCCTCATACAGGTGTCGTCTCCCTTGTAGGATCAAAGTCCAGCCACCAGACACTTCTGGCAACATTCCAGGACCTCCGAGCCCCCCAAGGGTGGTCTCGGTCACTCTGCACATCAGTTCTGAGGTGCTGAGATCCCACACCAGCTCTAGGTACACTGTATTCTAGAAATGCAGGAACAGCCATTATGAATAATGATGATACAGATGGGCAGAGTATGAGAATATTATTCCTCTCCACCGGTCCTGCAAATTTGTTCTATGGGGTTTTTTTTTGTTGAATTGGTTCCCTCAAAGTCCCAGTGGAGCCCTCATAACAAAATAACCATAATCCTTTTTTTTTTTTTTTTTTTTTTTTTTTTTTTTTTTTTTTTTTTTTTTTTTTGTAGTGTCATCCTCATGGATGGAACCATTTAACTTCTTTGAGAGGAAAAAGGAGATTGAAAATATCAGTAAGAGCTGGGAAGTGGCTCGAGTATGTGGCATAAAATTTCACAACAACTTTTTGGATTTTTAATTGAAAATTATTACCTTTCCCTTCCTTTCCAAGGATAGTAAAGGCAGATGATCAGCTTAGAGTCCCAAAGAAAATTATGCTCAGCTAGATTCACTGCAACAGTTCAAACTTCCTCTAGGGCAGACTAAATGAGCCAAATGGGAAAGTAAGTTTTATATTTGTTCCCCACTGAGTTACTCCAAATCTTACTGCCTGCTATTATGGTATATAGCATACTGCCATTAGAGTCCCTGAGCCACAGATGGTCAATAAATATTTTTCATTCTGTATCCCAAGATTGTAGTCTTCGAAGAATATAGTTCTGAGCAAAGAACCATAGAAACAGTGTTCCTCTTCTCCATGATAAATCCTGATCTAACAACAGGTAGTCAGAGACAATCCAGCAATGTCTTGAAGCTGGCAACAGCTTTTTACAGCTTTTGTGTACAGAGAGCCAAGAAACAACTGAGGAGGAGACACTGCAAAAACCATGAGCATTAGAAAGCAATTGGAATCAGAATGAAGGGTGACTGCATTCCTTAAGATGGAAAACAAAATCATCTGGCTTCAGAAAGTCAGCCTTCCAGAAAATTACCTGGTTCAAATCTCGAAGGAAGAAAGGAGCTTCAGGGAGCTAAAATATCCTCAAAGAAATAGATCTCACATATGTGTTTTGTGGCTAACCAGATACTAGGCAGAGTGAATAAGGAAATGAAATTATTAGATAATAATTTCTTGGGGGAGACAGCAGCAGATATACCAGATCTCTCTGTAGTGAGGAGTTGGGTCCATAAATTAGGGATTGATATAGATAGATAGATAGATAGATAGATAGATAGATAGATAGATAGATAGACAGAGAGATATAATGCTAAATTAGCATAACTCAAAAGGAAAATCCACCTTCCAAACAAGGCAGAAGTTGTGAGCAATTTACAATAAGCAGTTTAATTGTCTCTAATCCTCCATATTTTCCATTTAAGTACTTTCTTTTATAGTGTTCTTGTAGTAAATTTCAAGATAAAGCATTGTTGTTTTCCAAACAGCAGAAAATAAGCCACAGAGCCTGGAATAAAGAAGCTGCAGTTCAAGCATAAATATTAATTGCAACTGAAATATGTGTCACAGACCTGTGAAAACAGAGAATTGAAAACATGGGTCATGATGAGAAACAGGTGATGGGGAAGGGTATTTATTAAGTGGAATCAACCAGAAGAAAAGATACTTGTGCCAGCGATGGGTAATGGTGTGGATTAGAGTCACCCTCAAAGATCTAAGATGTCTAAAGATATAAGTGTATATCATCATGATACATGATTTATCATATCATATATGATGCCATAACAAATTTCAAAGATGCAGTTGTCAGAAAGTGAGAAGGAGTTCTCAAAACCATGGGGCTTAGTATCCCTGGGAAGTGGGGGTGGGAGTGGGACTGTTTGAATGATGCCAAGGAGCCATTCAGACTTTCTAAAAAAATTGAAATTCCCGTAGCTGAGATGGTTAATGGAGGAAACAGAGACAAGAAAACCCACTAAAAGAAAAGACTGAAAAAAATTGGGCTGTTAGGGAGAAGCAGTAACAAGAACAGCAGGCATGTGTGCTGGAATGAACAAGTAGTTAATTATACTAGCAAAGGGGAGGAAAAGACAAATCCTTAAACATATTGCTTTTTCTGTCTGGTTTCTTCAGACATTGCTTGTTTCTTAAGGAAAGACCTTGCAGCACCTGTTCTGATTAAAGGGTATGGACTTCTTGTAACAAGAAAAAGTCTATTAATATCAATCACTGCTTCTCCACACAGGCAAATAATACTTTGTAAATGCCAAGCACTGTATTAAATAGCCATGTTAAAAACTCTAGGCAAAGAAATACTCACACAGGAGAGATTGTGCAGATGCAGATTGAAGCATGTATAAACTTTGCAGTAACCTACACAACCCAAAAGCATTTCTGCCAATTATTGGAGTAATAATTTCCAAGGATATTGACCAATGTCCTTCCTTCATTGTCTTTTGGGGATATTTGATAAAACTCTGTGGCTTTTGAATGTGTCACAAACTGAGCTTTTCCTTTTCATTGTTTCCAGTAATTTCCCCTTCCTCCAATCTTCCATCACTCCTGTAAAGGCCATGATGACAATTCTACTTTTTCTCATCAGAAGACAAGTCTGCCACATCATGGCACAGTGAGGATTTGTTTTCAAAAAGTCCGTATGTCCTCTTCTGAAAACTACTGAAGCCCAAAAATATGATCTTAATGAACATTAGGCTCTTATTGCATGACCCCATGTGCCATGGGCTGCCACTCACTTGACAATGGTCTCTGTGTTTGTCTCTGACAATGCTGGTCTCAGCACCCTGGAGTCAGCACTCAGGAGTGTCTCACCCAGGTGCCTGGCCAGGCCACAGAGCTGTGCCATTTCTCTGCTGAAGGCCTTCCCTGGGTAGCTAAGACACATCAGCATGAGTCTTTCCGCATAAAAGGGAATTGTAATTGCCGTTTGCATTTTTCTCGTCGCAGATGAAGTGCATGGGTAACCTCCATTTTATTCTCAGGTTTTTCACTCACTCGGGTAATGCTACAGAAATAGCACTGTTACCACGAAATTGGGAGATCAATGCATCTTCTCCTAATGCTGTCTGTGTTGTGAAAACCTTTTAGACAGCAATTGAAGTGGGTTTAGATGGGGCACAATACAGCTTTTTTGCAATGTGTTACATGCTTTGTGAACAGCAAAGGATCAGGTGACATTTTATTACAAATTCCATTAGGTGATGGGTATACTTAGATTGCACAAAACAAAGCTCCAACAAGAAAAAAAAAAGCAGAGCTGCTAAAGGCTTCCTTTAAGGATTGGGCTTAGAGTGGTAACACTTTTCTTTTGTAGTTTAGGCAGCACAAATTGTAATGCAGGTGCAAATAACAGTCTAATCCTTGCTCACGTGGAGAGTAAGCATATTTAAGCAGCAGCTGCCCATTTATCTTTGAAAAGATACCTCTCAGCCAACTGAACATTAACAGTGCTGAAGGATTTTTTTACTTTGCATGTTGAGACCATGAATTGTGCTCAATATCAACTGAGTGAAAATGATTGCCTGACTTCTGACTTTAGAGAATGATTCAGCTCCAAATGGCAGACTCCTGATGGGTCTCTGCAGAAATCAAAGCTACCCAATTCATGATTACTCACAAGTCTTTTATTTCTTATTTTCCACTCCTGGGTTTCGTTTCGTTTGTGGTTTGGTTTTAAATAATGAAAAGGTCAGTAGATTTCTGTTTCTTGTCTTTCCTTACTCTGCCCTCGTCAAGTATGAGCCAAGGTTATCTCTTTTTGGTTTCATCTGCCTCTTCATCTCACCAAATGTAACTTAGCAAGATTATTGTGAATATGCAAAGAGGTAAACTCATCTCAGAAATCACAGGGCACATTTTTCTTTTAAGTTAGTTTCTCTTTCTAAAGTTCTGGAACTGACACTAGTTGAAAGTCTCATCTCACACAAGGAAGGCTTTTACATTGTAGATATGTGCATTGAAGTTGTCACCCTGGCTTTCCTCTATGGTCAATGAAGAGAAAGAGGTATCTGTAGCATGATTCATCTCTGTCTAATCCAGTCTGGAAGTGCCTGTTCCTTCCCACTAACCAGTAAGGGACCCTGGGATTACTCACTCCTATGTCATTCTGGTTTTGTCTGTCTCCAGCAGCACAATGACTCTAAGCCCGAATGTTAATTCGAACTGTTCAGATAGACAGAATAGTCCAGACACATGGACAAATGATCCCACTCCTTTCTCCACACCAGTCTCCCCTACTATCTGCACTATGCACAAGATGTGCTCTGCACCCTGGCCTTTTTCCGAGGCAAGGAGTGGAAGTGCCTAGACCCATCCAGTGATATTAGCTGGGTCCAGACGTTCACCTTTGCTGACCATGAGCCAGTACTGGCAGGACTGAGCATGCCACAGCCCAGTCCCACAGAATATAAACAGAAATAATTTCCTGAGCTCCCTCTGTAGTGTGTCATTTAAAAGCCTGTGCAATTCTATTGCCCATAGTACTTTACCAAGCTGTGTCCTTTGAAACAGCTCTATTATTCAGCATGCACCGTATTAACCTGTGGATAACAGCACTTGAAACAAAGTCCTGTTTCTCCAACCAAAAAAAAGAGAGTATTTATTAATTTTGCCCTCATGCTGCTTTAATTCTTCAACAGATAGATTAAATTAAATTGGAACAATACATAGGGGAATTGAGACAAAAAAAGGAAGGATTGTTACACATGTGGTGTTGTCTTTTGAAGTACTTGATGCCTGATTAGATGAGAGCTCTTCTAAACAACAGCCTGAATTAGCACTGAATTACTTCAGGAAGCTCTAACTCAGGTTGTAAGTGGTGCACACATGAGAAAACTCCCCCTATGTGACATTGAAGGATGCAGCTTGGAGCATCTGTCATTTTCTTTTCCTTCCCCCATAAAAATCCGTCAAGCAGTTTCATCTGCAGTGCAAAGGGCACGTAGATCAGCACAGAGCTGGTGCTGACTGGGAGAGAAGGTGCCCATCACTATGAAAGGAAGTTGTGCCAACTGGCACTCATGCCTCATGCTAACATCTACACATAAGGAGAGACTGTTTATCAGCAGGATGGAGTGTAACTCAGGACAGTCATTTTGTGATTGAAGGAGTGCCAGAAAATAAAACTTGTTTTAAAAGGAAGCCCTGTTACGTTTATATATTTATCATCTAAGTGCAGAACTGAGAGATCAGTAGGCATTATACCAGGCATGAACTTGTAGCAAACACAGGAGGGGCTCTTTGCATCTGTACATATTTTGTGTAGATGGTAAAAAAAAATGGTCATCATTGATAATGTGTATTTTTCTATCAAAGTAATTTTGCACACATGCCAAAGACTCCTCAGTAAGTCAGTTAGTTCAGAAAATTCCTCCTGAGCACAACTGGCTCCTCTGCTAAAGCACGGTCTTCATACTTATATAATGGACAGAATGACCATGAGAACTGCTAAATGTTTGTAGAAAGAGAGACTGAAGAATGAAAAAACGTTTGCAAGGTTAAACTGTATTAGAAGAGCTGAGGGGTGAGATTTCCTGATTATCTTCCCCCAGACATCCATTAATCCTCAACTTCAATAACTATTGAGCACACTCTAAATTTACAGTAGAACAAATTACTTTTGGGAGGAATATTGGCTTCAAGGGAGAGAGAAGTAGGGTGAAAGAAAAGAAAATAAGTCTTGTGCAATACTAGGGGGCTTGTATTCTGCAAGCATTGATAAGTAAACAGAAACTCTAGGGTTTTTTTAAGAAACTGGTGGGATGAATTTCAGGAAAAATATTTTTTTCTGTGAAAAGAAGTTCCTCCATTATACATGACAATCAAAAGTTGTCAACACAGTGCCTGTCAAATAAAAATTGTATTTCACATGTAGAATAGCAGGGCACTATAATACTTGCAGAAGCTGTAGATTTTCCACCCATGAACTCCTAAGAAATTTCTTCTCACCAATTTCAATCTGTGTAAACTGCATTTCTTTCCCTGCATCTAGGTACTCACTAGTGTGTTTGCCTGCCTGGAGCTGCTTATGACTGAAGCCAGGCTGCAAGATGTGAAAGATAGTAGGGCTCTCTTTCATGCCTGTTGTAAACACTGAGTCCTTTCCTCTTTTTCCTTCCTTAGCTCATAGTTTATCTTTGTTTCTCTTCCTTTAGTGACAAGCTGCTGCAGTTGTGCCCCTTGTTAGGGAGCAGGAGGGATGCCAGGGGGATTTTCAGGATAGCTGTGCACCCCAGACAGGGGATGCAGCATAGAGTGCTGCCCTCCTCCAGTGCCTCACACCCTCACTCATGGGTTTGTTCTTATCAACAGGTAGGAAAGCTGCCCTGTGACAGATGTCATGCACAGCCCTGGATAAGGGGTTTCAAGGTTGGTGCATTTTTCTTTTAATGCATCAAGAAGGGAGGGGAAAACTCTCCCTGCAGACACAGCAAATGCCCAGCATCGCTCACTGCCAGCACACAAATGAAAATCATAGGTCAGCATCTGCTGTGTGCGGGTTCAGGTAGCTTTCCAGAAAACACTCAAAAGCTCAGACACCTCTGGCATTAATAGTGGTTTTGTCAAAAAATATTTTCTTCTAATTTCACATCTGTAAATGAGAATAATTGTGCTCCCTCATCAGCAGCTTATGAATTATGTGACAGCATCACATTACAGAGCACGCATTTGGCCATGTAAAGTTATGTATTTATATATGTGGTTGTGGCTGACCTCTCACTTTAGGATAATTCAGGGAAGGAGGAATTCCTTTTGTTTTGTTTCTCAGTTAATTTAATGAGAAGCATTAGCCTAACAGTGTAGTGGACCCTTGGTCAGGGAATGGGATTCAAGAGTGAATCCCATTCTTGTATATAAACATCTCCTTCTTCCCCCCCACAACACATCATGCAAAAGACCTGTCCTTACTATATGTGACCAGTGAAAAGCTCAATATTCTTTCTTCTACCAAAATCAGAAAACTATCAGTCATTTCAGTCAGTCATATTTTAGAAGACTTTTTTATTTTAAGACTTCCTTGAATTTCTAACAGAAGAACTATCATGTGTTCATTTGACACAGGGATAATATATAGCAATAGACATAAGATGATTCTGCTATCATAATGGGAAAAGAGGGAGGAAGAAAAGAAAGCAATTAATAGAGCATCTGAGGATATAAAATAAACAGAAATCCATTCTCTTCCCTTCCTCATCTATGACACCCAGACACCAACACTTTTTTCTCTAATTTGCTCTTTTGCATGAGACAGGGTTTCAGATAAGCTCAAAGACCAATTACTTTCTATTTAGAATAGGAAACAACTAACTGAGAAATTGGATTTTAGGCTAACAATATGTGCAAGCCTGTTTATTTGTTCCAGAACCAACTTCAAACCACTGTGGGAGATAGAATGTATGACCCGAAGAATAAAAGAGCACATTGCAATTTAGGCTACTTTTTGACCTTGTGTCTTTAATGGAACTAGAAGTCCTTTCTAATTTTCTGTTAACAAGCTACCTCAGTTGTTCATCCTCTTCTCTGAACTGTCCTGGTACTTTTGCAAATAAGAATTAATCCCTGTGCCAAAAAGCTTACAATACTCTGCGGCCAAATGGGGAAAAGGAGGGTTCTGAGATAAGCATGAGAAAAGGACATAAATTTTCAAGCTCAACAAAGCTAGCAAGAAAAATTGATTTAATAGCTATAGAAAGTTTTTTAATTCCCTCCAGGTTTCCACCTAACACTACTTGTGACCATCACAGAAGCAGAGCCAAGGTGTAGAGATCCAGCACAGCACTCTGAGCTGGTTTGTGTGTGTTTCTCAGGGAAAGGCCTTTGGACAGCTTCACTGTATTTGCAGAACTGCCCTACCAAGTAGAATCAGACAATGATTAGGATTGAAAAAGGCTTCCAAGGTGGCCAACTTTGACTGATCAACATGTCAAGCAGACCATAGCAGTAAGTGCCACGTCCAATTGTTTCTTGAACATTCACAGGGATGGTGACCACCACGTCCCTGGGCAGTCCATTCCAATGCTTAACTATCCTTTCCGTGAAGAAATTTTTCCTGATGTCCAACCTCAAACTCCCCTGCAGCAGCCTGAATCTGTGTCCTCTTGTACTGTCACTGTCTGCCTGGGAGAAAAGGCTGACACCCACCTGGCTACAGCTTCCTTTCAGAGCATTGTAGAAAGCGATAAGGTCTCCCCTGAGTCTCCTCTTTTCCAGGCTGAGCACTCTCAGCTCCCTCAGCTGCTCTTCATAGGGCATATCTTCCAGAGCCTTCACCAGCTCTTTTGCCCTTCTCTGGACTCCCTCCAGCACCTCAATTTCCTTCTTGAAATGAGGGGCTCAAAACTGAACACAGGATTCAAGGTGTGGCCTCACCAGTGCCGGGTACAGGAGGATGATCCCTGCCCTGGTCCTGGTGGCCACACTATTGCTGATCCAGGCCAGGTGCCATTGGCCTGCTTGGCCACCTAAGCACCACTGGCTCACATTCAGCTGCTGCTGACCAGCACCCCCAGGTGCTTTTCCCCAGGGCAGCTTTGCAGCCACTCTTCCCCCAGCCTGTAGCTCTGCATGGCATTGCTGGGAACCAGGTGTAGGACTCACTGCTTCACCTTATTAACCTCACAGAGTTGGCCAAGGCCCATCAATCCAGCCTGTCCAGATCCCTCTGTGGATCCTTCCTACTCTCTAGCAGAGCACTCCCACCCAACTTGGTGTTTGTGAACTTACTGAGCATGCATTTAATCCCCTCATCCAGATCACTGACAAGATATTGAACAGGAGCACCACAGGTACAGTTTGGCAGCAGCACAATGTTCCCTCTGGTTCCTTGCTCTGCTCATAGCAGTAAGGGTGAGTTTGACCACACTTGATTGTTAAAGGACAAAGTATGCTCTGCAAGGGATACAGACTCTAAGGTAGTTAGAAATCTAAATCTGCAAGGTATATCTCTTTAAGACATGGTAATGCCTTATCAGCCCCTGGCCAAAGGCTTTTGGCAGGGGTTGAAGTTTTTTCCAAGCAATACATGTTCTTAAGCTAGCAAAATTAATGCTTTTAAACCCCTCTTCTACAAAATCTTGTAAATAAATATCATCTTGTCAGAGCAGAGAATTGCTTGCACAATAACTCCATACTTTTTATCAAAACTTTTAATTTAAATTTTATTGTTACATTTTCATTAACAGCCTGGGATTGGGCAGTATTTTTTCTGGGGAGATGGCAGAACTGAAATGCTGTGTTTGATAAATGGGAGAACTGAGATCCCATGCTTGGTAAATAAACAATTTGGAATACTGCTTATCTCAAGTCAAACTAAATCAATGATGATTGAGATGAAGTTATAATTTCAAAGTTATCACTTTATCATTTCTATTATGTACAGTGTTAAAGAGAGCTTTTTTTTTATGAAATGCCACCATGTTAAATTAGAGCTTTTGGAAGATCTGAGTAGAGCTAATGGATTTCATTTAATGAATATTGAATTGACAAAAAAATTGACAAAAAAATATAGGATGGGTCAGTCCAAAACTTCCCACAATTTTGAGCCAATTTAGTTGTGCCACTGCAACCACAACACAAACACAACAGGACACATCTGTTTAGGCAATAGCTCAACAGTTAAATGCCCAGGTCTGTGTTAAGACGTTCAGTTGTTTCTTCTGGCCATGGTATGCATGTGTCCTCTCTGCTCACCCCAAATTCCTTCCTCTGTCTGAGGCACCCAGGCATGGCAGCAGCACAGGAGCTGTTCACAGTACTTCTGCAGACATCATTTTCCTTCATGCACATGAACTTTTACAAACTCTTTGAACTCTTATTTTAAATTAAGTGCTTTGCCTCAAACACCTCCACGGGACAACCATCTCTGTATGGCCACCCTGACACTGAAAATGTCTCCTAACATCCAAATTGCATATATATATATATATATATATATATATATTGTTTGGGACATTTTACTTATTTACCCTAAAGACTAGTTCTGTTACCACAATATTCACTTTTACAGAAGTTTTAGAGGCAACAATCTTAGTTCAGCCTTTGTAATGCTGTGATGAACAGGAGCAAAATTCTTTCATTTTTCTTCCTAAAAGGTGCAATCATGATCCTTTAGATATCCCCTTTATCTCAGTTTGAGTCTATAATTTTTGATATCAGAAAATGAGCTCCATGGAAGGTTTCATCTTGCAGCTCACATTCTTACATACTATTTGACAGTATCCTATTTACCATAACATGGAGATTTAGTTATTCTCTTAGCTTAAACACCCACTTGTTTATTCCCAGCTAAGCAATCCTTATGTGAAACATTTATCACTCATCCAGAAACTCTCCCTTTGTAAGAAAAATTTATTTATTTCAACTGAATTTTGAAAGCTAAAATAAACACATTCAGCCACAGCACTTGATCTCCACCAAATTTTCTTATTAGCTCAAGGGTAAATGTTGAAAAATCAAATGTGCCAAAAGTTTTCCCTCTTCCCCTGAAGTTTGAATGGTTCTCATTTTTTGCCTCTGAGTCAATGCTGTGAAGACAAATTTGAATCTGAAACTTAAATCAAGACCAGAGGAAGGCAACTAGATGAAGAAAAATAAGGCCTATGCATCTAATAGGAAGCATCATTTTAGATAACTACTGTTTTATTAATTCAATGGAATTCTGGCAGTAGAAAAAAGAAATATTAAGAAGAGAAATGGCAGAAAGGAAAATAAGATTACAAAATTGTGTCGGGATATATCTTTAAAAGCATCATCATGTAAAAGGATAATTGACTGTATCCAAGAAGAATAAAAAGGAGTAATAAACCAAGAGCTAACTAAAAGGCATTCTGCACTTCTGGGATGGAGGATCAATCGTGTGAATCCACAGTGGAGAACAGATTGGGCAGCCAGATGAGCCACATAGCTGTTCCTGAGCTGGCTTCAAACACAAATTCTTCTGCAGGTGCTGCCATCTGGATATAAACCTTTCTTTGTTCTCCATTGAGAGATTTTCAAACTCTTCTTCTGCTCTGCCAAAAGAAGGGGTTTCAGCAAATTAAACACCAGATTTCTCCTGAGGTACCAAGTGCTAACAAATCCTTACACCTAGGAAAACCTTTCTGAGCTGATGAAGCTGGGAGTAATTTAACCTCATCCCACTTTGCACCTTGAAGTCAGTCCTATCCTGAAGCCCAGCCTCCAGACACAGGAACTGTCAGGTTTAAGGTGGAGCTGTAATGTTTAATGCCTCAGGTGCACGATCATCTGTTATTTCATGAGAGCCAAGTCACAATAGCCAGCAGAAATTCTCCACATGTCCACTGTTAGCCTATCCCAAAAATGAAACGCTCCTTAAACCTTCTTTTAACTTCAAAACATTTCACTTGGAGCTTATACTATTAGATCAAAGTTATCAACAGTATTTGCTATTTCAACAACTTTTTATTGAGTATGAACTTCAATAAGTGAGCAAGTCTCAGAAAAATCTCCTTTATGCTGGTCTTTAGGGAAGGTTCTGGCTATGCAGCTCATGATCTTACTCCTATCACCATGAGAGATACCATAACTCCTCACTCTGTTAGCCTGCCCATGCCAATCTCATGAAGTTCAAGAAGGTCAAATGCAAAGTTCTTCACCTGGGCCAGGGCAATCACCAGTACCAGGAAAGAGTGGAGGATGAATCCTTGAAGGAGGACTTGGGCATAGTGGTGGGTGAAAAACTGACCATGGCCTGCAATGTGCACTCACAGCCCAGAAAGCTGACTCCATCCTGGGCTGCGTCAAAGGCAGCACAACCAGCAGGTCATGGGAGGGGATTGTCCCCTTTGCTCTGGTGAGACCCACCTGGAGTGCTGCAGCCAGCTCTGCACTCCCCAGTGCAAGGCAGGCTTGGAGCTGATAGAGCAGGTCCAGAGGAGGGCAACGAGAGGGCTGGAGCACCTCTCCGACGAGGACAGGCTGAGAGAGATGCGGTTGTTCAGGTGGCAGAAGGGAAGACTCCAGAGACACCTTAGACATTCAAATCCCTTCTAATCCAAACCTTCTTTAACTGGATGATTCTGTAGGTTCATCAGGACCTACAGAAAAAGCTGAGGCAAGAAATAGCAGTTAAGTATTTAGATATTTAAATTTTCAAAGTAAAACAAGGTATAAGAATGCTGGGGAAAAACAATTGTGGTTGTTGCATGATACAAGAAAAGAGCATATAGTAGGTTGCATAGAGAAATAATTTCTTGTAGCAATTGATTTCCCAGGAAGTTTTACTAGAAGATTTCAGATTGAAAATCACTTGAAAGGTACCTACTGCATTTGGACTGTGTTGGGGAGAAAAAGCAGTGTCTTTAGGCTGCTGACCTTGGAGAGCTGTAGATAACATCTTTGATGACATTGGAGAGGAAAAGATAATGACAACATGATTTTGTTCTGTAGAAGAAATAAAAATGTGCTTACTAAATGGATGACCAGAATGGATGAAATGCAACTGAGAGTATCTGTTCTGATCTGGTACCTTGCTGTTTATCTTCTTTGTTTTCAGATTAACAACATTTTTAATGACGTATCTCTTCCCTGTGCAAAAATCTGAGCTCAAATTTTTGACAAATACTGTGTTGAAAATAAAATGTGTATTTAGATTATGATTAGACCATAATGAAACAAGGAAAATTTATTTTTAAAAAACCAAACTACAATAACTTCTGGAGGTTGTTTACATAGGAAAAGAATTTTCAGAGAATTAACAGAAGATTTAACCTCCTTTCCACTACTAAATTCTATTTAAAACTCTAAAGGATATTGTTTACATTTCTAATTATCCCTCACTGGAGGAAGGCAATCCATTCCCCAGGGAGCAGTTTTTATTTTGGCTCCTCTGTCTTTGCTGTGCACAGGTATCAAAAATGGAAACATGAGAAATAGGGACAGCATGAAACAAAGGCAACAAGAACAGGCATAACATAAAACTGTCAAGATCTAGTACAAGGAAGCTATTACTTTTTGTTCCAGTTTGAGTTCCCCACCCAAGGGATCCAGTGACTTCTTGTGGGGAGCTCAAAAGAGAGGGCTATTTTTCTTTTAACTCCTTTTTTTACCTCATGTCTGTTAGATGTGAAATGTGAACAAATATGAAATAAATTCTAGCAGATCTAAAATTATGCCTTTTTTTTTTCTTAACAAAAAATTGAGAGATATAAAATATAAGGATGCAAAAGTATATTGAGTTGGGAAATGACAAAAGCAACAAAGACTGCAACAAAGAATTTGTTTATCTTCATATTAAACAATATGAATCAGTAACAATATGAAGTGACTGTTATTAAAAGAATAGAGTTGGGATCCTCTGTAGGTTTGATACAGATGCCCCAGACAATTACCTGATAACCAGATGAGCTTCTGATGATCCTTGCCCTTTTTCTCACTAGTGAAATCTACTGCTGAGCATGTATTAAATACTGTTTTCCCCAATACAGTTAAGTTGTATTCCTGAGGGGATGTATATGTACTTCCTTCAGAAAACAGTTTAACTCATGTGAGCTGTACTGCCCCATATGCACAGAGGGTAGGACAGGGTGTCCCAGCATGTCAAACTGCACCCAGGTCCCTTTCCCTGTCTTTCCTCCTATTCCACCTAAATGTAGCAGCATTAAGGCAAGTCATTAGAAGAAAGTGAAGGAACTTACTGTCTGAAGAAATATATCTCTAGATTCTTAACTAGAAATCCAGGACTTAGATTCTCACTGGTCACTTTTTAAATATAAATATATAAATTAAAGAGGGGGAGAAATGTGATATTTTTGGCTTCTTAACATAGAAGCTGAGTTACTGTCAAGCAAGAACATCTCTTTGGGTTGTTCCAATCTGAGCTGGCTCTCTCTCAGCAAGGTAATGTGACAGTTTTGCCACTATCTAAAAAGAAAAGGCTCTCTGGCAGAGTGGTAAAAGTTTCTTTTTTTATCGCCTAGTGACATGCTTGTGTTCCTGATCATGATTTCTGAAAACCCATAGTGCTTTTGCTTGAGGTATGAAGAACATACCAGAATGCTCATACCTTGGCCATGAGCAGGGGCCAGGCTCCTCAGTGGTGCTCAGCAACAGGATGAGGAACACTGGCCAGAAAGTAAAAGATAAGTTCAATCTCAACATGAGGAAGAGCTCCTTTACACCGAGCTTGGCAGAGCACTGGAACAGGCTGTCCAGGGAGGTCATGGAGTCTCTCTGGAGACATTCAAAGCCCACCTGGTGACCCTGACTTGGCAGAGGGGTTGCACTAAATGATCTCCAAGATCCCTTCCAACACTGACAATTCTTTGTTTCTGTGATTCTGGGATCTCATCACGGTGTATCACACATGGCTGTTCTCAAACCTAATTCAGCATTCAGCTCTCAGGCACAACTAAGCTGCAGTAGCAAAATCGAGGGGATGCCCAGGGCACACCTGCCATGTGCAAATGCTGACCTGTGGGGTAAAACAATCAAGGCACATTATCTTTTTTTAAGCCATAGTTAAGTAGTAGCATATGACAAGCAGTGTTTCATACTCCTCACTTCTGAGATTGTTCTGATGTATAACTCAGCATTTAACAAGTATTTAGTGTGGATTTATTCTGAGAACACTGACATATACAACCTGTACTATATAAGCACATTCACAAGTTAAAGTAGCACCAGAATTACATCTTCTCTTTCAGCTGGAGAACATGTGTTGTCTTTGTTTGTTATCCAGACCTTTCAGATCAACCAGTGAGAATCATCAGTCATCTAAGATTGCTCAATTTACTCTCACATATTCACTACAGAGATTTTGGTGTCATTTATTTCCACAACAATAATATACTGTTATCTCACCAGGGATTTCTCTGCAAGTCTTTGAGTATTTTTTTATTTGTGAGGGTCTGTCTTTTGCTTGCTCTTCTCCCTTCTTACACTCTCTCTGGGTAATCTCACCCTTCACTTCACATGCAAGCAGATTTGCAGATCTGCTCCATGCTTGCCTACCACTGCCTGCAAAAAGCTGCTGTGGCTGTCCTGCCATCAGGCACAGGCAATGTTATTTTAGCTGATTTTAATTACTGGTGGCTGTAGAAAATACTCTGGAATTCTGGGAACCAAGATCATTGAAATTAAAGTAAATTGAAAGATAAGCACAACTAATGTTGTAATTAAGAATTCTGACTTCAAAAGGGTTTGTTTCTTGGTTGGTTTTTTTTTTTTTTTTTTGAGAGAGAGAGAAATTAGGGGCTCTAAATGAATGCAGAGCTAATAGGAATGATGTTTGGAAAATTACAACAAATTTGGAGCAAAAACTCATAAATACAAATATGGCAGGCCTGAAATATATCCTCCCTAAAATGCATAATGGAAGAGGAAAAGAAGAACAGAAGATTAACTATTTTCCACTAAATCTATGAAATGAGAAATGGTATGATAAAGAATAGCAGAAAAATAAACTAATTCAAGAGACAGAGAGGGATAGTAACAGGGAAAAACAGATTAATTGCTTGGGCAACAGTGGCAAATATTTCAGCTTTGGTAGCATGCACAGCTTCAGGGCAAATCTTGAACTTTTGAAACAAAGCCAGTGAAGCAAAAGGAAAACAGGATAAAATGTACTATGAGATACCAAATGTGGTCCATGGCACCTAATATCTCTCTTCAGTAAAAAGCTGATTTTCAAAACCTAAAAATATTTCTAAACTCTAAGATGGATCTTATCTATCTGGGTTTTTATGGAGTAGGTGACAAACTATCCCATATCATAATTTATTGTTGAAGCTTGAGTAGAAAATATAAACAGAAGAACTATAAAATGATGATAAAGTATAAAATATATTATGTATGATAATAAAATGAAACAATGTGGGGTTTTTAATTTCTTTTCTGTATTTGTTTACTTTGTTGTTGTCATCATTATTATTTCAAAGAAGAAATTCTGTCTAATACTGAAAAATTAAATAGTGTCATGCTGGGAGTTTCCCAGGGAAGGCTTCAAAGATATGGATGAAAACTTGCAGTTTCTCTTACCTTGCATTTTCACAACAGACTTGACACATGCATGGGATATTTTTCATTGAAGTTTACTAAAAGTAGGTGTTTGGGGTCACCATTAGTTCAAAGAAGGTTTGGAAGATTGTACAGCATGAATGGAATGACTTTGAAAGCTGGAGTTACAGGCATGGACTGAATTACACCTCTGCCAAATACAAGTTTGCAGGTTTTGGAAGTCTGACTAGAACTTCTGTTAGGAAGTCATCACTGGAAAAAGGTTCAAGAAATACCTGAATGTATCATATCCATCACAGAGTTGTTATAAGTCATCAATGCAATGAAAGCTGAAGGGAAAAAAAATCAAATGTGATCTCAAAAAAAGTCAAGCAAGAGATTTCTAAGAGACATTCTGAGGCAAAGAAACTTGTGCAGTATAAAAGGAAGCTTGGCTCCTAATGACATGCTATAACATGGTTATTACTGGTAGCCAAGGGCTCATCTTAAATCAAAAGACTCAAAACCCCAAGAGACGCCAAAGACAAAATGTAGAAAAATTAAACTCTTTTCTTCTCCATCCTCAGTACTCTTTTACTTCTGACAGTATTTTTAGCATCTTAAAAGTTGAGCTTGAAGCAAGATTTTGGAGTTCTCATCACACAGAATTGTTGCTTCAAGTATTGCACAAAATTGCACGTGCAATCATTTGAAATGTGTCAAAAGGACTTCTCAGTGATCATGTCACTCACTGAGTCCTCTGCAGTTTATGCAGGGCGTCCAGGCCAGCTTTGCACAAGCTAGCTGCTGGGAAAGAGGGAAAACCTGTGAGGGTTGCCAAAGGCAGGGAAGATATGATGTTATGACTGCTCTGGTAGCTGCCTCACATCAGATTGCCCACTGCAGCAGCAGCAGCCTCCAGTCCCTCAGCCTGGCAGAACCCATGGGGAAGTCTGCAAATCTCTGAGGTTCAGTGCTGCTTTATGTGTAAGATAAGCCAATGCAAAGTGGGTACTAAGGGCTCACTTGTTTTCTGCCTTTGCAGAAAGGAGTATTTTTGCCCAAGAAACAAACAGCCAGAGTGCATTGTTTACCTGACACACAGTAAACACTTAGATTTGCTTCTAAGTTACTAATGAGATACATAATTTGTTTTATGTTTCTGTAAGAAGCTCTAGAGGATTGACCCTGACTGGATTTCAGGCACACCACAACCTCTCTCTAACTCCCCTCTGCAGATGGACCGTGGAGAGAAAATATAACAAAGGGTTCATGAAATAAAGACTGGGAGAGATCACTCACCAAAAACCACCATGGGCAAACCAGACCAAATTAGAGATATTAATTGAATTTATTACTAACAAAATCAGAGCAGGATAATGAGAAGCAAAATAAGACCTTAAAAATACCTTCCCCTCACCCCTCTCTATTTCCCAGCTCTACCTCTTCCCCTCCCAGGGGAACAGGGAGACAAGGAATTAGTATTACAGTCAGTTCATCACAGGTTGTTTCTCCCACTGCTCAGGGAGAGGAGTTGTTCCCCTGCTCCAGTGTGGGGTCTCTCCCATGGTAGACATTTCTCCATGAGCTTCTCCAAAATAAATCCATTCCACGAGCAACAGTTCTCCATAAACTGCTGCAAAGGGAATCACTCTTCCATGGGGTGCAGTCCTTCAAGGACAGGCTGCTCCAGAGTGGGTCCCCCATGGGGTGACAAATCCTACAAGGAAACATGTTCCAGAGCTGAAATCTCTTTTCAGGTCCCTGCCAGGAGCCTGTTCCAGCATGGGCATCCCACAGGTTCACAGCCTCCTCTCAGGCATCCACCTGCTCCAGCATGGTGGATTTCTGAGTCCCTGTTGTTCTCCATGGGCTGCAGGGGCACAGCTGCTTCACCACAGTCTTTACCATGGGCTGCAGGGGAATCTCAGCTCCAGCATCTGGAGCACATCCTGCCCCTCCTTCTCCCCTGCCCTTGGTGTCTGCAGAGTTGCTCATCTCACATGTTCTCACTCCGCTCTTCTCTGGCTGCAATTCCTTCTGCTCAATAACTTCTTTTGTCCCATCTTAAATCTGTTATCACAGAGGTGTGACCGTGATTTCTAATTGCCAGCAGCACATACATCTTGGAGCAGCCAGGGACTGTTTTTATCAGACATGGGGAAGCTTCTGGCAGCTTCTCAGAGAAGGCACCCCTGTAACACCCCTGCTACCAAAGCTTGGCCATGCAAACCCAATAGGGAAGGATGAAACATATAACTTCAAGCAGATATTGAGAAATGGCCATGAAAGGCCAGTATGCCAGACAAGCACAGCTCTGCAGCTGCCAAAAGCATTTTTCCACAGGGGAGAATGTGAGGATTGCACAAAAATGAAAAGGAAATAAGCCTTAAATAGAAGTAAACCTACAATTGGATTTGTATCTGTGAGGAGAAAGCTAAAAAATCTCTTTGAATTAGGAAGCATTTGAGGTAACAAAAGTTGGTAAGTGGAGATAATGCATACAGGAACAAGTGCTATCAGGACATTTCTTTGTAAATCATATTTCTATAAGGCCATTGAAAAAGATGAAATGAAAGATGAAATGAAAGATTGCTGTTGTAAAAGGACAAAAAATATTGAAAGGACAGTAAAGACCTTTTGAGACATATTGTGTTATAATCTAGTTCTCAGAAATCTATAGCAATGATCAAGCTAATTCCTTGAAATGCCACAAGTAGCTTTCCATGGTAGGGTGGAAAAGTGTAAGTGAATGAGTATGGAGAAAACAAGAAGCACAGTCTGAAAGGGAGTTTCCTCTATGCCAAGGAAAGCCCTCTTCTAAAACTACTTATCTTCCCTGGCAGTGCCCAGGCAGGGAGGCAGATGCCTGGTGAGCTGAAGGCACCCTGAGGCAGGAGAAGCTGTTTGCCGGCCATGCAGCCCAGAGCACAGATGCAACATGCAGAGGAACATCTGCCCCTGTGATAGCAGAGAAGCTTTCCAAAACATTCACTGTTTCAAATGTTCACCTTAACAGCCCTTCAGCTGCCTGCACCATGGCATGTGTCCTGTTTTCACACCCCAAGGCATGGACTGTGATTCTCTGGCAGCAGGACATGCAGATGTGAAGATGGCCCCAGGAGCAGGGAACACAGGCTGTGATGGATTTTTGCCTGTGGGACAGGAGCTGAGTCAGGCAGAGTGTGCTGAAAACACTGATGTCAGGTGGTAAAGTAGAGGATTTTGGAGGAAGTGGTCTGACCTCCTGCCCCCTCCCAGTGTCAGAGAAGCCAGAGGGACAGGGATGACACAGGAGAGATGCAGCCAAGGTTGGTTGGCTAAAGGACAATTGAGACAGATGGAGGATGACTGGCACTGGAAGGGGAGATATAGAAAATAAAATCATACCTCCAGAGAGGACAAGGAGACCCCACAACTGCCTACAAGTGGGTGTGGGAGGCACCATGCTGCCAGCCAAGGGTACCCAAAAGGAATGAGCAGGGACTGCTGCATGCTGATGGCAACTTCCTGACGAGGAAAGAGTGTCCTTATGTCATCAGTGTTTACAAAGGTGTTTATACCTATGCCACATGGAGCAGTCTTTAGCTTAGTCATATTTAAAGCTCATGACAACATGTGCAAATGTAAGGCAAAGGTAAAAATAACAGCAGGGATGTAGAATATGGTTTGAAACAGACAGGAAGGTCTTTTGAGCCAGGAATGCTAAAGCAGCAAAGAGGATGTAGGATGGTTTACCAGGGAATCCCCAGTGAGTTCCTTTGTCTGAAATGGGCAGAATGACTGAGCATGAGTGAATCTCACCTGGCACACTTGGTAGGCCAGCTGGTTTTTTCAGAAGGTTGGAGCTGCTGCAGCAAAGCAGGGCATCTGTCCCACAATCCCACTCTGCTCACACCAGCCCCATTCCACAGGAGAAAGTCCAGGAAGAAAATACCAAAAATTTGGAGCCACTTTTTCTAGCCCCAGTTGACAGAAGGCATCAATGCTGAGATTTACATTTAAGAGGCAGCAAGCAGCAGACTTGTCTACCTCTGTCACTGCCAGGCAACCTGGACATCATCTAAACTTATCACATCACCTGTTCCCAGACACCTGTACATAACAGCACGGATTTTACCTAAAGTGAGTTCATGTCTATCCCATGTGTAGTGAAGATCTGTCACTTTTATTCAGCAGCTCTCAATGGAACATTGGCCTGCATTTTGGTCAAAATGCCCCTTGGCAATGTCAGAAAGACCAAGCATTGCCCAAGAGCTGAACCAAAGTGTCAGAAGGTAGCTCACAGTAGCACTCCTTAACATTATTCCAGCAGAAGCCATCTGATTGACTTATTGATTACCTGGAAATACCCTTTAGCAGGATCTACTGGGGAGATAACAAGAAAGCACTTAGGCCTCTTCTGTAAGCTTTATTAGAGAAAACAAATAATCACACAAACAACAGAGGTAACAAAGCTCAGTGGCCATTGCCATCTGCTCCATGCAGTTGGATTTTGCTGGGTTGACAATACCTCTGCTCTGTAAAGACACTACTGCAGTCTCTGTCCTTCACCTAGCTATAACTTGGTCACTTATTTTCATGAAACTGTCCTCTAAAGTGGCTTGAAAGTTGCCTGTAGCTCAAAAGCTAGCAGAGTGGAATAGACACACAGGTATATACAAACACATAGAGGCCAAGGAAGCTTCATTTCCTCTGAGGACCAGGCTGAAGAATAAGCTGTAACATTCATTTCTGAGAGGGACAGGAAGAAAATCCATCAATGGAGAATTACAACTAAAATGTATCCCCAAGTGATACTGATCTCAGTACTCAATTGTGTGTTAGATAGCTAAAAGAGCATCTGTTATTTTCAGGTGCTTATTTCACTTGGTTATTTAACTTGGAGAAGTCATCATGTCAACAGTCCATGATGGAGCAAATGTTCAGAATTAATTCTGTTTGAAGATCAGATTTCTCTCTCATGGCCAGCCTGTGCTGTACAGCCCACTTGAGCACCGAGACTGGGTTTGCATTAAAAGCTCCATAAGCTCACAGCAGCATGGGAATCCCATCCTGAAGTGCTGGGAAGCAGAGGATGTGTCATCTATTGCACACAATGTTGCATTCGGCACACCAGCTCTTTCAAGAGAAAGAAATAAATATCATGCCAATCTTACCTGTCAGATACTGAAGGACTGTCAAATCCAAATTTCTCAAATACTTACATTGTCACATGACAAGGCTGTCACTTGTGATTGATGGTTCTGACATTTCAGAGCTTGTTTGGGGTGGCATGACGCCTGTCGGCCTCCCAGAGAGCAAGGAAAAAGCTGGGAAGAGCATTCCAGGCTAGGCAAGCCCACTCTTAAGGAAGAATTTTTTGCTTTGATTTACTTTGTTCCTATCTTGGCTGGGTCTCAACATCAGAGCCAGAGGACAGGTAGGGGTAGCCCAAAAGGGAGAGAATTTCTCTTGGGCAGGGGAGCTCTGGCACTGGCAGCCTCTGTTCCTCCGTGCTGCAGAGGGATCTGTGTGTGCTCAGAGTGCTTCTCCTCCCTGATCCATAGGAGGCCTCTTGCAGGGGGAAGGTTGTCAGGGTAAGGGACAATTGGTGAACCTGAGGGAAGGGCCCAGATCTGGCAGTAATGAGGCTCAAAGCAGGACTCTTTACAGTTTTGGCACTTTTAAAAAGCAAGGAATCTGTGGCCTCCCTGAAGTGCAAGGTGTCTGGCACAGCTAGTTCTGGACATAACAGAGGAATTCAGCTTTTTCATTATGTCATATAATATATAATACATCATATCATATCATATTGACCCTTCTCTAGATAAAAAACGTGGAGGTGCTGGACCACCAAGGAAAGGAAACAAGAGTTGTTGAGGGTTCTGAAGCACATCTTATGAGGAACGACTAAAGAAACAACGATAGGCCTCAAGTCACACCAGGGGAAGTTTAGATTGGGTATTAGGAAAAATTTCTTCACTGTAAACATGATCAGGCATTAGAACTAGCTGCTCAGGAAAATGGTGGGATCAACAACCCTGGAACTGCTAAAAAATGAGGGGATGTGGCAGCTTGGGGGTTAGTGGCGAACGTGGCAGTGCTGGGTGATCAGTTGGACTTGGTGAACTTAGTGGTCTTTTTCAACCTTAACAACCTTATGATTCTATGATAACCATATCACATCTTTGTCCCTGGACAAAGATGATATGCCCCAGCACCAGCTTTCTGGCTGGATCCTGGAGAGGGCTCTGGTTGCCAGGGTACAGCTGGCAGAGGTACCCTGTGCATACAGTCAGCTTCAGCTCCTGGGCTTCTATTTAGAAGCAGCACTTTGTGTGATTTCGTGCCTTGGGACACAAACTAGACCACTCATTAATATTCTGCCAACAACAAACCTCCTTTCTCCTTTCATTTTGTAGAAACAAAATGAAAAAACCACAAAATCCTGTTGTTATGTCTTCCCTCTATTACTCATTCTCCCTGTGGCAAGGAATATCTGATCCTGGTAGATCAGCTGTGGCAAAGCGGTGCTGTCACATAGGAATTGTCTTGTCAGATCCTGTCCCTATCTCAGTGACCCCATGAAGCTCCCAGGATATTCTGCAGCCAATCCCTACAGTGTCTCCTTTTTAGATATTTGGTTTAGAGACACTTTAGCTCTCACTGCTTCTGCCCCTGAAGCTAAGAGCCCAGATCTCCCCCTTTCCTGTGATGGAGCACCTTTGGTCAGTTTCCTGGTTCTTTTTAGAATTCATTTTTGCACCACATCTCACCTGATGCCTCTATTCAAGCCAAGAAATGTCCCCAGGCTGCTTTCTGAGTCTCTCTATAGTTTTGCTATCATGCTGCAGCAGGTGCTTGGTACTGCCTGCACCACGCAAAGCCGTGGTCTGCTGAGCAGTGCTGGCAGCATCACTGTCACCCAGCCATGGAGAGAGAACATGATTGTTCCATGCACATCCCTGCAGGTGGGCTCTGGGTGGGTGCTGCTGTGGGGAGGGGGGCTAGCATGACTCTGAGGGTTGAGATTAAGTGTGCGGTGGGGTTGAGTGGAAGTTGGACTTTTCCTCAGTCCATGGGAATCCGTCCCTGCAATAACGCTGCTTCTTGGCTTGGTGTCTAAAGAGCACAAAAACATGTCTTTCTGCAGGGTAGGAGGAGCAAACCATGTCTGTGATATTTGCAGATGGTTCTGGGAGAGCCTCAGTCCTGATGCCTTCCGCCAGGTTACTGTTAGAAAAATGAAAGATGAGCTTAGTGGAGCTAAGCATATCTACAGTCCCTCCTCCAGCCCACCCTGCCTCAGAAGACTTCTAATACTGGCCCAGGCAAAGGAGAGCATTGAACAAACCAGTATCAGATGGAGACAGCATTAGTGCACAGACCTCTTGTTAGACTCTGCATGACTATCAGCCTGCCCTCCCATAAACTAGTTCAGGAATGAGAGAGTTAGAGCTCCTGTGGAGAAAGCAGAGAACTGGAGACAGTTCATCAAAAGCCTTACAGACACATGTTCCTGCCCCATCCCAGTTTTTTGCCTCTTTTATTCTTCCTCTACATACAAGCAGGAGTTTGGGTGGCAGAAACCAGTAAGAGGTTAATTAGTGCACAGATTAATGCTGGATGTCACAGGGTCTGTCCTAAGACCTCCATTACATGTGACCGGGTGCTGCACTTGCTGGCACAAACCAAAGCTCCCCTCATCTTGCTGGGTTTTTCCTTATTGTGTTCTGCAAATAAGGCCTGCCTCATGTCTGTCTGTCTGTCTGTAAATGCTCTCTGACACAGAATATCCCACCTGTTCATGACTCAGCATCTCAAAAGAATGTTATTTCCAGCATGGAAATGAGCACAGTCAGCCACAATAATTGTTTTAATTAGTTCCTTTTAAACCTTTAACACTATGATTATCTTTGCATATATTGAAAACACCCTTTTTTGCACTGACTTTTTTTTCAGTTCAGATTTTGAGCTTGGGTTTTGTGGGTTTTTTTGGGGGGGTGTTTTATAGGGCTATTCGCACTCCTGTAAAAAAAACCACTGAGAACCAAACCAACAACCACACACTGAGTGAGACCTGTTGCAAACACTTTCAGTGTCAGATATGCTGGAAAATCCAAAGAGAATATAGTGTTGAATATAATCCAAAGAGAATAGAGTGTTGAAATGAGCTTCAGTAAGAAATGTTCCTAAATGCTCTACTGAGGATTGTATTGAGTATTTTAGATTGATTTTTAATATGGGTTTTTTCCCAGATGGTTGAGGAAGGATACTGCTGAGACAGATAACAGCTTTAAATGCACATGCCTGTTTAACTTGACAGCTTGCAAACAGTGGAGTGACAAAGTTCATGAGCTGCACGAGGAGCCATCTCAAGCTCTCCACAGTTGTAATTTATGATCAGCCCCCACCTTGTGAGCCACAAATGCACCTGCATGGGCTGCATTGCTCCCTCACAGTGGGGTGGGGATTTGTCTCACAGCAAACCTGATGTGTTTGGGGAGTAGGGCAAAGGCTTCCTTGAGACATCAGACTCGATGAGAGCTTGGGGTGCCTGGGCCAGCTGTGCAGGAGGGCTCTCTGTTCCAGGGCATCCAGCTCCTTGCTCAGGGCTGTGCAACACATGATGTACCCCAGAGCCCCAAATTAAATGTTGTATGCTTAGGGCCTAGCTCTGGTACCATGGCACTGAGGTTGTGGGGAGGGCCTCAGTCTTCCATGAAGGGAGAACAACTCCATGGAAGGGTGCATGGCAATGGAATGAGGCTGCCTGCAGGCAGGTCTGAGGAGTGAGCAGCGCGGCTCTCATGGAAATCTCTGGGGTCCCTAGTGCTGGGAAAGCAGAGTAGCTTCATGGAAGGGTACCCAAATGGATGGAATCTGGTTGAGGGAAAATAAGAGCAAGAAAGCTTTGCCTCTCTAAGGCACTGGCAAGAAGGGTGCTTGAGCTGCAGCACAAGAATACTGTCTCCCATTGCCTGCTTGTTGCTTTTCTGGGAAAATAGTTTCTGCCCACTAAGCAAACAGGACCACAACAAATAAATACCTCAGCAGACAAGTCCAGTTTTATCCTCTCCACAGAAACAATCTGAAATATCTCTGATAAAGCCAGCAGCTCAGGCTAAAACTGGGCCACATGATTCACATTTTATCCTTTTGCTTATTTTTTCTCAGCAATCTATGCTCAAGGTTTTTCATCTTCATCTGTATCAAAAGCTGATCTTTTGTTCTTCTCTATTGCTTTCATTCAATGTTTGGAACAGCAAATTTATTTGTACAGAGCTAGGTAAGCTTTGGTCTTTCTCAATGTGATTTTTCAAGTGCATAGTGTTGCTGTTATACATTTCCTTTTCATCAGAAAGGCAAACTGGTCTTTCTTTTGTAATGCAAGCCTAAAAACTGACCAGGTGCCAGTTTCTGGTTTTCTGTTACTGAGTTCCAGCTGCAGAAGTCAATTTGCTGGCATGCAGTCTAAGTTCAGGCTCAGTGAAAGGATTCTGGAGACAGCAGAGGCAGAGGGTTTGGCACAGAGAGGTT
This sequence comes from Ammospiza nelsoni, assembly GCF_027579445.1. NCBI lineage: Eukaryota > Metazoa > Chordata > Aves > Passeriformes > Passerellidae > Ammospiza > Ammospiza nelsoni. The sequence goes on from NC_080634.1 coordinate 102,811,501, forward strand.
ACATGCATTTCCTATTTGCAAAAGGATCAGTGTGCCCATGAAGGTCACTCCAAGGAGAATTCCAGCTGTTACAGTGAAGAAATTATGAGGAGGGATAGAGGGATTCCACTTAAACAAGTGAGAATGAGCAGAAGAAGGACCAGGAAGAAGTAGGAAAGGGAATCTACAAGGGAAGAGCCATTTGAAGAAGAGAGGAATAGAATTAGAGGGATAGCAGCATAAAAAGGAAGATGAGATGGGGACCCAGGTGTGGGGATTTGGGGTCTGAAATGCACGGAGTGGGTACCATGATGGGGGTGGGACAAGACATATATAAAGCATTGAGTGAGCAGGCAGGAAAGGGAGTCTCTGTACTTGTATTCACTTGTGCCCCTGGGACCTTAAAAAGCTTATTTTGATTCACAGTAGTGAAAAAGATATCCAGTGGTGTTTTTAACTAGTCTTGAGGGCAATTAAATCAGTGGTCAAAACTCAAAGTGCTGTATTGTGAATGAGAAATAAGACATGAGCACAGGTTGTGTCTTTAAGAGGCCACTATAAATTGCAATCCCCACTGTGACAAATTAAAAAGTGCATCACAATCTCTGCTCAGCTACTGAGCACAGGTGTCTTATGTTCCATAAAGAGGAATTCAGACTGTGCTGGTTTTGTCACCAAACTAATCCGTTGTTTTTCATCTTGTTAAATGGTGTATGCAAGGTTACACTTTGGAGTCCTTTATATCCTTACAACTCTGCACATCTATTTAGTGAGTAAAAGAACACAAATCTCACTGCAAATTGCCATTCTAGGTATTATGTCCTCATCCTACTTACACCAGTTTAGTCCAGCCTTACCTCACTGCCCCTTAGACCCCAGGCTGCTGGGTAACAATCTTGGCACCCCAGCTATTACATTTTTTCAGGCTAACTTGCACATTGGATGTATTCATATACAGGTAACATTTACAAAAGGTTCATTTAAAAGCACAAATCTTCTCTTGCCTGGCAAATCAGGTTCTAGCTAAGCCTGAGGAAGGGGAAGAACCCCTGCATCACATTTCTGGCTTCTAAAATGCTTTTGCAATATTGCAGTACAATTCTTCCCATAAGAGAGATTTAAAAAAAAAGAGATTAAAAAGTCTAAGGGCCTGAAAATCAAGCAAGATTAACAGCCAGTAAGACAGATGTGCAGCTACCTCCTGCTGATCTGTCCCACAGCAAAACCTTTCATTTCGAGCTTTACTTCTCATGAGTTCTCATGCATGTTTATATCCATTTCCTCACCTGCCAGGGAGAAAATTGTCAAGATGTTCTCAATTTTGACATCAATACAAAGTCTATTGTATAGATAATTGTCCTAGCTTGCTATTTTCATCAGAGCATTTATGCCTAACACCCCGCTGCATCACATCAATGTAACTTAATTGGTCTCTGCTGACCAGGTGTTTTATAACCCAGGTTTGCTATGTGTAAATTCTTGCATAGTAGCTTTCAAATCCTGTCCTTACCCCACAATACATGTCCATCACTTAATTAATATTTGTTTTTCATTTCCATGCCAGTGATTTTTCCATAGAGCCTTCACCTTAAAATTTGCTTTCCCAATGCCTCCAAAATTACTTGCTTGTCTGCCTTCATGCTCCTCTTTTTCATATCACTCTTTCTTTTGTTTTGGTTTCTCAAACCTTTTACCACATAAATCACTGTTGTGCTGTAGTCACTGTTTTACTCATTTGTTCTCTGGCACACAGTATCAGGATGAGGTTCTTACACATCATTTATTTCATTGCCTTGCAGCTCTCCCTCATCTAATCAGCTCTCAAATCAAGCTTTGGTAGCCTCTGGAGAATGGGTTCTATGTTTTCCCTCCAACAGGGATGATGTGAAAGGTGAAAACATTGTAGCCAGTTGAAAAGAATGAACGTATTAACTGTCAGGCTCTAAAGCAAGTTTCCTAGAGCCACTCTTCTTGCCCACATGCAGAGCAGGGATTGATAATGATTACATATCTAAAGATGCATGAAACAATACATATTTGTATGAAAAATATTCTATATTTTCTTTCTTGTGATTTTCCAATCAAGACAGAAATTACTCCACCACCATTCAAATAATCTGATATCTGCAGTAAATAGAGACAGCAATAACCTACAAAAACTCTCATTCTAATTTTCCACTTGGGGAACAAGACTAGGTTTTTTTATATTTTGGTATGTTCTGAATGTTATTCATTATTAAAAAGACCATGGTAATCATAGCTACAACCTTTGGAAAATAGAAACTAATCTCTTCATATGCAAGTGAATAGCATTTGTCCCACTGGATGGTAAAATCTTGAGTTCAGGTAGTGTGAAACAAAATAGTTTCCACTTTTTGAGACAGAAAGGTTAATTTAGGTTAACTGATGTTTAAGACTTGTACTGTTTTGTCTTCTGGCTCATTACCAGGGTAATGTTGAATTTTATTGCATTTTACTGAAGAAGAAACTGATACCCTTGATCCAACAACCTTTTTCTTACCTGACCTGTCCACTTACTCCCTTTCTGCACCCATTTTAGGGGTTTTAAGTGTTCCTAATTGAAATTCAAATATGAATACACTTTTTTTTTCTTTCCTTCTTTTGTCTTCATCAAGGAGGTATCTGAATACTAAACCAAACAACCTTTTCTGCCACAAATCTGAAATGCCAGCATTGTGCACTTTATGAATATATAGAGAGAGTGGGAGGGCAGGAGTTTCAAAAGCCATCAGAAGAGGACAGAGTGGAACTTAGAGACCAAGGGAAGTAATAATGCCAAGTCTGAACTACATCCAGTGTCTGAACTATCAAAAGACAGCTGAACACTGTGCCATGGAAAGGGAATATGCCATGATCATTGAAGGCATGGTTTACAGGGCACATCTAAAAGGGAATTTGCATGAAAGGAAGGCTGAACAAAGTCACTTTTTCTTAAAAAACAGTAGAAACATACATAAGGAGAAACTTGAATGGATGAAAAAGAAAACAAATCTCCTATAACAGGAGAAGGGAAACTTGTCCCCACAACACCTGGCTGATGGTGAGCTCTATGTGGCTCCACTTGCAGCTGTATTGGTTGGGAGAACACTGGAGAGCCAGGACAGTGGCACACAGAGACCATAGGACAGAAAGAAGCTGCTCTGATTCACCTGGCATAGAAGACTAATAGTCAAGCCAGAACATGACAGAGAAGTAAATCCCCAGACCAGCTGTAGTATTAGGGAGATTAAAGAGAATCCTTTAAGTACCCTAATGAATTTTCAAAGTCTAGTCCTAACAGATGCCTCAGGAAAAAGTGACTAGGAAAAAAAAGCACATACTTTTAATTGAAATGATAGATGCAAATAGAACCTAATTTCTGAGAAACCATGCAGGGTGTTTGAGAATCAAAATAACTTTATTGATCTCAAAGCATTCTGGAAAGATGCAAGTGTCTTTTTGGAGGCAGGTACCATAAGGTACAGGGAAAAACAAAGTTTCTCTGCTCTGTATTATCTTATGTCCTTCTGGGAAATAGCAGCAGGTTTAAGAAAACATGTATTGTCACAAAGAAAATATAAAAATATAAAAGGCTTTGGTTTGTTGTGACCCAAAAGAGAAAAAAGTGCTTGACCCTTATTGTTCATGAGATCTAACAGCAGTTAGATCATGAATAAAACATGAAGTAAGCTTTAGAACTCAAACCTTTAGATGGAGTCCATGATCCATGTGAGTCTACCAATGAGAACAACCACTCTGAGGTCTTTTCAAATTATCAGCACATGGCAGGTTCTCCACTTTGGTACTTAACTAGTGCTACACATGGTAATAGGTGATAGGCCAGCATTTACAGCTCTTGAGGCCTGGCACCACAAATGCTCTTGTCCATCACCCTTGTGTTTGGTTGGTGATTTTTGTTAATTACTAAGTCTTGTTGGCTTGCAAGCAAACACTGGTTGCGTCTTTTACAGAGAAATCAAGGCTGAAAGCAAAACAATCTTTAAGACACAAAACAAAAATAAAATTACTGCAAGGATAGACCATAACTGGCTCTCGGACATCATCTGAGAACTTTATGTTCCTCAATATTGCTAAACAGACAATTTTAATATTAGTTTTGCAACAGCTTGTAATGAAGAGAGGAAAGCAAAGACTGGTGAACCAGTCTGAGGTGATGTGGACTACAAGACCAAATGTCCAGTGTTTCAGGACAAAGAGTACAAGACTGAGTAACGTGCAGAAAATCTAACTTCAGTTATTCTCTTCCCATTTCCTACGTGTCTGACAGAAAGTTTCTCAAGTGTCTAAGCCTTATTTTTAATAGGTACCTAAGGTGCCTGTTGATCTTATTATTTGTTCTGCTTAACTGTCCTGTCTTAATTGCTTTGGTACTTCTAGGAAAAAAGTATTAAGGCTATCAATCTGCAGATTGAAAACTATTTAGAACTTGGAAACAACAGGACAAACATGAATCAGTAATCTCTTGTCCCATTGCTGGGATTAGTGCTGGAGCCAGTTTAATTAAGCATTTTCATAAGTTAAAGCTATTTCATAATGAAATCCCCAAGTTTGCACATAGTACTGAGCTTTTTCTGGTGGTCCAGTGCTATACCAAAGGCAAGTAACTACAGAAAGAACTGATGTGGGGAGAAAGGTGGCAGATATATTCAAGACATAAAGTGATGCAAAAGTAATGTGAAACTTACCTCCTTTATGTTCAACTACTACCTAACAGAGAAGATATATTGGAATACTCATTGACAGGTCAAAAAATAACTAAATAAAGAGCAGCAGCCAAAATGGCCAATAAAATATTTAACATCATCAGGAGGGGATCTAGGAATAAAATCAAGGGCATCATTTTGCTTCAATATATAACCAAGTCCTGTACTGAATTCTGTGGGTAATTCTGGCCTTCATATCTCAAGAGAAATGGAGTGGCTAGAGAAAGTGCCAACAAAGGCAACTGCAAAAAATTAAGGCAGTGAAGCAGCTGCTTTAAGAGATTTAAAGAGCTCGGATCTTGGAGGGAGAAACTGACAAGAGAATGTGACTCAGATTTTAAAGATCTATAAGGTGGAAGGCAAATGAAATTTAAAAATCACAGCACATCTCACCTAATCATATTTTTAATGACTTTAATAAAAGAAGTTTGGATGCTGGGGCAGTATCAAGGTAACGGACCACTGAAAGTGCTGAAGTTTGCATACCCTCCTTAAATAGAATTGAATTTTTCAAACATTCCAGGCAGAACATTGGGTTGGTAGGGTGTGATCTGATTGGGCTGGATAGGGTTTGATCTGACCTGCCAGGATGATTCTTGGGTTCAGGAGATCTCTGACCCTAGGGCTGCAGTAGTGTAGCCTCCATCCTCAGGCTTTCCCCACTAAATTATTTGAAGGAAAAGGAAACAAACTCTGCCTGCAGCTCCCCTATAAATCATAAATCTTCCCCCAGTTGCCAGTCACATGGTCACATAATTTCTAATATGCACAATATGCAAATTTATTGATTGTAATTGTCCTTTTTTTTGGGGGGGGGGGTGGTAGAGGATATGATATTATGCTGACATAACAGACAATGTCTTCTATGAAGATGTGGATTTCCTCACCCTTTCTGTGTCCAGAATTAGAGTGCCAACTGAAGGTTTTGCAGGTGGTGCTTGCTGTTTGTCAGACAAAACATATATCTTATGTCTACCCAGATACAGACCTTAACCACAAGCCTGGATAAAATCTTTCCTCTTTAAACAAATAATTCTGTTAAAATCATAGAGAGAAGCTACTCTTATCTTTATTTTCACATTTGAAGAACCATTAACTTCTGATGTGACTGCCAGGGCTTATTTTTAATGAGGAATTGTTTATACTGACAACTGCATTCAGGCAGTTGAGATGAAATATTTCCACTGAACAAAAGAAAAACCTTACTGCCCTTCTTACCCATTAAATAAGAGGGTAGTCCCCACTTACTGTTGCAAACTGATCTTTTATTCAGTCATACATGTCACAGCTTTCTCTTTGTAAAGTGGGAACAATAACAGTAAGATTGGCTATAAAAGTAATGTTTTCTTCCATGACAGCAAAGTTGAGATGAGCGATGACTGAGCACTTAAATATCCCAGATGCTTTGTTGAAGTGTTCAGCAAAGTGGACTCAGGCTCCTCTTGCACCATTCTTCACAAAGCCATGAATATGGTTCAGATACTCCAGTGGATTTTTATATTTTTGTACATATTCATAAGGCAAGAGCAGCTCTGGTTTTCATTCTTATTTTCAGCCAGGAGTTTAGCACCCGAGGATTTTAGGAGTGGAACTAAAACCTCCAGAATTTACATTCCCAGTTTCTTTCAGACAAAAGGAACAAAACAAATTTCCCTCCTTGGCAATGGCTTCATTGTCTTAAAAAAAAAACCCGAAGAGTGAGCAGGGTAATTAATATTCATTGTTTAGCCTCATGAAGGAAAGGAGTTTTCATGGCAAGCTAGGTGAACTAAGCCCTGGAGAAAGGCAGGCATTACATTGCCTGCTGTTTCCTTGCCTTGCTATCTCCTGGTTCATAAAGCAAGTGCTTTGTCTCCCTGCAGGACCTGACAGCCCAAGTTATGGGTCATTGCCTCCCTGCAAAACATGAGAGAACAAAAGAGCACGATGTTTGTGGAAATGCTTCTTGCAGGCCAAGCACGTTGTGTGGGCTGGGAAGACAGGAGGAAAAGGAGACTGGCACACCTCCATGGCCAGCAGGGCTGCACCTGTGAGTGGGGGAATGGGGAGCCCACACCTCCTCCTCTGGGAAACAATCAGACAGAGAATTTCCATCTGATGAGGATTCAGAAGTATTTGCAATTCGGGAAAACCAGGTTAATGAAATATCTCCTGCTAGGAAATGCCAAATTGAAATATTTCCTGTCGGCATGACAAGCTTTTCTCTTTGTCAGGCTGCTCACCTGTCTCCGTCAGGTTCTCAGCACACGAGCTCCAGTGGAAGGAAAACCCTTTGGGGGCTGCCTCATGCACCCTTTTGCAGAGCTCAGTCACAGTATATGAATCTGTACATGTACAGACACATGTACACAGAATATATATCACAGTATATGTATCCAAAATAGAGGTAAAACTGACCTGGAGACAACCTGGGCTCACAGCTTGTCACATGCTGCAGGGTGGAAGGTTTGCAAGCCATGGTTGTGAGAAATCATGCAAAAATCTCACAGGAAATCAGGATTTCAGGATAGTTATAAAATCTGTATTAATCCAAATCATAGAAAGAGCTAAGTTTTGAAAAGGAATGTTTAGGCTGATGCTAATACAACGCGACAGGCTGGGTTGTGAAGCGGTGGGTTTGAAAAGAGCAGAATTAAGGTGGAAAAGTTTTCAACAGATCTGGGACCTTCAAATGTCAGGGATTGTCCAGCATGTACACCCCTTACTTTAATTTCTCTACATTTAACCCCCGTTTCTGCCACTTCTGTTGTTTTCTATCGCTGGATCATAAAAATTCTTATTTGGATTCAATGTGAGTGACTCACAGTAAACTATGCATTCAGCAGTAATAGAGAAATTTTGGTGTGTGTCCAAAATTAATTTGATTTTTACTCATTTGGTTGCTATGCCAAATAATTTAATGAATGTTTTCTGAAACAAAATGTCAGCCTGCGGCATGACTGCAAACTATTCAATAGATGTATTCTTACCTGTGTTCATTATTCTTGTAAATCTGCATTAAAACATTGGCTGACCTCAGTGATTGATGTAAGCACTCAACTTCATGAATTACATATTCTCCTAATTAAGCCTTTTCTGTAGCTTACTGTCCCAAGTAAACTGGGAGATACACATTCTTCATGTATATTTAAAGTCATATAACATTACAGAAAAAAGAAGTATTAAAAAAAACCAAACAAAACACAGGCTAGAGATGTTCTGAGCCCAGTGAAAACCTGACAGGAGTGGGAAATTCTTTCTTTCCAGCCATAGCAACCACACAGAAGAGATTCATATCTGTGAATCTCAGTCTTTCAAACTCTGCAGATCAAACTAGTCCTGTATATTAGAAACACCCTTCTAAATTCTGAATTTTGCTGGCAACTTGCTGCCTCAACTAAAATCTATGGCAAAAGGGTCATGGCTTTTAGGAGAGTCAAAACACTGCCCCTTGCATAGGAGGCAGACATTTCCCATACATTTAATGGGAACTAGCTGCCCTGGCTAATCTTCATGAGGTAGGTTCAGCTGACAGTGCAAGAGATGAGGTTTTCTTCTTCAGCCACTTTAATACTTTTGAAAGGAGACAAAGATTCATCAAGTGCAATAAATTATTAGGAGAACAATTAATTTTTTACTTTCTAATTTAATATTTTCAATAATTTTTTTATCTTCTAGATCTGTTCCTTAAGTTCCATGGTAATATGCAGCAGAGATGAAACCAATAAATGACTCTGCAAACATAAAATTAAATTCTCCACTCCTACATGTCTTCAAATGACATCAGTCCCTTGGGTTTTTTTTTTCCCTCAGAGGATTCCTTCCTGTGCATCATCACAGCATCATGGTTACTATGGGCAACATGTCTAGGCTAAGCCAGCTCTCTGGATTCCCTAGTCTTTCCTAGGAAAACAGATACTTTCAGAGGGCAATTCAACCTTCACGTTTGGCTGGATGAGAGGACTCACAACCAAAAAGTCTGGAAAGGGACACACCTGCCTCACTGTCCCACCAAGTAAGCCAGGCAAACATAGGATAAACAGGGAGAAAAATTCACCACACACAGTAAACAGCTATTGTAAAATATTTGGCTAGATGTTGTCTTATATACTACAACAGTTCTATTATCATTATATGTTGTCTTATATATCAAGAATTCTTTTACCATTATGTTGCAAGGATTCCATAGCACCAGGGTTTCATACCTCCTCAATGTTTCTCATAGGCAGTTTCTCTAAGCACTGCCTGTTCTTGGTCCTTGCAGTAGCTATCTGACTCCTCTATCTCTTCTAACACCAGGGTGCACTAATCCACTCTTTTATACCACTTGCTCTCATTTGCTACAGGTGTTGCCTTTTATCATCAGGCCTGCTCCTAATCTTTAGTAATAGGGTCCAGCTGCAACTCATTGGGGATAAGATTACATTCTACATTACCTTCATTTACCCATACTGTATCCCCCTACAGCTAGAGGTGAATTACTTGTGCAAATAAGATGGGCTGCAAAAATATCCCACCAATCCATGGTTTTGGCATAGGGGGAGGCAAGCACCATGTTTGGCTTTACTTGGTTCTGCCTTTGCAGCATCTTTTTTCTCTTCAGTGATTTTCTTCTATCAGTGATATTTTATGAGAAACACAGAAAGCCTGAAGTCTCAGCAGTGTTAGAATGCAGGGCAGGGGCAAAGGAAATACCTAGTAAAATTTGTCAGATGTTGAGTCCCAAGAGCAGAATGGTAGTACAAGGCTCAAATATTGATTTTCAACCAAAATGAAATTTTGTTGAAATGTGACAGCAAATTTCAGATTTGCTTATGGGAAGGGATGAAAAGAGCAGAAAACAATGAAATACCACAAGCTCTATTCTCCTAGGAAATCAAGCAGGAAGTATGATTCAAATCCTCTATAAACCAATTCATATGAGGAAAAAATAGATATCTCTTGTCTCAAGCACACCAACCAACACACCAACCACACCAAAACACACCAACCAAGACCACTGGTGCATCACAAGATGGATGAGACAATCTTCAGAAAATTAGGAAATTTGTAGGAATAAGAATTTGTAGGAAATTTGCATACGATACTGCTCCAGGCAAAAGAATGGAAAAAGTGATTTTTTTCCAAAAACACAGCATGGATTTTCAACCTGGTATGATAAAATTGCCTGCCTGCAATTAAATGGCACTGCACAAACACTATTGCATATTGCATTTAAATAGCATTTCTTCTAAGAGCAGATGGATAAGTGGCTTGCTTCACAAGTGCCACATTTTCACGACCTGGAAAGTTTCTTAGTTTCAATCCTCATTTTCATTTACTTAAACAATAATGATGAAAGAACAGGATGCTTCAGGCAGACTCAGGTCAATAGGTATAAATTGTGCTCCGGAGTATGGACTCTTTCAAGTCAGTTATCGATTCTCATAAAACAGCCTGCATCTAATTATTTTTTATCTTACTGTAGAAAGTGTATATGAATTAACCACATGAATATAAGGTCAAATCCTGAAATTTGTGCTCAGTTTTCAGTTCAATATTTATTGAAGTAACATTCCCACTGAAGTACAGCCAGAGATCAAAGGAAATCTCACTTTTTTCATTGGTGCTTTTAGACACACATACACACACACACACACACATGCACCAGAGTTTATCAAGTGTTCTGGAATTTCATTTAAACCACCCAACTCCCAGATAAGTGTACTGATACGTGGGCTATGGCTCCATTCATGATGTGTTTATGTTAATCAGGAGTATTTTTACCTGGAATGTCATCTTGGACATGAGGAACACCCCCAAAGTAAGTTTCCACAACTAGTGCATTCCTTCTGAAAGTTTCATGACTGAGAAATTTTTGTTTTGCAACATAGTGGGAAAAAAATAACCCCATTCCTGAGTCCCCCCATAATTTGTGTTACAGACATTGAGAACTGCTGACATTGGGATGTTGCTGGACAAAAAATGAGAGTGGGGCTCATTTTCTCAGACTGGCATATCCATGGAAAAGGCATGGATTCACCCTCCACTTTCCTTATCACCAGAGAGAAGCAAGTTCTAATGAGGATAATCCCATGCTATCATGCACAGCTAAAATAGAACAGACAATTCAAATCCCAAATGTGCATTTTTCCCTCTATTACTTCAGGGGATCTTAGTGATGAGCAACTGAGATGTAAATTTCTTCAGCAAGGTGAGGCAAATCCCAGTCCAAGCGCCCTTGCCCTGAAGGAGCAAGGCCATGGAGCAGGGACGTCATGCCTGTTGTCACTCTCCAGGTCCATTACCATGGTGGTGGCAGAAGCCAGCTGCTCCTGTGGTTCCCAAACCATGGGACCTGTGGCCATTCCATGTAGCAGGTTGCTTTGTCCAGATAAAGTTTGCTTGGCCACTTTCCATACAGTCAGATTCTTCCACAGGCTTAAAATATATGGACTTTCTCCTGTGAATGTGGGACATTCTCCACAGTTACATCCCAGGGACTAAAAGAAAGAAGTATTTCATGGCTGGAAATGAAATAGTGAGATACCTCAACCTCTACTTAATGGGGGTTTTTTGCTAGCTTTAATATATAGTTGCTTCAATGTAATTGCTTTAACACTGTGCACTTTATGTTATATCAACTAGTGGTTTTAGATTTTATACTGTACACTAAGTAATTCTAATTAAGATCTTTTGTCTGTTCATTTTTCTTAATAAATAACTTATCTTTTAGAAATATATCTGATTTGCCATCATTTAACTTGCAGGACAAAGTTGCAAAACCTAAACTGTTAACAAAATCTAAGACTAAGGAAGCATCTTCCTTCATTTAAACCCCTTTCTAGGAAGAAGTTTAAATACACCAAAGAGTCCTTTCTGCACTTTAGACTCAGAGAGAGCTTTGCTAGCAAACTTTGTCTGAGGCACCCATGACATTCCATCAATGCAATTCTATCCAGCACTTTGCAGCAATGATGGTATTTAGTTTTTCTGAAAAAAAACCCCATATTTGCTTCATCTTTAATAAAATTACTTCAGTGTCACTTGTCCCACCTGTAAGTTCATCTGGTTAGTTGAAATATCTTACTGTTGAGAGAGACTTCAGGCTGGGTTTTGGACCCAGAAACCCTCTTGGGGAGTACTTAGCGACTGATGCACCAGAAGATGCAACAGTTTCTGTTAAGATACTGATTTAATTAGAAATAAGTGACATCCAGCACAATGAACATTTACTTCTTAATGATCAAAAATAATACCCACACCATAATACAGCTGTTGTTTTCAACCTCTTCCACTCAGACATGCTTCTAAAATGTGTTCATTTGTTATAATGAAGCTCTGCATTGGCAGCTGTCTTTCTTCTGTGATGAGTTTTATCTCCTTTGAGCACCATGAGTTTGCTTTATACTTTATCAGGGCCAGCCTGTATCTCTTTTAGCCTGTGCCCAAGGAATGCTAGTGCCCAACATTTTTCTGTCTTGAACTTCTGCTGCCTTTCAGCTCATCACAACAGTCTTTCCAAGATGTTTCAGCAGTAGGAGGGGTTGAAATCCGTATTGAAACTTGACCCTGACCTCCCTCAGTGGATTCAAGCGGAATTAAAGAGAGAGTGCCTAAACAAAACCATAAAGCCTGACTGCTACCTGTGAGCCAAGCCTCCAGGAGAACTCTGCTCTGGAGGGCTGGCTGGTGCTGAGCTGCTCCTCTGCTGTCCCCTCCTTTGCAGACAGTGCCCACATCTCTCCTGTATATACAGTGGCTTCCCTGCCCTCTGTGTCTCTAACACTGTCTGCAAAGGGGCAGGGCTTTCTTAAAATCTTCTTACATAGGGAGCCTGGAAGAAACTGGCTGGAAGGAGCCCTTTGGGATTTAGTCTGTGTGCAATGTCACAACACTTGAACACATGCACTGACTGAGGGACCATCCAAAGCACACAAATCTGCTTCTGAGCTCCAGCATTAGTGCCAGAGCACAGCAATTGTCCCTGTACCAGAACTGGCAATTCATGGATCCAAAGTGAATGTCAGACTGGATTTAAAGCCCCCTCTGAACTTCATTGCACTTGAATATCTACTTTAAAGGTTCCCATTTATATCCTTTTCTGCAACATTAACTTTGTCTTTCAGCCCCACTGGAAATCATCTCGCCTCTCTCTGAAGGAATTTATTCTGAGCATCCAATTCATTACTGCACTATAGAGAAAAATTTTCAAAGAAACTCTCTGCCAAGCATCCTGATAGCCAGCTGATGCAGAATTGTAAGTGTAAGGAAGTGACCATTTCTTGATATTTGTCACATTGCATGTATTAATAAGATGATTATTCCTTTTGATAAATGCTGGCAGCATAGGTAACCTCTTCAGAGAACAACACCAGAAATTTCTTGACAAAACTGTACAAATCAATACACCACATACTTTTTTTTGGTGCTTTTTGTTGTTTTGGTGGTTTTTTCTGTGTTTTGGAGGGGGGTTTTGTATCTGTTAGTAGTATATTTATTTATGGGCATAAAAGCATTTGTATAGGTCCAGCTACTCTGTTGTCCTGTCAGTACAGCAAGCTAATACCAAAAGCTTTAGCTAAACCATGTAAGAAAAAGGTAAGATGTATTGTGCTTTCCTACTCATGCATCCATTCAATAATCCATGACTTAGGGATATCCTGAGCTCATGGCTATTTGTGTGTTTAATCAGAACTGGTGGATTTTCACACCTTTTATAAACTGCTTTTATACTTTTTATACCTTCTGCCTCCACCTATCAAAATGATAACAGCTAATTTTGAGCTCATAACTTTTTAAATATAGTGGAGGCTGGTTTTCCTTTTGTGTCTTACTTTGCAACCTATCAATACTGAATTTCATTTGCTATTTCATTACCCAATTTCTCAATAATGTTAGAATCATTGAATGTTATAGGTTGGAAGGAATTTCAAAAATCATCTAGTCCCAACCCCTTTGCACAGGGACACCTCCCACTAGACCAGGTTATTTGAGGCCATCCAATATGGCCTGGAGAACTGCCAGGTTTGGGGCATCCAGAGCCTCTCCAGGGAACCTCTTCTGGTTTCTTACCATCCTCATAGTAGAAAATGAAATTAATTTCTTCTAATACCTAACCTAAATCTCCCCACTTCCAGTCTGTACCCATTATTCCTTGTCCTATAACCAGTTTCTGATGAAAAATCCCTCTCTGACTTCCCTTTAGGCCCCTTTCAGATACTGGGAGGTTGCTATGAGGCCTCCAAGCAAGCTTCTCTCCAGGATGAAAAATCCCAACATTTTCAGCACATCTTCACAGAGATGATGCTCCAGTCCTCTTTGTGGCACTGCTCTGGACTTGCTCCCACAGTTCCATGTCCTTCTCATGTTGGGGACACCTGAACTGTACACAAAGCTCCAGGTCTCACAAGAGCAAAGTAGAGGAAGAGATTCACCTCCTCCATGCTCTGTGGTAGCAGGAGTGAATAACCTCCTTCCAGCAGGACCTGCTGGCCACAATCCTTTTGATGCAACCCAGAACAGGTTTAACTTTCCGTGCTACAGGTGCACACTGCCAGCTCATATTGACCTTTGTCAACCATCACCCCCAGTCCTTCTCCTCAGGGCTGCTCTCAATCACTTCTCCACCCAGCCTGTAGGTGAGTCTGCCATTGCTGCAAAACTGGACCTTGCACTTCACTTTGTTGAACTTCAAGAGGTTTGCACTGCCCCTTCTCTAGTGTCAAACTCCCTCTGGATCCCTACTCTCCAGCCTGGCAACTGCACCACAGCTCTGTCTTTCCTCAGCAGGTCCTTATCCATCCATGGAGGCCTCCTGGCACATTTGCCTGATTCCCTCCCTGTTGGATGCATCGCTTCTGAGCTTGGAGGAGGTGATCCTTGGATAGCAGTAAGCATCCTTGGGCCCCTCTTCCCTCCAGGGCTCTATCCCATGGGATTCTACTGAGTAGCTACCTGAAGAGGCCAGAGTCTGCTATCCTGAATTCCAGGGCCCTGAGCTTGCTGTGTGCCCTTCTCTGCCCTGAGCACCTCAAACTTCACCACCTCGTGGTCACTGCAGCCAAGGCTGCCTTGGAGCAATACATTCCCCACCAGTTCCTTCCTCTTGCTGAACCTCTCCTTGTTGGCTCCTCAAACACTTCATAAGGAAGTTGCCATTGACACATTTTTATTTTTAACCTTTACTTCCGGTCCTTTAACAATATTTTAATCTGGAAAGCAACTTTCCTGTTACAACCATTTGGTGAGGAAGATTTCGCAAAACTGTTTCTGATTTCAGAGAATATTCTGAGTTGGAAGGGACCCACAAGGATCATCAAGTCTAGATGTTAAGTGAGTAGTCTGTATTGGTCAGTATGGGGATTGAAGCTACGACCTTGGTGTTATTGGCATGATGCTCTGACCAGCTGACCTAATCTCAGTGTCCAACTCATTAAAATCTCTTCAGAAACTGACACATCTTTTTACTGACTCCTTACACGCTATTCTTGTACGGAAAGTAATTTTTCACTGTGGAAAATCTTGAAATTTGGAAAATTCTGACTCTCTCCAGTTTCATCATATTTATCCAAGAGTCTACTAATTTTGTTGGCATGAATCTGCGTCAGGGGAGGTTCAGGTCCACAATATCCTTGGGGTGGCTGCCTGCATGGGAACACCACAAGTCCTAAAGATTTTGCTCTGTGTAAAGTGCAAGTGCCAAAATGGTGCTTAAATTAGCCTGGGTGCACCTGGGGGAAATGCCCAGGCCACCAGATCCCACAGAAGGACAGTGAGATGCTACCTCAGATTAAAAAGCTGCTGAGACCATGGTGGATCCTAGGGTGGTTATCTACCCCTCTCTCTCCTTTTTCTTTCACTTCCTTTTCTTACCACTTTCTCCTCAAAATAGACTGTAAATCTGACCAAAAAGTCTAGTCAATGCTTTGGTAAGTGCCTTGTTCTGTCTGGATGCTTTAGAGTTTGCTAAGTGAAAGTTTGCCAAGTGCTTTATTCTATCTGGATGTTCTGAAGTTTGAAAGTAAAAGTTATTTTTAATTAAGCTTCCTGAGATTTTTGTTGTTTCCCCCATGCACCACTCAGAGTAAATCAGATTACCTTCCCTTAAACCCTCCCAATGGGCCAGGCTTTACAGAATTGTTTGAACAACACTTCCAGGCACATGGTGTGACCCTTGATGCTGTCCTGCACAGGGTCAGGAGTTGAACTCAATGATTCCTGTGAGTCCCTTTCATCTCAGGATATTTTATAATTATATGATTCAGGCTTCTTGGCAGAAAAAACATCAAAGCTGCAATCCACAACAATTTTTCTTGGTTTTTTTAGAATTTGTCATCACATTTCAAATCTTCTGTTCTCATTGAAACAAGACTATTTTAGGAGAGATACACACCTAGAAGAATTAGTTTAGGATTTTCAGATCTGAGTTCACTGAGAATAAAGGGAAAAATGCTATCTAGTCCTGTTTGCCTATTGTTCCCTCTATAATTTTTTGTAAGGCTTCCTGAACTACTTCACTTTGAGACATCTCTTCTGATCACAGAAATTTCTTTTCTACTCATTTTGCAAGGAATTAAAAAGTTCAACATCTGTTATTTTAGTTTCAGTGTGATAATACATTATACATTGCATTGTTTACCAATTAAATATTTGAATGTCTTTTATCGCAACAGAGTCATTCCCTAGGAAGATTAAAAAACAAACTAGCAGAGCAGTTGAAGGGCAACAATTGCCTCAGTTTTATCAAATTCCTATTTCCTCCCAGAAGCTTAAGTGACTTGAGCAGGGTGACAGCTCTCCAGATTTAACTGGCTTGTAACAGTTTGAGATCTGTCTAATTGAGCGAGCCCAAAGCCTGTGACAGCTCTGCTCGTTTCTCTCAGTGAACGTTCTGAACTGGGCTCCATGTTGCTTTTGAGCATCAGATTGATGGGAAAACAAAAATCATGTGGGAGAATGATATGGGTTATTGACTGCTCTGCAGGGAATACAATGGCAGAAAGCAGAGCATTAGTGTTTACATACAGCTGAGCTAACCAAGGATGCCAAATGCTCCCCACTAAGAAGTATTTGAGCCGTGACCACTAACTAGCAATTTTCGACAGCATATTCTTTTTCAGTTTAACACAGATCACTGCTATGGGCAAGACGTTTTTCTCTTTGCTTGTTTGACAACTTGTTTAAATAGCAGGGAAAAAAATATACCAGTTGTTTAAATACCAGCTGAACTGGAGAAAAGCATTGAGATAAAAAAAACTACCTGGTAAAAAGATGTGTGAAACAGCAAGGTTTGAGATTGAAAAACAGATTTTCCTCTATGTGGGATTTCTTTTCCTCCCACAAAAGGCCTCTCACAGGTGCCACTGGATTTCTCAGGTCATTATGAAAGGTACAATACACTTGCAGGTGCAAGTACCAGTCTTTCACAGAGATGTCTGGGACACTGGATCAAGGAGAAAGACTGGAGCTTAGAAGCACATATTGGAGCAGATGAGTTTAGCTGCTTCATCTCCTTTTATGTTTTTTCACTGCTGTGAGGAAAAGTTGTACTGCTTTTGCCTAAACTTAGAAAAGGGAGAAAGCTTGAATGCTGTACAGTGAATTCCTGGGAGCGCTGCACAGTGAATTCCTGGGAACACTGAACAGTGAATTCCTGGGAATTCCTGTTCACACCATGTGTAAACAAGAGTAATGGCTCCAGAGGAACACGTTTGGAGTTGAATTTTGCCTCCCCCAATTGGTTTAGAGGAAGACAACTGTATTTCTAAGAAAATATGGCACAAACCACAAGGCCTGAGACAAGTGGTTAGTGGGAAGGCTGGAATAATATCTGCCTTTGAAAGCAATCTGCCACCTCAAACACAAATGGAGAAAGAGGAAGGAGAGATCACACCTGGCAGAGGAAATTAGTATGTTCCTAAACGCATTGAGAAGAGCATGATTTTCACAAATCATCTCCTCCTTCCCATGGCATTTACAGGATCCATTGAAAAGCATTCACCAGAACCCCGCTGTCAGAGCTGGAGACCTTGGGAAGGTGCTTCTTGCTTTTTCTCATGAGCAAGGGAATTTTTTTGCATATTATGTAGGCAGGAAATTTTTTAAACTATTTTGGGGAGTTCTGTTTTGATTTTCTCACAACAGCTATAAAATTTAACTTCATCTCTCCAGGGGTTTTTACTGATGTCATTTTAGCAACTTTAAAGATACTGTCATATTATGATGGTAAATACATAAAACCAAACTAAATTCCGTCCTTGGCAGGTTCTGTCACTGTATCCTAGTCCATGTTCCCAGTGTGACTGAGGAAATTACCAAAGACAAGTGGAAAAAACAAAACAATTTTACATTTATTTCAATTTTTTAAAAATATTATTTTAGTGACATTTGTCTCAATTTTGCCCTTTACTTTGATGTTGGTATCTCCCAGTGGAGAGTTTTTTTGTGCATGTCCAGGAGCACTGAATCAAATTGCTTATTTTTGACATCTGTGTTACACATACCAGAGCCACAGGAGTGCCTCACCTCACTGGACTTGTTCTGGGGAGCCCCAGCTTTATTTTCTACCTCTGTTTCTCATATGGCTCTTTTGAGTACCAGACTTACATGTCTCTTTCAGCAGAGAATGAAGGAAGAAAAAGGGGAAAATTACCTCCACATGACCAGCTGATGTGAAGAGAATCAACCACAAATGCCAAAATCACGATGAATGTTTGCCACTGGACAGTATCTAATCCATTATAACTAAATATGTCTATAATAATGTGTGGTATAATGTATATTTTAGTATTTTATATATTCAACATATTATATGACTATTAAAATTGCAACACTGGATGTCAGGGTTGATGGCAGGAATAAAAACATTTCCTAGGCTAGTCTGGTCATGAGGGCAGATTTTTCCCTCAGCCCCAGAACAGTGATTAGTATGATGCTCTCAGCAGATTGGGTCATGTTTTATTCTTGAGATTTTCTGCAACCACAAACAACACCTGCTTCCTAGGCAGGGGTTAAGCATTGATGCCAGGTCTCCTTGCCTGTAAAGAGTGCAAGAGGTTCGCTAAAGTTTTGCCCAACTACTGTGAACATGTACCTGAAGACAACTTTCCCTTTTCTGAGTGTCTCCTGGTGCAGTTATAGGAGCCCTGACAACAGAATACTGACACAGGAAGTATAATTGCAAAAAACCAAGAGAGTGAAAACTTAAGTAATGGAGAATGGTTTATGCAATAGATGTCATAAAACTTGTGAAGTTTGCAGATTGACAACATCAGACCCTTGGCTCTATTTTGACCAAAGGGAGATGGGGCAAGGAAAAGGATGCGCATGCAAGGAAATGTTTGGGGTGTTTTCTGAGGTTTGTGAGGAGATGCTGACAAAAGGAAAGGAGCAAAAACTGATTGTCCTGATACCTTTAAGGGATCAAGGGACAGACCAGGTAAAACCCTCCACAGGTCTGTGTTCCTATTGCCTTATGACCCATTAAAGAAATAAGAAATGACATATCCATTACTATTCTACTATTTATGTCCATGCTCATGACAAAGATGTTCTAGCCCAGTCTGTGGACTGATTCACTGATAAAAAGGAATTAACATGTCAAATAAACCCATTCTCCTTTGCTCTCAGATTTATTGTGTCATAAAGATCAAGACCTAATAAGTCATATTTGGAAAAATCACTCTTCTGCTGTCATCTGTTTTATGTTGATGCATTTTTGGTCTGGGAAAGTACATGAAAACCAGAAAGTAATTTCAGAGTCCTACAGAAGTGTAGATTTTTTGAGTAGGCATTAGATGATATCAGAAAATATGGCACTTTTGTTGAGCATCATATTTGTTATTTTGCAGATTTACAAGGGAAAAAGTGTTTCCACAGCTGTAGCCCTAATAAGATATTTAATAATGATGGGGTTTGGTTTGGTTTTTTATGTTGGTTTGCAGTGTAACATGTCCTGCTGACAGAAAAGTAATCAAGTATATTTATAGATATGATACTTGGACATAATGAAATAGAATAAAACATAAATATCCCCAAAGATTGGACATAATTTCACAGTCAATGTAAATGCAATTTCTTCCTCTTATCTATCCTAACTCTATATAAGAAAATACCTTGGATGTAACCTTTTTGAATTTGTGCATAATATTTTTTCATAGAAAAATGCTGTCATGAAGACAAAATTTCAGCAGGAAGGTGGAATTTCCTGTTTGGACAACATTACAGAATTATGAAACTGCCCACAGAGCTCATTTCATCAGTCTCTGAATAAAGACTTTTAATTAAATTCAAAAGTTTTGGACTTAAAGGTGAATTTACTATCTTAAATCAGAACCAAAGTCTCTGATATCAAATTATTTGTGTGATGAATCACTTGAACATTTTGGTGAAAAGGATGGATTGTCTGTTCTTGAGAAGTATCATAATTTGTATTTTCTCTCTGTTTCAGAGAAGAATAATCAATTCTTACATCGTTTGTGTTGTTATTCTGAAATTTTACAGGCCTACGATAAAAATATGTCCTGTCCAATTTCAAGAAAAGCCAGCTGAGGCACTCTGAATTGCACAGGATACCTAGACAATGTGCTTTCCAAGGTGTCTCTTCAGATTATATGCTCAGGTTATCCAGGCTTTGTAATTATTAAAAAGGAGATTTCTTGGATAGATATAAAACCCCAACCTTCACTGAAACTGACTTTTGGAGAAGTCTTGAAACAACTTTCTAACATCAGAGCAGTGTCCTGCATTCAAGCCTGGAGCCTTAAACAAGTGCACCTTAAAGGAATGTCAATGGCATGGTGGTAGGGTTTGAGCATCCAAGGATTAGAGGGATTAATATGTGTTATCAGGCTCATCATAGCATGTTTAATGTAATATGTGGTTATCAGGCTCATCATAGCATGTTTAATGGAGAGAATTCTCTGGGAGATCAGTTCATGGTATGGATTATCTTATGAGACAGAGCTCCTCCATAAATTCACCATCTGATGTACAGTGCACTGCAATAATACTTCTGATAGTGAAAGTTTTGATATTAGGCTAACATCTGAACTCTTTCACAGAAATTAGAAATGGAGGAGATGTTGTGGTTTAACTTCAACTCAACCCCACACAGCCCCCACTCCACCCCAGTGGGATGGGGCACCAAATCAGAGGGGTGAAACTGAGAAAACTTGTAGGTTGAGATAAAGACAATTTAATAAGTACAGCAAAAGTTTTTCACAAGCAAAGCAAAACAATTAATTAATTCACCATTTCTCATGGGCAGGCAGGAGTTCAGCCACATCCAGGAAAGCTCCATCCATGTAAGGGTGCCTTGGGAAGACAAACGCTGTATCTCCAAACATCCTCTCCTTCCATCTTCTCCCCCAGCTCTCTAGACTGAACATGATGCCATGTGGTGTGGAATTTCCCTGTGATCATTTAGGGTCAGCTGTCCTGGCTCTGTCCCCTCCCAAATCCTTGTGCACCCCCAGCAGTCATTGCTGGGTTGGGGTGAGGGGCAGAAAAGGCTTTGACAGTGCAAATGCTGCTCAGCAACAACAAAACCATCTCTATATGAACAACCCTCTTTTCAGTGCAAATCTAAAACACAGCCCCACACTAGCTACTATGAAGGAAATCACTCCAGCCAAAGCCAGCCCAGCTGGGGAGCTCTGGGAGGCTCCAAAGTGCAAATTAAGGCCCTTGAGCTCAAACAGAAGAAAGAAGGAGGGAGCAGCAGCAATAGGAGGCCCTGCAGATGTGGAACTGGAGGTGACCCCACTGAGGTGTTGCCAGGCTTGTACCTGATGCAGCTGGATACCTGCACTGCTGTTCAGCTCAGCCTGGGCCATGGTGATGAGCTAAAGCACATATGAAATTCAGCTCAGTATGAAATAAATAAATTAATAAAACAGCATGAAATGTCAATTCTCAGCAAGGGTAATAACACTTCTGGGGCATTAATCATTGCTGGGACACAGCCACACAGCAGCAAATTGCAGGCTAATAAGAGAAAATATACATGATATGTCGTAGGTGTGATTAAGTTCCAGGGCAAATCTCTGCCAAATGTGACTGTAAGGATGGTAACACAGGAGAAGGGGGGGGGGCAAAACCAGCGTGAGCCACACAGGAAGGTGTGTCTGGCAATGCTGAGGTGCATTTTCATCACTGAGCCAGCAGCACTCCAGGGAAGAGCCAGCTGAGGCTGCTGAGGGTGGTTCTGAAGAGGTGCAGCTTTGGGAAGTCAAAGCCACTTGGCTTCCTGCAGCACAGGCTGTGATTTGGAGTGGCAGAAATACTGGCACAGGCTGGGGCTGTAAACTGAGCAACAGCAGCAGGTGGGAACACCATGCACGCAATGTTTCCCACATCTTGTGACTGGATCCTGTTCACCCCCTGGGAAGCCCAACAGCATCCTAATCTGCACCCATTGTTGTATAAATAAATGCTTGTCTGAATTACCCCTGTCTCTGTGAGGGCAGGATGATGCTGGGCCAGCAGAAGCCCCAGGCCTGCTCACCTACAGGAAAGCACTGTCCCTGACCTGGGCCCGTGGCCAGCAAGCTTCTCTCCTCCACACTGGGCCCTTCACACACTGCACACCCCTGCCCCCAAAAGGTGCTCAGCATCTCCTCCAGGAGCCTCCACTACACACTGTCTCCTGTCTCTACATCAAATGGGCAGCTGGGTGACAAGGATGGGCACCCAAGGGACCCCAGGGCCTGGGAACCCCTTTGGGGATTGAGCAGTGTGAGCTGGGGCACTGGCAGGGAAGAGGAAGGACTTCCCTTCACCCAGAGCAGAAAGACCAAAACCCCTTGCGCACAATGGCAGAGAAGGGAGCCCAATTCAAAGCAGTGGCAAGCATGGAAACAGCATTTTAGCAGCACTAGTATAACCCCCAGAGGATGAGCACAGCTCCAGGGCCTGCTGCAGAATGTCCCAGCTGGAGCTCTGTGCTCAAAGATGTCAGTGTGAGAAGCACCTGGCTTGTCGACCTGTGACTGTCAGCCTCCAAGGTGAAGCCTTGACAGACCTAAGAATAGTTTTCTGCCACGAGGGGAAAAAAACCAAACTGTATCTGCTGTGGGTCTGGTGGCAGGTCCAAAGTTGGGTGGGTTTCTAGAGGCTACAGGAGCTGCCTTGGTCACACACTCCATCTTGGCACATAGATTAAGGAAATAAGAGTTGTACTGACCATCAGGAAAATGTTACAAGAACAAGAACAAGTAAAAAGTAATGACTACCTTAGAAAAAGCAGCTGATAGCCATCCCCTATTTTTCAGCTTTACTGCTTTGAAAACAACATTGGTGATACAGCAACATATTTCTTAATAAGCAGAAAACAAATGCATCAGATTAATAACCAACAATCTTGTGCTTCAGAAAATAGCAGACTAGAATATCTTTATTTAGGCATAATGGAAGATTTTAAAAGTAATCTAAAATTGCAGTAGGATGCAGAAAGTACTTTGGTGCAGTGCTGATGTAATAAGGCACCTTCAGTGGTGCATACACACCCTTTTATAGGGGGTATTAGGGCCAGCCTCAGCAAACCATGCACACCAATTTCCATCTGACAATTACACATGCCAGCCACAAAATACAGAAATACTCTGTAAATTCCTTGCCAACAGGGGATTTCACCTGAGGTAATCAAATCTGCATCTGTTGGTTTTTTAGAAATATTTTCAGCATTATGTAGTGGCACAACAGCCACTGTTTCCTGGTTATTTTTTAGGACACAAAACAGTTACACCAGTTCCAAATCTGGAAATTTTACATGCAATTACAGGTCAGATAGGGAAGGGAAGGGAAGGGAAGGGAAGGGAAGGGAAGGGAAGGGAAGGGAAGGGAAGGGAAGGGAAGGGAAGGGAAGGGAAGGGAAGGGAAGGGAAGGGAAGGGAAGGGAAGGGAAGGGAAGGGAAGGGAAGGGAAGGGAAGGGAAGGGAAGGGAAGGGAAGGGAAGGGAAGGGAAGGGAAGGGAAGGGAAGGGAAGGGAAGGGAAGGGAAGGGAAGGGAAGGGAAGGGAAGGGACAAAAGCTGTGTACACAAATAAGGTTTAACTTAACTTTTTTTTTTTTAGTTTTTCTGACCATTTCTGTAACCTAGCTACAGAATATTTTCTTTCTGCTGTGTGTTTTCTTTCTCCATTGAAAGTGTTTATCAACACCTCTGGCACATAAAAGGAATATTAGGACATAAGCTAGCAGTAATTTTCAAAAAAAGAGTCCTTTGAAACATGTATGTGGCTTATTTTAATCATATGACTCTCACCTTGGGGCAGCTGCTCTCCCAGTATTAACACCCTTTTTCTATACACGTAATGGTATGCAGGAAATTACCCCTTGCTTGTGGCTTGTTTGGAACCAGTTTAAATTGTCACAGGATTTTCATTCAGTGATTTAAGGATTTGAAGATTCTCTGAAATTACTATCATGGAGAAGATTGAATTTCCCAGAAGAATCACAGCACAAATAAGTGTACTAGAAACACAAACTGGGGAAAAAATTGACAAAGTAAAAACATAAAGGTGAGAAAATTGTTATGTGGTGAAATAAATCCCATATTTAATATAGAAAGCCTTTATCTGCTTTTGTCTGTTATACAAGACAATTTTTATTGTGGTTAGATTATAAATGTGTTATGTCAGCATGCTGATTATGACCTAAATGTGACAATTTAAACTATGGCATGCAAAAAAATATATATCAGTATATGTAAGGATATATACTGACCTTGAGTATGCACAGAAATATATTGTGAAAAACACAGACTTAATGTAAAAATTTATTTTAAGACCCAAGCATGAAACTGCCTAAACAACTTTGACTCATAAAATGTGGGAGTCACAAATTACGGTTTTTTTTTTCAATATTTCTGTTATTCTTTCATATTGTGATAACTGAATCTTAATCTGTCCAAAAAATTCAATTGTTGACTTGCTTCTACCTTTCTATGACAGCCCAAAGGGAGTCTTTCTGTTCTGAGTGCCAGATAATTTCCATAGCAAACACATATCACTGTCAAAAAATAAGTAAAGTAAACTGAAGGTTTCAATCCTAAATCATATAAAGTTTTCCCTTTTTTGTTGTTGTTGTATTGTCTTTCCACCACATCAGTGAAAATTAAAGACAAGTTAAATATGCTGCCAGCATTTTAAAGCGTTTTCTATCAAAGAAGGATTAAGAAACCAAAGAAAAAGCCAAACAGAACACAAGCAGGAAATAATAATAATTTCAATCTCTGCCCTTTTTGTACGCTTCATTTTGAATTACTTCTAAGAGGGATTAAGTTTCTGACAGAAGATTGACCTTCAAAAGGGGCTGAAGTCCCTTATCTCCCAAACTACTATTGAGCTCTGCCTCGACTTTCATAGATCCAACAGCTTATGGAAGAGCAACATGAATTTAAAAGGTGCAAGCTCTCCTTCTTGCAATCTGCTTGATTTTGAAATGAACTGAACATGTCTGTGTATGTACAAACCTTATGAAAGTTTAAAAAGAAAGCAGTTATCACAAGGCATTCACCAGTTGCGATACCCCAGCTCCTAAATCCCGTTATTTCTGCTCACCTCCCCTGCAGTGCCACGCTCTCCAAGCCCCCTCTGTGCCACGGGAGCCCTGATCCCCTCCTCCTCAGCCCTGCAGGGGCAGCCCAGGTGCCACCACAGGCACTGAGGCTCTTGTTCTCCTCTCCTGGAGATTCCCTCTGTCCCTTCCGTGCAGAGGTGGACAGGGAGATGGATGAGCTCTGTCAGTGTGAAGCGGGAAATGAAGAAAGTATTTTTTGCTTGGTTTGGAGGAACCCCTCAGCAGTGCTTTTTCCATGAAGAGGGGGTTCCTGGGGCCTCCTTCTGATGTGTCTACTCTCTTCCCATTCAAGTGGCAGAGTTATGAGCTGATATGAATCATACCACCAGCTCCTGCTTACACAGCCTGCAGGATGTAAAGCTGGAAATTGCCCAGAGCTCTCAAGAAATTATCTGATAGATTTAGAGCTATAACTTTCTTTTATTCAATTATTTTCTGAGAAGTGATTTTAAGCTCCATCATTTGAATAGAAACTCAGCATCAGATTAGTCCTAGAACAGAATCTGTAGTGCCTAATAGCCCATTCTCTCTCCCAGTCAATAGATTTTCTTCTTTAAAACCTCAGGGAAGCAATTGTTGCAGCTGAGTTCAGTGAGGTATTTCCTAATGTATTTTCAATTAACAGTTATATTGACTGGAGAATTCAGCTGATTTCTTTGTACATTACTATCACATAAAAAAAGCTATCAGGAGGTAATTAAATGAAACATTGTTTAAAGACACCTAATAGAAATCTACCGGTTGAAATATATTTCAAGTTTTTAAAGAACCACCAACACTTATCTCATTCACATGAAATGGAAGTTAGATAAAGAGACTTAACATTTAATTTAGAACATTTTCCAGTGTCTAGGATTTGAATGCTTTAGAGAAAGTATGTACTGAAAACCTCTTTAAAGTAAAGGCTAGATTTCTTTAAGCAGAAGATAAACAGAAAAGATATGATGGAGATTCATTTTTAAATCATAGTTTATTCTTGTTTTAAAGCCTTCTCACCTTTTCTCTCTGTTAAAAATAAAATACCATAATCTATTCTTTTTGCTGTCATTTTTTTCACAGCCAAGTGATTTTTTTGGGGGGGAAGTAAAATTTCATCCATTGCTGAGAAGGATTCTTATCTATTTAAGAAAAGGCATCCATCCCTGTAAGGTTACTGCTGCTTGTTTGACATTTCAGAAGGCAGCAGCCAGCCTGCAGAGTACAGCACCCTGGCAACCCAGACACACTCAGGAGGAGTTGGGACAAAAATGGCAACTCCACAGGCAAAGCAATTGTTCGTGTGCACTGAGCACACCTGTAGAAATCTGGTAATGTATCTAAATCACAAGTTTGCATGTTTAAGCAGGTTTGAAGCACAGGTAGTGCTGGTGAGGGGGCTGGTGCAGAAGGTCAGGAATCAGCAGGCAGGCACCTGGCTGAGGATGAAGGCACACCAGCCGCAAGGCATCCCAAGCACTCAGGCCTAGCAAGAGCATTAACAGCACTTACAGGATCAACTCACTAGAAGCTAGAGGAGAAATTACCTACATTCACTGCAGAAGATGATTCTGGATAGGATTTGGGTGCTTGTATCCTCAAATCACATTTGTAAATTACTGAGAGGAAAGGAAGGCAGAGATGAGCACTTCTCAGAGGCAAAGGCAGCTTTGAGAAGAGGCAATGCTGCTGCAAGGCTGACCACAGCTCAAAATTCTGGGCACATCTTGGGTACTTCCAAGGAGAGAGCAACACAGGCTTCCTATTATTAACCCTGATTTCTTTTTAATGACCTTATTTTTACTGTATGGCTGATTTGAATTCTAATATATAAGGACCTGGTTTTGGTTTGGTTAGGTTTTTGGTCAGTCAGCCTGTATGTGAAGTGGACCAAGTGGACTCAAGTGAAACCAAGCTCACTCCATCTTTCTGTCAGCAGTAGAACAAGATAAAACAGCATAATTGGGGACTCCTGAGTAATCTGTGCCCTTACATATGTGGGGAACACAAGTTTCTGTGATACCAAAGAATCAAATATGACAAGATTTTTCACAAGGAATTATACCAAGAAAATCCCAGAACAACTCTTGTGTTTTATGATAAAATATTACTTGCAAATACATACATTTCCCAAGAGGAGCTCATAAAAACACAAGTGGCAAAGCAAACTAGAAGGAAGGAAGCTAAAAATAAAACACAGTAGGGTATTCTAAACCCCTTTTGACTCTTGAAGTCTGATTGGGAATGATAGAAAACAGAAGGTTCATGTAACTCTCTTGGTTAGACTGTCATTTAATAAAATAAGGACATAACAACAAGGTGAGACTGCAATTGACAGGCAGGTACAAAAGCCTGGATGTCTTGAGTCCCAGAATGGGAAAAGTTGGGGAGCAGTGAAATGTGTTTGGCTAAAACCACATAAAAACAGATCTGAATGAGAGATCATTCATTACAGTCACCTCAGCTAATATGAATGCAACACTCATTTTTCCTTCTGCTAATGAATTTTGGGGATTCAACATTCCATCGAATCAGGGTCAAACTGAGGCTGCCATCAGGAGCAGTAAGTATTATAGTCCAATATTTAAGTTTTTTTCCACAAACAGAGACTGCAAGAACTGTACGGAATGAAGATATCAATCAATTTCTATACATTTGCAACCAGTTTGAATTCTTGTATCATAACCTGAACATGTAAGGAAAAATATTCTTCCCTAACATAAATCATCTCACGAACATTCAGAAGGAGACTTGGAAAATTACAATCCTTTTTTGTTATTCCATTCAGGGTATTTTTTCATAGTGTGTAATGCTGCTCCTGTGCATTTTCCATTTATCTAATAATATAAAAATGTACCATTTGAAGCTTGGCAAACAGATCAATGTAGATGTTACCATCATCTTGATAAACAGATATTTCTGTGAGAGATGAAGTATGGATGTTTTGTCTAGCAGGAAACCTGGCATTCATCCTAGGGTGTCTTCCTTGTTTGACATGCTCTGCAGCTTGTAGGTCTTGGAGAGACTGATATGATCACAGAAAGGTTTTTTTGGATGCAGCTGAGACCAAAGTTCAGCCCACTTACGGAAAATGGTGACTCCCAACAGGTTTTCATTTCTTACTAAAAGATAAATTAGCTCAAAAGGCTGCAGAGACATTTCCAGGTTAAATCACAGCTGCTTAGAGGACTGCCTTGAACAGAAGGTTTTGTGCTTTAAACCTGTATCAATAAAATAAATAGAAAACAGAGGAGGTGATCCAGAAAGTTACAACAATAGCTCAGTGTTTGAAGAAATTGTTCAAAGGAAAGGGACAAATACTTCCGTGGAATATTTTTTTGTCTGGAGCCAGAAAAGAATGAGATTAATCACAGTGTCTTTTTTTTTTTTTTTTTTTTTTTTAACAGAACATGTGGACAAATGAAAGAAATTGCTCTAAAGTTTCATTTCCTTAAGCAACTCTGAGGACAAACCAAATGTTTAAGAAAGCAACAATAAAAGTGTATGATCATGATGTTGCTATTTATGAGGGAAGGGATATTACCCTTTTCCATATTCTATAAAATCTCTCAAATGATTGTCATTTCCTTATTTTACAATTACTCCAAAGTCCTCTCACCCCTCTGTCTATACCTCAAGTTTGTAAAGCTGGGACCTGAGCCGTTCCTCAAAAATCTCTGAAGAATTTGCAGGTCTGCACATTAAGAGGGTTGCATGAATCCCAAGTATGATTTCTATAGACTGAAAACTTGATGGTCTTTAAGGGCCTCCCACTGGTCAAACACAGAACTACATTGGTACCCTCATCGTGAAGTTCCCTTCCCCTTGGGTTTAGGTGTATGAGGGCTTTGACCTCTCATATCAGACAGGACCTGGGCAAGGCTATGGGGAAGACCCCTGAGATTCTTTGAAAGAGAGATTCTTGTGCGATTATGTGAAAGGAAGTAAAATTTCCATCTAGAAAACCATTTTCAGTTCCTATTTAATCTCATTCTATGCCAAGTTCCCTGAGGATGGGTTACCTGGTTGTGCCACGTGTTATTTTTCAAATGAGTCATGACTTAGTGCATAGAAAGAGACCTTTTTATTAAAGAACCTCTGAAAATTTCAGGGGAAGCAGGCTGAAATGGGCAAAAAGCCAGGGAGAACCAGATAGAAGAGAAACTGAGAAGAAACTTGTGCTTAGCCTGTTCCTCAAGTTTTCCTCTCTAGGACTAGAAATGACCTCTAACTCAACCTAGAGCTGCCAGGCACTGAGTCAGATTTGGAAATATGGTCCCTCTTCACACAGACTAATAATGCCAGCTCTCTTCAGCCATCTGGCAGAGTCCAAGTGTGGATCACATCATATCATATCACATCACATCACATCACATCAGTCTGCCAGATCACCTGGACACACTTTTCTCTTTACATGCTGTTGTTATACTCCTTTGTTCTGTTTCCATTTCCACATTATTCTTCTTAACTTCACTGTCTTGTGTTTCTCCTGCTCATGAGGAAGAGCTTTCCTGCAGCAGCAGTGAGCTTGAGTGAGCGTCCTTCCAGCACCCTACATGGGGCAATCCATCAATGCTCTGTCCCTGCCCTGGGAGGTCCAGGGCTGCAGCTGCCCTGAAGGGTCCTGATGATTGGCAGTGCTCAGGCAGCACACAAATCTAACCTGCCCTTGCAAAAAAAGGGACATTTCAGCCTTCCTAGAAAGCCACTGGAGCATCCTGTCTGCCTGTGATGTTGGAGGTAGCCAGGCCTTAGGAGTGACCCCTGAACTCCCCTCCCTAAAGCACAGGCTGCAGATAGTATTATTTCCCAGACCAGACAGAGCACTCCCTGTTAAGTGAAAAAATGGCAAATTTGGCCTCAGACCTTGGCTGTCCTGGAAAGCAGTGACACAGCTCACTGAAGGAGACTGATTATCCTAAGGGTGGCTGCCAAAATAATAATTTAGCAGCTAAGAACATGCCTAAAGCTTTACCCACACAGCAAGTTTATCCTACACCTCAGCCCAGGCTGTTGAGCTTTAGCTACTTGTGCCCCCTTCTCCCACTCAGTCCAAAGACACAGTCCAAAGACACAGTCAGTGCTTCCTGGCTCACCCTTTTGGTCACCTTCTTGCACACAGCCTGGGGGGAGTGGGCACAGCTGGGTGCTTTCCTGAGGAACAGCTCCCAGATCACTTCCCCATAGCACAAAGCCAGGGAGCAGGGGAGGGCAAGCAGGCATGTCCTGGTCACCCTCACACCCTCAGGTTTTTCTTCTTGGTGGATCTCAGTTGTCCATTGCCATCTCCTTGTTGGAACCCAGAGCATCCCACTGGCTGTCCAGGATGGCCAAGACCCCTGCCAGGGGGCTCAGAGACCCTGGCACAGAGCCCAAAACACCTGTGGTTTTGATTATGACCCATGGAGCAAATTACCAACCTTAGATGAAGATCAGCAAGCCACAACAATTTAGGTAGAATAATAGTGAAGTTATCATGGGGTGGAAAAGTTGATTTTGGGGTTTCTGGTATGGGGGTTCAGGGGGCAAGATGGAGGGATCTGGGTCTGTCCAGCCTTTCTCCTTCTTCTTCTCAGCCTCCATCTTCTACTGTGATGTTGGCACTTACAAATTGGTCTAGAGTAGAAGCTCACTGTCTAACATAGGTGATGGGTATTGGAAAGTAATTGTAAACACTGTATATGTAGTTTTTAGTATAAAGATATAACACCCCCCGGGGGCAGGCAGAGTGCCTGGACTGTCCTGCTGAATGGACCTCAGCAGGACAGGAGAAAGAATTTTATAGATAAGGAACAATAAACAACCTTGAGACTGAGAAATGACGCCCTGACTCCTTCTTCAAGTGCCAGGCTGGGAAAAGAGACTTTCTAACTCTTCTCAGGGTCATCTGACAAGCTAAAGATCCCAACATGTCCTGAGTGATGTCCAGGGGTGACAGCACTACCATGGGTACAAAGTGATGAAGCAGGTGCAGTGGCCAAAGCAATTGTGTTGGATAGAGCTAGCCTGGCAAAGCCACAGCCAGGGAAAAGCATCATTCTATTTCCTAGCTTCTGAGAGCTCAAAATATGCCTCTCCTGGTTAGAAATACAGACACAATGCTTCTCTGCAAAGACAAAGTCCTGACAGCCTAGCCCTGGGGCACTCTCTCTGCTGAGCTGTTTATTCTTGGGCACCACAGGTACCAAAGAGCCAAGAGCATGAGCTGACTCTTGTCCCTCCTGGATTCCTGAAGACTGTGATAAAAAGTAGTAATTTAGTTAAGCACCAAAGAAAACCCTGTGTTTTCTCTTTATTTCAAACCATCCTTAATTACTGTGTGAAATGCATATTCCCTGTGCTCCCTGCACTCACCTCCTCCTGCAACAGACTTCTCACATTGCTCAGATCCTGCCTGTGCCTCCTGCTCCCCAGTGACCATAAGGGAAACTTAGGGTGCCAAACTGAGATCTGCAAGTCCAAAGTGAGACTGAGGCACAGTCAGAGAACAGATGTAGGTCAACACAGACGGATGAGAGACTGAAAAATCTGCCTTGGTGTCTTAACCAGCTATGGGAAACAAGTTAAATCTATAAGTCATCTGCAAATGGGATTGAAAGAGATGGTAATCACAGCAAACAAAATCAGCAGTAGACAAGTATTCCTTTTACTAGCATAGAAGCCTTTGCTGTATTTCATTAAAGCACCCAAATTCAAGAAAGAAACAGCTGTTTGTGGGCTCCTGGCAGCAGATTATAACTTAAAATGACCCAAAATCTATGGTTACAGTAAATCAGGAAAACTCTAGTGCCTTCAGAAGTTCCCAATTGAACCTCAACTGCTGTATCTCTGAATTTGTCTCTGGTTTCCATCATGAAAGCAATTCAGGCTTATGCTATCTATAGACAACCCATGCTATAAAGTGACTTCATGTCTTTCAACTCATTACAGATACTAATAAAACACACAGGGTCCTTGACATTTAATCTACTGTCATAATAATGTTGGAAGTACTCAAAATGAGGAAACTCATTTCATAGTTTGTGCCCTTGACTGACTGAGGATAACATTTTATGTTGCCCTGGTAAAGGCCATGTGAGATCATGTCTTTCATGGCACTTTAAAAAATAGTAAAGGATTCTGCATAGAAAATAAAAAGAAAATTCAAATTCTCCTTTTAGACCCATCTCTCTTTTCTGCAGCCATCATTCTTGTTATGTCCTACTCTGGCTCATGCCTCAGCATCACAGAGACACCAAAAGCCAATATCATCATGGCAGCCAGGAGTGCTCCTCAGGTAAGGGTCAGAGACAACCCTGCTCATAGAAGTGCTTTTAAATAGGAAGAAAAGGTCCTTCAAAGAAGCTCTGAAGTTTAAGAGACCTGGGATACAGCTCCTAGACAGAGAGAGCTCCCTTCCATGGGCCCCACAGCCCTGGTCACAGCAGCCAGGACTTGTGAAGCCAGGACTACACTCTCCAAGACAGTGTGAAGCTGGGTAAGGACCATGGAAATTATACAAGTGGAAAAGTAAGAAGTTACTTAGCAAATGCCCTGGAAGGATTCCTGCCTGTCTGAGGCAGCAATGCAGCTTCTCCTGGCCACTTGCAAGTTTACCACCCTTAAGAGAGAGAATATGTAATGGAGCAAAAAGGGGTGACACTTTCTGCAGGGAGGCTTGCATTTTTACCTCTGCCTCTTCAACCCAACCAAAAGGCTATTGAATATACTGGAAAGGCTTTCAGGCTCCCTTTGAACCTGGAAAAATATCCCAGTGATATACTGACACCTCTTCAGAGCAAAACCAACCTGACCAGATTGCCACACCAAGGAAACCCCAGCTCACTGCCCAGGTGAGAAATGGGGCTGTTTTCAGGCCAGGGTCCCTTAGCCAGGCACCAGAAGTTTGATTCTTCCTCTGGGGACACTGGGGAGGCCCTGGGAAAAGGCAGTGGCCAGGAGGCTGCCCAGGGCTGGTGAGCATTGAGCCCTGCCTGCCCGTGCCTGCCTGGACACGAGGATGCAGCATCTCCCCCAGTGAAATGTTGCACTGTGTGCAGGAGACACATTCTGCTGGCATTAATCCTTCAGTCTTCTCACTGCCAGTCTAGCTTGAAGGAGCTATTACACAGTCTATAAAGTTTAAAAGAATAAGAAAAGCTTAGCTCCCCATTAAATAGGTTGAAACAAAAACCACTCAGTTTATCTCTTCTGCAGCAGCCACACAGACTAGACACATAACAAGGCTCAGAAATAGAACCAGGGTTACAAGAAAGAAATGAATTTGCAGGAGAAGGCGCCCCAAATGTACAGTTACAGTTTGTGAAAGAAAAATAAAAGGGAAAAGGAAAAAGGAGAAAAGGAAAAGGAAAAGGAAAAGGAAAAGGAAAAGGAAAAGGAAAAAAGGAAAAGGAAAAGGAAAAGGAAAATGAGCCTGACAGATAAAACTGACAGAAAAAAAAATAAAAGAAAAAGTAAAATTTAAAAATAATAATTGTAGAGAACATCTGTTGTCAGAAATGCATCCTAAATAGCTCTGGTTCATACTCCAGAATCTGAGCAGAGGCATAACAACTCCTGCCCTTGGTTTTAAGGGGGTCAGGGTGGTTCTAAGGGTTTCTGTTTCCACTGACAGCCCTGATTTTCAGTGTAAGTGC